>NC_045561.1:90060991-90435991 GCF_009819795.1 Aythya fuligula
ATAGATGTCTGAGAGTAGAGAAGAGAAAGAAAATAATTTACATCTCAGATGTAACGGCATTCAGCAGAGAAAATGAATCCTGTATTCTCATCCTTATCCCACAGGAATGTTTAATGCCACACAATCCCTTCTCATCCTTTGAACCACAGTTAAAAAAGCCAGTGAGGACTGCAAAAGTATACTGTTCAACTAAGTACTTAGTTGGCACCTTACAGAAAAATATGCCTGTCCAAGTGTGTGTTTCATTGTACTCTTTTGTTTTCAATTTAAATCAAATTATTCCTTTGTGTAAAGCCAACTGTAAAGAAAGCTCATCTCTTGTTCCTGTCTGTTTATATCCAAGCTCTATTAGTTTTAATAAAACTGATCCAAAACCTCCTAAAGTCAATGAGCGAAGGCTTCTTTTCAGTTTGAACTGGACTCAAGATGTCAAACCAGAAGCAGATCAGTCAAAGTTGACTGTTGTATTACAAATGTTATTTAAAATTAATTGATAAATTTTAATTGACATTTTGAAAGTTAGTTTCTAAACTGTGAAGTGGATCCAGAAGTGAAAAAGATGTTCATGCAGGCTATTAAATAATGGCAAATAATGACTTAAAATATACTTAATGTCATATATATACTGATTTGTTTATTGCAAACTGGCTGTAACGCTTTTTATATTCTAATCTAATCCTTTCTTCACAGATCTCTCTCATTGGAGGGCCTGCCTGGTAGCATATATATCTAACAAACAGCTTCTAAAGAGTAGCATTTTGAAGACTGTAAGATTTGGCCAAGGCACTCATTCCACAGCCTGTCTGGGCAACCTTTTCCGGGCTTAACCAAACTCACCCCAAAGTGTTCTCTGCTCTTGTTGAATTTGTATTTTCTTTGTTACAACCTGTGATTCCCTCTTGATCTTCTGTGTATAGCCATGAGAAAAGTTAGACTCTGTCTCCTCTGTATCCTCCCACAAAAGAACTGAAGATGAGTTGAATTTCTTCAGCATTCTGTTCTTCAGCATGAACAATCCCAAATCTCTCAGCCTTTCTTGGCAAAGCATGGTGTTCAGATCACACAGAATCACAGAAAGTCATGGTACTGTTTGGGTTGGAAGGGACCTAGTGGCAGGGACCAGGTTGCTGGACCAGGTTGCTCAAAGCTCCATCTAGCCTGGAAGTTTTCCAGAGGGCTAGCTTCAGTTTGACAGCCTTTTTTTTTTTTTTTTTTTTTTTTTTTTTGAGTAGACCTGCACTGGACTCAACACCGATGTGTCTCAAAAATGCTGAGGAAAGGGTCACTTCCCTTGACTTGCTGGCAATGCTCTTCTAAGTGCAGCCACAGATGCCATTGGCCAGAGCACACTACTGGATTTTGTCCTAGTTGTTGTCCACCAGACTCTCCATAGCCTTCTCTGCAAGCCCTGTCAGTGCTGATGCATGGGGTTATTCTGTTCTCATTGCAACACATTGTCTTTTTTGCCTTTGTTGAATTTCATGAGATTTATATAAGACCACATTTAAGATTTCACTGAAATGTATGTCATGTAGTGGAAAAATAAAATCAAACTAGAGATTCTTCACTAAGAGTAAGAGCCCCTATTCACCAAAATCCTAACAGATGTCAATCAAGTTAAAATGTCAGAGTAGTATAGAGTACTGCATTTTAAGAACAATTTACCTTATCAGCTTTCAAAATTTGTTTGAATTTCAAAAGACCTTGTTCAAAAACTCCATGACAATAAAAAGGACTAAAATCCAGCAAAGTGTTTAACACACATGCTAAATTTTAAATTGAAGTAGTTCTATTAGCTCAGGTGATGTTAATGTGTTCTTGAAATTAGGCAAATTTTAACTGTCTCAAATAATTAAGAATGTGAATAAGGACAGGTCAAAAAGTTTATTTATGGTAGCTCAATTCCAAATACATTGGAAGTTAGAGTTTTAAATATTGATACCTACAAATTTTTTCTAATTTTTATCCAACAATACATTTCAAACAAAAGAGATATGCTTGAATCACTTAGGTTTCCACATCATAAACTTAAAAGAAAATAGAGCACAGCAAAATATGTTTCAGTATGTTTCGTATTCCATGCCTGATACATTTTAAATATTTTCTTGATGACTAGATATGACTGATGTAAAATATCTTAGTGAGACTTCTGTAAGGATCAGAAATTATTAAAGAAAAGATTACTACAATTAGGAGAAACAAAAAGATGACAATGACTTACAAATACTTGCTCTCTGAGTAAAGAGAGTACTCTTTCCCTGTGGAGCTCCTATCAAACAATATTTTCATTGATTTGCTTTGAACATAATCTAGAACATGTTAAGGACATTTGTGAATGACAGAAAACTGGGGAGTTATATTTTCCTCAGGAAACTGGATCATATTGAGGCAAGAAATATTACGTATGACTTCAAGCATTGTAGGTAAAATGAACTGTAGAAAACTTGAGAAAAAAAAAAATCTAAAACTTTCTTGTAGAAAACTTGGGGAAAAAAAATCTAAATAAATAAAGTAATCAAATAAACTACTAAATATCTCTGAAGACTGCTCTTTAAGAGAGAATTCAAAGGAAACCTGGATTGTTCAGCCCAGGAAAGAAAAAAGACAGAAGGAATATTATGACTGTATCTAAATAATTAAGGAGACAAATAATAACCTAAATAAGTAAGGAGACAAATACTGAAGAGGATAAAAGCTATTTTAGCTGATGGACAAATGATGTCACAAAGGTTATAACATAAACATAAAATAATTAAATTTGGAACTATTGAATAATTCAATTCAATAGTTCAGTAATTCAATTTGGAAATTTTCTTCACTAGGACAGCTTGCCCGGAGAGGCCTCATCCTTGGAGGTGTTCAAGACCAGGTTAGATGAGTCCCTGAGCAACCTGATTTAGTGGGTGGCATTCCAGCCTATGGCAGCAGGGCTGTAACTAGATGATCTTTTAAGTCCTTTCCAACCCAAGCCATTCTATGATTCTACATTTCTAAATTAGAACTTTTTTTAAAGATAGGATGTGAATGATCCAGGAACAATATCCTTCAAAAGTAGTGTCTGCATCCCAAAGATTTGCTGTAGCCATGAACCAGTCTACATGACCCTAAAGGCTATGTATATTTTATGTTCCTATGAAACATATTACAATTTCTTCGATGTACTGCTACTATAACTATTGTTTTTAGGCTTTGCTACCAGCACAGTTCAATTTCAATATGTCTTAGCCTTGATGCTGAACAGTCAATTGTCACATTTTTCTTCTATTTCTTTGAAAGTTTTCCCTATAGTAATATCATCTTGTTACATGTTATGGTACCAGTGTGGAGAATAGTCATACTTAAGTGTCACTGATGAACACCAGCCTTGGTCAAAAGGGAGTTGAGCAGCTTGGTCTTGTTTATCTCTTATGCAGTCTTTGTGGAAGTCTGCAAGGCTGGCATGAGAGATTGCCAAAGGAAGGAGTATTGTGGTGACAGGATGACCCTGTTTTAACAGCAGTTCTGCTGTCTTGAATCCTGAAGAATCTTGAATCTTGAAGGCTACAGTGCCCAGAGTTAAATCTTTTGCTTGATTATTTGCAAAATGAGTATTAAAGTTAACTCCCCTGAATTTGATGAGTTTAATGCTATAGTACTATGAGTGCATGCTATAGTACTCAACTCTCTACCCAAATCATGCTAAATGTCACTACATGGAGGGGAACAGATAAGGTTAGGATATAAACAGAGAGTTAGTGTTAGGAAAAAAGAGTTACAGTTAGGAAAAGAAAAGAGCAGGGGAAAAAAAGAAGAAATTGGAAGCCTAAGAGAGACAGTCAACAGACTGTGCTCCTTTCTCCTACACCAAGACAGAGACGCCTTCTTGGTAAGCTCTGCACCTTCACCTTTTGGTAAGGAATACTCAGGATAGCATTTTGTCAGAGCTAATAGCCCTTGCAGTACGTGTGATTATCAATGGATATTCCAAATCTGTTACCTGTCACCTTATTAAATACTTTCAAATTTGTGAAATTGTCTCAGTGAAAGTCCTTCACAGGGCTCTGAAACAGGCAATTATTTGATTCTGATAAGCCCTCTGTAATGTGAATATTTTCCTTTATTATTTTTGTTAGTGTTTTATAAAAATAAATAAATAAATAAAACAGAACTAATATTTGTGTCTAATTCATTTCTTTAAACGGTTGATTTTCCATGGATATTTGGTAAACATAACATTTAATAAATATGAATATAATATATATTAATATATATATAAGAATAAAAAGTTATTTTTAGGTGAAAACAGAAAGCTGAGAAGAGCCTGATGAACCTAATTCTGTATTAACAAGATTATGCAGGGAAAAAAATAGACATCAAAAGACATTATGCAAAAAATACAGACATTTTTTTTCTCCCAAAATAATAAAATGCATGTTTTCAGAATGTAATTGATTTTACCGTCTAAATTTTACAAGAGCAAAATCTTTTTGCAGAATAGGTATTACTTCATTATATTAGTATTAATCCACAACAGAAAAATGTGTCCCGGACTTGATAATCTTTATGTATATTCTTATTTGAAAATATGAATAAAATCTACTGTCTGAAGTAGTTTGATCTGTGATTATAATTAACGTTTAGTTTTCACAAGAATCCAAGTTTACCTTAACCTTTAAGAGTCTTTCTCAGGATAACTAAGGTACTATCTCTGTATTTATATATGACTACAACAATTATCTTTATTTTAACTTGATAATTTTGGGAGCAGGACTGACTCTTTACTTTATGTATTGTTCCCTTCTGAGGTTTTGTCTTCTTCACCAAAAATCTCACATGGGCAATGAAAGACTTGGCAGCATATTGAATGAAGTATTAGTCTGATACAAGATGTCATTTCTTAAACAATCACATCTGGTCTCAAAAAACAAATTATACAAAGTCGTTTTCAGTTAGTAAATTGCTTTCTTTTATATATTAGTAAGGGTTGTTTTACATATAAATATCTACTTCTATACTTTTTTTTTTTTTTAATAAATTTTGAATAAGTTTTAACACTTTTACTCAAAAACAAAGATGTTCTCTGGCCCACAGCAACAAAACAGAGTTCAGAGCAGTAGGATATTCTTATTTTCATCACAAAAATAAGGTTGCTTAATTTAATAACCTTGCCTAGTTGCATTTATAGTGTGGTTCTTACTGAATCGAAAATATAAGCACACACACGAAAAAATCATCCCTAAAGAAAAATTGTTTCTCAGACTTCCATAATGACAATTAAATACCTGATACCTCACTGTTAACAGGCTCTAGCTGCTTCTAGCAATATTGCATGACATTCTCTGAAATAATAATAGTAACAGTTAAATAATAATAGTAACAGTTAAAGAACCACTTGTATCTCAGTGCCCAGTTAAATCAAAAGGAAAATAATGCCTTCAGATTCAGAAAGGTTTAAGATTGCCTGCTTATGCATGTGTTTTTTGTTTTTTCTTCATGCAACAGCTAGACATGAGTTACTAGACTTGAAGTCCAAAGGACGAGAGAAGTTCTGGTATTAACAGCATTGATGCTATTTTGATTCAACTGGTCCAGTCTTATCATACATCAAATTCAAATTTTATTGAATTTATTCAATTTCTCATTACTGATTAAATAAATGATTCCAGAAATATTGTCTTTTGAAAAGATGGGCTTCTAAGGACTTGTCTGTAGCTGCCAAATTTATTGACATATCTGATCCTTAATTATTTTAAAATACTATTTCATCATGAGAATATTATTACTTTGAAACAGATTCCATACACAGATCTGAAAGACTTCCAAATCTAGACAAGACCCAGTTCAATGTGATCAATTTCCTTTACCTGTGATACATGATTTAAACACACACACACACACACATCTATCTAAACAAAACAAAACAGAAAAGAAGTTTACAATGATCTGATGATGAATTCCAGAACAGGTCTTATTTCTATAGCCATGGTCTTAATTTTGTTGTTGCAATCACCAAATTTAGAAAGAGATGGTGGTGGGTTAAACTTATCTGGCTGCCATACCCCAACCCAATCCCCCTCTCATCTCCTCCTCAACAGGAGGAAAGCAGAAATTAGGATGAAAAAAATAATAATAATAATAGTAATAATAATAACAAAAAAAGTTTGAAATAGAGAGATCACTTACCAATTACTATAATGGGCAAAATAAACTCTATTTTCATTCAATTAAGTGGCAATTAAGTGGCAATTCAAATAGTAGAGTGAGAAACAAAGATAAAACAAATAACTCCTTCTCTCTGTCCCTCTTCTTCCCAGGCTCAACTTCACTCCTTCACTCCAGATTCCTCTACCTCTTCTCCCATGAGTGGTATGGGGGATGGTGAATGAGAGTTCTGGTCAGTCCATAACAGTTCCTCTCTGCTGATCCTCCCTCCTTGCAATTTCTCCTCCTCCAACAGAGGTCTCCATAGGCTGCAGCTCTTCATGAACAATTCCAGTGTGTTCACTATGTGCTGCAGACTTTCAGGATATTGTGATTCCTTCACATGATGAAGTTCTTGTCAGGAAGACTTGTTCCTGTGTACTTCATGATAAAATTGTTCTAACATTGATATTCTCCACAGGACACATTCCTTCACAGAATATCCATCTGTTTCACCATGGTCTCCTCCATAGACTGGAGTAGAACTCCAGTGCCTTGTGGCACCTTCTCCCCCTCCTTTATCTCTGACCTTGGTGTTCCCTCTGCTGTTTGTCACAGTCTTGTTCCTTACTCCTCTCTGCCTCTCTGACATGCTTACCTGTGCTCTGCAGTGGGGCTGTTGGAAACAGCTGGAAGCAGCTGTGACCAGCACAGCAACCCCTGTCTTCTCAGTGGATGCCCCCCTCCTCCCCTGCCCCCGTCCTCCTGTTAAGAAAATCTTGCACATAAACTAAGTGCGTATATATATATATACATATAATATATATATGTATATAGTATATAGCCCTCTTAGCTCTACTGAATAAACATGATTATCTTGACTCAAATGCATGTAGCTCAAATGTGTGTTATGCTTTTGCAGTATTTCACTATCAGAATTAACGTGGGCACAGGGAGCTCAGGTTCGTATATCCAGTGGTGATGCCGCTTATGCCCCTTCTCTAACCCAGACTTTAATGGCTGCATTGGTTTCTTCTTTGACATGATAACAAGAAAGAGGTTTTGATGTTGCATTTGCCAACACATATCATTTCGGTTTTGTGTGAATGCTAGATTAATACAATACATAGCTTAGTGTGCTTTAGCATTCATAAAACTTCCCCATCCCCAACCCCCCAAGTGGTCAATAATTCATCAAAATTATCTGGGTGGGCAAATGTGTATTATATCAATAAACATGTTTATTAAGTTGTATACAAGATAGGTTATTTGTATATTCCATCACACATCAGTGCAATTCTTATCACAAGCTACTATTCACACTACTTTTTTTTCTATCAATACACTTTCTGACTGTTATTTATATGTATCCACATTCTCTATACAAAGTGAAACTGCATATCAGTACAATGTACAGAATCTTAGAATTATAATGAAATTTTTGGTATGTTTCACTATGTCACAACAACTCACACTAACTATTGTTAGAAACAGGCAATTCTAAAGAACGTTTCAAGCTAGAGTTGATATTAAATATGCACCTTCATAGATGAAGACATATGATGTGTTTCTGAGCAAACAGTAAAGAAATGGAAGAGCACGCAGCTTTCTTTTACATTTTCTAGTAGTGAACTGAGCAGGTCAGAGATATTTATCCATTTAAAATGACAAAAGAAAAAGAAGACTATTCTTCTATTTACCCATCTAAATGTCCCCAAATTTCACTTGTCCACTCAAGATTTTCTGATTGAATAACCACTTTATTACCATTTTAATCTTTCAGATTCATCCAAAGACAATATATTCTCACTGTAGTCTCCCTTGCATTCTATATAAGCTTGATTTTATAAATCAGTATATTAGAATTTTCACATCTGATTTGTTGCTTAAAAATCTGTTGCTTCAAAACCTTTTTATCTTTTCCCATACTCCTTTACAGTAGCAGGAGGTAAGAGAAAGTTAAAGGATATTATAATGTAAAAGACATTTCATCAATATCACACTATCCTCTTGAGCTCCTTCAGTACAAAAATAATCACCAAAGCAGAGAGATATCTACTCTTGCATTGCTCTCTGCCTCCCGAGGCATGAGCAACCAGCATAAGCTCTCTGGTCTCTTGCAGGAAGCTGCTGCTGTAGGTCAGAGTACTGGCAGGAGTGGTTTAGCTGTCCAGAATCCTTCTGCTATCCAGTGATGTATGATCTGCTATGTAATGATCTGCTATACAATGATGTGTCTGAGAATTCAGATAATAGGTTTCAATTTGTAGGTTTGAAGCTGTTACTTCAGTTACTTCAATTCCTGAAGCTGTTACTGTTTAGAAGCAATGATAGGTACGTTATCTAAGAAGAGAACCACCATATAGACTGGTATAGGCCCAAAGAGCAATGGACAAAGCAACCAGGTACGCCATATTTCTTACAACTAGCTGTCCACCCTCTAAAGTATCTGAAGTGTAATATCAAAACTTTTTGCCATCATAGTGCATTACTGGACTCAGCCTACAGCTGCTCATATGCAAGTATGTGATTATCTTTAGAGTTTGATCCCAATAATTCCTAAAGACAAAAATAAATTCAAATGTTCTGAGCTTCCTGTTGGAAAGGAATCATTCCTGTTTTGCTTTACTTCTGTAGCAAGAATATGGGCAATTGTAATGCTTTTTATCCATCTTCCTGTGTAAAAAGACAGAGTGATCATTTAGTAATTCCCTCCGCAAGTTCAAAACTTTTGAATCAAGTTACAATATATTTTTTTTTAGAAAGAACTAACACATTTTATTGCTTGAAATGGCAACTTGGCAACTTAGTGTCCTACTATTTTTGGTTGGAAGAAGACTGCCATATTCTAGTCAACAAATGATGTAAGGTGTTGTCATCTTCATTATGTTGTTTTATTTTTCTGTGTTGGAATATTTTCCAGTAGCTATTTTGCAAATTCCATCTGGTCACCTTTACCAACCTCTTCAGTATAGTGGAAACTCTATTTGGACCTAAAAATAAAATCATCAGTCTTTATTTAGTTCTTCCTATTTAGGAATGAAATAATGTCCATTCCAGCTTCTGGAGATAAACCATCAATCAAGATTTAAATAGTGTGATATCATACTGAGAGTTACAAGCTTATTGTACTGATATGGAGCTTTAGTATACTCTGGAGCTACCTCAGATTCACAAAGCAATTAGCCAATAATGTTAAGAAGTTATGGCTAATTTAACTAATGCTTAATGAAGCCTACTAAAACTGTCAGGATTGATGAGCCCAGTGCAATTTTGTGCAAGTACACACATTAAAGCTAGGGTCTTCATCTCATTTTGGCAGAATAATCAGTATCCTAAATGATAGTCTTTGTTTCTAATTAAATGAAAAAGATGTATTTTCTTTTTTAAAAATTTTTCAAGGTTTAAGTATATGTAAAAGAACATGGATTTTGTATCTAACAAAGTAGTCTCTGGTGGGCATCTGCCCTTACAAAATAGGTAAATATATATTTGAATGGCACAATTACTGGGTCAAAAACAACAACAACAACAACAAACACCTAAATACCTATGTATTGTGGTATTCTTAAATTTCAGTAACTTCTATCTCCACTACTGTGTTTCATTAGTGTTTTGAAATATTTAATTGAATTAATCATTGGAATACAGTAAATAAATTAGATTTCAATAAAACTAAACTAAAAGGTTAACATTATAAAAAACGATGAATTTTAGACAAAGCACATTGAAAGTTGTAGTCTAAGGGACAAACACCTTTCTGAATTGGCTCATCTTTTATGCATGAAATGTGAGTTTTTACAAGCTGTCATGCTTTCCCACAAAGCTCATGTGACAGCACAGATTCCCTTCCTTCACTCAGCACCCCACTATGTGTTTGTTAGACTTCCAAGCTAACAAATAGAGACAGTGCATCAGGCAGTGCAATAAGAGATTAAAAATAAATAAATAAATAAATAAACAAAACAAAAGGTTTCCATTAAATGAAAAATAATACATATTACACATAACATGTATACACACATAATTAAGCATAATGTAGATCTTCCCTAAAAGAAATACTTTTATCTAGTTTGTATTGTATATAATGAACCATTTTGTTTGGAAATTTGTTGAAAATATAAAACATCACTGTTATAAAGGGAAAAAAAATATATATATGTCATCACTTAGCTGATGATGTGAGTGTTTTGCTGTCTAGATTCAGGACTGTGGTCCTATACTTTATTAAGGGAAAAATATCTAACTGATTCTGTATTAAACTATGTACCTAAATATGATTATTTGGATTTACAGAGAACTATTACAGAAATGAATGTGACTTTCAATTTCCAAAAACAAAACAAAACAAAATCTTATGCTTATAACTCCTTTTTTCTCATTTTACATACATATGGATTGTGAAATTTTCTGTTGATGTTACACAAAGTGTTTTCTTTCTCCACTGTATTTAATTGGACTTATTAGATAGGATACTGTTTTATGAAACACAATCCTCAAAATATATGGTATATGGTACATATGGTATATCTAATTTTGCTGTGTTTCTTTTTTAGTTTACCTATGAACAAGGAACAAACATAATATGACTTTTGGGAAACTTTTGAGACATGTTATATAAAAACAAATGACCTCCCTCCTTTTCTTCAGAAGGAAAAAAAAAAAAAAAAAAAGAAAGAAAAAAGAAAAAAAAAAAAAGCTGTGCACTTAAGTAATGGCATTGAAAGAATATATAAAATAGAAAATAATAGCTATTAGACTTTAAATTAAATCAAAATGGTTCAAATGAAAACTTCATATGAAACATCATACTCATTTATCATATGAAGAGTAAATACCATCATTTTTGTGCATCAGGAATACTATGAATAGGATAACAGAGATTTTTTATTAGCATACCCATTGTAGTAACAAAGGGCATGCTAATAAAATAAAAAGCCTCAAAATAAATTTGAACAGTCACACCAAAGGACATAGCAGCACTCTAAGCATTCATTTTCTCCCCAAAGAGAAATTGCAGGAATTCATGCTATAAAACCAGCATATGCAAAATAGGGAACATTATATTGTGCAGAGTTATTGGGGATATTATTTTACATAAGTTACTATACAATATGGATACAACCTAAAAGCATCCTTACTTCCCACTCAAAAGCTAATTATGAATTAGCAATAATAATGCAATCAGTGTATTTCAGTGCTTACTGTATTTTTAAAAAAGTATTTATTTTATTTTATTTTATTTTATTTTATTTTATTTTATTTTATTTTATTTTATTTTATTTTATTTTATTTTATTTTATTTTATTTTATTTTATTTATTTTTTTACTTTTGTCTTCCTGTAATTACAATTTATTAATTTGTTTAAAGAAATTTTAGGAACTTCTTATTTGTGTTTTGTAACAACCAATAACACTTGTATGAGCATTTTTCCATTTAAGTAGAATTTTACACAGGTGACAGGCAGGTCAAAGATTGTATATACAAGAAGAAAACACCAGAGAACAGAGTCCCCATTCCTGGATGTATTGAAGAGGCATGCATACATAGCACTGAGGGACAAGGTTTGGTGATGGGACTCAGTAGGTCAAATTGCTGGCTGGACTTGATGATCTTGAAAGTATTTTCTAACCCAGATGATCCTATGATTCTATGTATAACAAAAAAAAAAAAAAAAAAAAGACAAAAGAAAGTAACTATAGATTTATACTGAAAGAGGAATTCAAAACTGAAGTGATCAGTTTAAATGGCAATGTCTTTCAGAGCTATAGACAAAAGGAAATTCTAAATCAGTTTAGGCTGATATTTTATAGTACTAGTTTTGGTTCTCATACTGTAGTAAAACACTAGACTGACAATAAATATGTGAATTAAGAAATAGAAGATAATAGGAAAAAATTTTCTTCTAAGTAAACATTTTTATTTATTTATTTATTTATTTATTACCATTTCCCTACTTTCTTCTCAAGGAAAGAGAAATATAAATATTTATTTATTTATTTTTAATAACGATATCATTACATAAAATAATAATAATAACAATAATAACAACAAAAAAAGGCTCCCTGAAAAAGTAAGTAATTGTCAAGGCAAAAAAAGGTCTGTAGAATTTGGACTATTTCAGGTAAGTTTGAATATATTATTACCATTTCCTCAAGATGACATTTGAAGGTAACAGATTTTGAATTTATTAGCAACTCAAACTCTCCTGTTTGAAAATTGTGTGCTGAGAGATTTTTAAAGTTTTTATATTTCTCTGAAGAAGAAATCAACCACAAACACAGGCCCCTCAAGATAATCTTACTGAATGTGATTTCCTCTAAGCAAAACACCTTATCAGTTCCAAATTAAGGAAAGAAATGAACTGCTTAGTTCTTATACCTAGAAATCCTTACTAATATGAGTTGATGCAGAAAACATGTTGGCTTATGGTAGAGTCCAGAAGTTATGAGAAGATAAGCAAATGGGATTTACTTTGCAGAGGAATGGAAGGATTCCACAATCCTTTATGTCTAAGTTCTTAGACATAAATACATAAATGTTCAGTTTATTATTAAAACTTTGAGTTGTCTGCCATAAGAATCTGATTGTTATCCTGTCAATGCTAGTTATATATATTAACTTTGGGTTAAAGTGAACTAAATTATAGTAAGTTTTCTCAAAGCAAATGTTTAAAAGTTACTCCGTCACAACTGTACATGTACTCGATATCACAATATCTAATCCTGCTAGTTGGAGTTTGGCTTTCTGTAAAATTTGATGTGAAATACCAATCAACAAAATCATCCTGATCAACATGATAGGCATGGTAATTAATGTTGTCTGTCTGCATAGTTCAAAAGCAATTTGAAATTTTCCATTTACACATAAAGAGTTGTTATATATATGCATGTGTCACAGGTCAAACTTATTCAGCCCCTCCAAAATCAAACTATTATTCTGAGCAGAATAATGCAGTGTGCACTATTAGTACAAATGAAACAAGTGAACAAAGAAATATAAATTGAAGTAATAGAAGAAATATTAACGTAAATAATTTAGGAGAAATAATAAAATTTCTTAAGTGACAAAATTATTACAATAACCTCCTATGTATATTATTCGCTGTAGACACTTTAGTAGTGTCATTGAGTTTTTATTTTTACATATTTATGCTATATTTGTATTATTTTTATGTATTTATGCTATATATATATATATATATGTAATACATATAAATAGCTGAAGTGAGGATGTTGAGAGGATGGAACCAGTGCTACCAATGTAGCACTTCATTTGTGCCCAGTTGTCGTGGTTCCACTCGAGTGGGCAGCCGAGCTCCACCACAGCCGCTCTCTCACTCCCCCTCCTCAAAGAGGAATGGGGAGAAAATATGTGAAAAGGGCTCAAGGGTTGAGACAAGGATGAGAAAATCATGCAATAATTATTGTAACGGGCAAAACAGACTCGGCATAAGGAGATAGTAAGATTTATTGCCTATTACTAAGAAGCGAGAGAAGTGAGAAAACAAAGGAAAAAAAAAAAACAAAAGCACCTTCCCCCCCATCCACCCTCTTCCACCTCCTCCCCCCGAGTGGCGCAGGGGAATGGGAGAATGGGGGTTATGGTCAGTCTTCTTTTTGGGGGTTATGGCACTTCTTCTCTGCCGCTCCTTCTTGGTCACTCTCGTCCCCTGTGCTGTGGGGTCCCACCCACGGGATGCAGTCCTTGATGAACTGATCTGGCGTGGGCTTCCCACAGGCAGCAGCTCTTCCAGAGCTGCTCCAGATATGGGTCCGTACCACGGGGTCCATCCCTCAGGAGAAAACTGCTCCAACCTGGCTCCCCCACGGGCAGCAGCTCCTGCCAGGTCATCTGCTCCTGCGTGGTCTCCTCTCCACGGGCTTCAGGTCCGGCCCGGAATCTGCTCCGGCAGGGGTCTTCCACAGGCGGCAGCCTCCATCGGTGCAGGGCCTGCTCCACCGTGGTCTCCTCCACGGGCTGCAGCATGGAACCCTGCTCCACCGTGGTACTCCATGGGCTGCAGGGGGACAGCCTGCTTCACCATGGTCCCCACCCCAGGCCGCAGGGGACTTCTGCTCCAGCGCCTGGAGCACCTCTCCCCCTCCCTCTACACTGACCTTGGCACCTGCAAGGCTGTTCTCTCACTCCCTTGACTCTCCCGGCTGCTGTGTGGTGCAGCGTTTTTTCCCTGTCTTAAATATGCTCTCACAGAGGCGCAAAACAACATCGCTTATTGGCTCACCTCTGGAAAACAATGGGGCCCTTCCCAAACATGGGGCAGCTTCTAGATCTTTCTCACAGAAACCACCCCTATGGCTCCCTGCTACCAAAACCTTGCCACGTAAACCCACTACAACCAGTGACAGGATGAGAGGCAATGGGCACAAACTGAAGCACAGGAAGTTCCATCTGAATATGAAAGGGCACTTTTTTACTGTGAGGGTGACATATCATTGGAATAGATCATTGCCCAGAGAGGTTGTGGAGTCTCCTTCTCTGGAGATATTCAAAACCTGCCTGGATGCAATGTGCTCTAGGTGATCCTGCTTGGCAGGGAGGTTGAACTAGATGATGTTCAGAGGTCCCTTCCAACCTCAACCATTCTGTGATTTTGTGATATGAGACATTCTGTTAAATGAATACCATTGATTTCTGGAAAAAAAAAAAAAAAGCACTAAGTTTTAAAATTAGCAGGAAAATATGGAAAACCAGCTGGGGTATAAAAACTACCCAGAGAAATCCTTTCTTTGTAGTTTAAAATAAAAATATTATCAAGAACATAATTCCTTTTTATTTTATTATTATTATTTATTTTTAGATTTAAAAATGAAGAAAAATATTGGCCTCATGTTTCTATTTATTTAAGGGACTGTTTTCTAAGGCTTTGGTTTGGTTTGATTGGGTTTGGTTTGACTTGGTTAGATTTTTAAGCGTCAGCTGAGTTGATCAACCTGCTTTCAAAATACTGACATTTAGATAACTAGCACTACTAAGTATGAATTCTTTAGGGAGATATTCTAGATGTGAACTAAGAAAGAATAAAACTATTTGAAAAATCCTGATAAGAATTGAAGAAATAAATTATAAATTCAAATGGTTGCATACCTAGAAGAAGAAAAAAATTCCAATTGCAAGAGAGGTACTGTTGTAATAAAACAGGTACTTTTTCCAGTGAGGATCAAACTGTCTCATTTGACCTTGTCCTGTAGCAGTGGAGTTCTGAACACAGAGAACTGTTTAGAGTGATGTCTGGTGAATTAAAATTAGGACCAAAATACCTACAGTATTCCTTTCTTCAGATAAGAACCGATCAAATAAAGACAAGTTAAAAATTGTTCGGTTACTATATTCACTCAGTAGTTCACTTTTGCTTTTTCTGTGAAGGAAACCAAATTAATACATTGCATAACTTTCCTTCTAATAATTATTGCATATGTTCAGAATGTTACCCTTGAATAACTTCCATATTGAAAACACCAATTCCAATCTGACAGCTTGTTTAACTAAACACAATTGCTCTTTGGCTGGAAATATCATTTGTTATCAACACTGTAATGAAAGATTTGCAGGACAGCTTTTGGGATATTTTGCTTTAGGTTTTATTTTGTAGTGGCTGATTGAAAATGAGGATTTGCATCATCCTTAATCACAATTAATGTGCTGAATAAAGACTTTTCTTTCCTTTTTGATTCTTTGTAAATGACATGGAAGTAATTTTAATGTTAATTTGGCATAAAATAAATAACAGGTTCGGGAATAGTAGATTTATATTTTCACTCTCTCATCTGATAGATAATTTTTCCCAGTAGGAAAATTAAACATTTACTTTCAGGAGAGCAGAGCAGGTTTAGTATTTTCAATATTATTATTATTTATTTCTTCTTTAAGTCAAATTCTAAATAATACATTGAAAGATATTGCTTGGATGATATGTTGTAGGGAAAAATCTATGGCCACTTCTTTCTGCATAGGAAATTCACTCAGTGTACTCAGAGAGGGCTCTTTTATGATTTACATTAAGCTGAGTTCTCTTTCACAAGATGTTCTATCACAGTCAATGGATTTTTGCAAGACAATATTACAATCTGTTCCCTTTCTGATTCAGTTGTGATAAAATGTTCCAGGAAGTTTAAAAAGAAAAGATAGAAAAAGAAGGCGTTGTGATCTTTGCCTCCTACTACATTGTTCAAGTACACTAGAATAATAATTTAGACTCTATTTAAGATGTAAGAGTATTCCTACATTTGAATTACCTCTGCATATATATACAGGACCAAGAATTCAATAACCTTCTTAGCACTTAGACATGAATGTTGAGAGTTTAGTTACTTTAATGAGATTTATTTTTTAGCTATATGGAATTTCATTCATGATTTGCTTGTTTGTTTGTTTCTCCAATTTCCGTCAGGCCTTCACACACTGCAGACCTCCTTTATAGCTATTTCTGCAAGAAACTTTGTTTTTTTTGACAACACTTGAACTACTATATAAAGCAAAAGCTTTTGCCATTTTTATTTTTTACAGTTTGTTCATAATATTTATAAATATTGCTATGTACTTATGAATGTATTTAGAAAGTTTATATGGCCAAATTGTTGATTTGGAAAAAAAAAAAAAAAAAAAAAAAGAAAAAAAAAGTTAACTTTGATCATATCGGACTAACAAATCCAGAAAGAAGCCTGAAGAATGTCTGAAGCAAATGTTGTTTTTCTGCATGACTCACACTAGGAAATAAATGTTTCAATTCATTTGTTGACAGTTTACTTCCAGATGAAGCAGGAATAAAATTTTAATATAAATATTATTCAACATTCTTTGGAATGTTTACCTTTATCTCATGTTGTGAGCCAATCTGGCCAATGGGACTTTTGGAAGACCTTGAACAAATTTCAGAGATATTAATGCAATCAATATAACTACTTCTAAAGAGCCAATTTCCCTTCCATGAGCAGAGTGGTACAAGGACTTTAACCACTTTTTCTTTGCATATTGACTATTGCTTACAGTCTGCTTAATCACTGAGGGCTACATGGGAGGCCTCCTCAGGTCAAATAATACTTATTCAACAGATTAGAGCCCTGCTGTGAAACTAACTAGCTGACATTACTAGCCATGGCAGTACCTGACACCATATCATGAGCTGCTGTGGATTGCTTCAGAGCACCATAGATAGCACCATATAGAATGTGAGGCACTAAGAACTGCATTTCTGAAAATCACGAGAGTAAGTAATAGAGTATTTTAGATGGTCCTGGATCACGGTCCTGGTATATTTAGTTGTAGTTTGTAAATAACTAGATAAAACATTGCTATACTGCTTTGATCATTGTCCATAAATATCTGAGGTATTTTTTTTCTAGGGGGTCTTTAATCATTTGTGCCCCATGATGTTGACACACTTGTTATTAAATATCCTTAGATTACTCTAAGCTACATATCATCATCATGCAATGGAAAGTATAACTGAAATTTCAGGCAATTTTTAGCTATTTTAATATGTTTTAAAAAGTTGGATTGAAAAGCCATTGCAAATTTAACTTTAAGTCCATTGACCAGAAATCCATTTATTTTGAATACATATCTGTTTTTATTTTAATCTAAACTGGAATATACACTATATCACTTATATGTACAATTGACCAAATATTCTTTAATCTTAATTCTTTTATGAAAAACAGTTACTGAAAAGTAAGATAAAAATATTTGCATATTAATATACTGTTTTCTTCTAGTCAGGTAAAGGTGCAAGTACATAAAAATGATTTCAAATCACCTCTAGTGAATAATTCCATGAATGTTTTAAATTTACATACACACAAAAAGTAATTTGGAAATTTGTTAGGAAATACAGAATTCTCTATTGATTTGAAATGTGAACTAAATACTTGAATGATTTCCAGGAATGGTGAAGTTTTGAAAAACAGTTAAAATTGTAATCTAACACCTTTATTCAATATTCTGTTACTTGGGGTTTCAAATAATAACTAAAGGTCTGAGTTAAAAAGTTATATAAACTACAGAGGCAAGACCTCAGTACACAGTAAAACTGGAAAAGATTTTATCCTATTTTATCTTCTGATCTGAAACAAGTAACCTGTGAGATCAGCTTCTCCCCTCAGGGAAAGTGAAGATTCACATTAAGGTTCTTTATGTGGTCCTCATCACCATATTATTCATAGAATCATAGAATCGTAGAATATCCTGAGTTGGAAGGGACCCTTAATGATCATCAAGTCCAACTCTTGACACCGCACAGGTCTACCCAAAAGTTCAGACCATGTGCCTAAGTGCACAGTCCAATCTCTTCTTAAATTCAGACAGGCTCGGTGCAGTGACCACTTCCCTGGGGAGCCTGTTCCAGTGTGCAACCACCCTCTCTGTGAAGAACCCCCTCCTGACGTCAAGCCTAAATTTCCCCTGCCTCAGCTTAACCCCATTCCCGCGGGTCCTGTCACTGGTGATAATGGAGAAAAGGTCTCCTGCCTCTCGACACCCCCTTACGAGGAAGTTGTAGACTGTGATGAGGTCTCCCCTCAGCCTCCTCTTCTCCAGGCTGAACAGGCCCAGTGACCTCAGCCGTTCTTCGTACGTCTTCCCCTCCAGGCCTTTCAACATCTTCGTAGCCCTCCTCTGGACACTCTCCAACAGTTTCATGTCCTTTTTATCCTGTGGTGCCCAGAACTGCACACAGTACTCGAGGTGAGGCCGCACCAGCGCAGAGTAGAGCGGGACAATCACCTCCCTTGACCTACTAGCGATGCCGTGCTTGATGCACCCCAGGACACAATTGGCCCTCCTGGCTGCCAGGGCACACTGCTGGCTCATATTCAACTTGCTATGTCTGCCACGACCCCCAGATCCCTCTCTTCTAGGCTGCTCTCCAGCGTCTCATCGCCCAGTCTGTACGTGCAGCCAGGGTTTCCCCGTCCCAGGTGCAGGACCCGGCACTTGCTCTTATTGAACTTCATGCGGTTGGTGATCGCCCAGCTCTCCAACCTATCCAGATCCCTCTGCAAGGCCTTTACACCCTCATTCGAGCCCACAACTCCTCCAAGTTTGGTGTCATCAGCAAACTTGCTCAAAATACATTCTATTCCTACATCCAGATCATTTATAAAAATATTGAAAAGTACCGGCCCTAAAATGGAGCCTTGAGGGACCCACTGGTGACCGCCCGCCGGCCTTACACAGCCCCATTTACCATAACCCTTTGGGCCCTGCCCGTTAGCCAATTGCTCACCCATCGTATAATGTTTTTATTTAGCTGTATGGTGGACATTTTGTCCAGTAGGATCCTATGGGAAACCGTGTCAAAAGCCTTGCTGAAGTCCAAAAAAATCACATCAGCTGGTTTCCCTTGGTCCACCATACAGGTGATCTTATCATAAAAGGAAATCAGGTTAGTTAGGCAGGACCTACCCTTCACAAACCCATGCTGGCTGGGACCAATGACTGCTTTGTCCCCCAGGTGCTTCTCAATAATTTCGAGAACCAACTTCTCCATGATTTTACCAGGCACTGACGTGAGACTGACAGGCCTGTAATTGCTAGGGTCTTCTTTCTGACCCTTCTTGAAAATCGGCACAACATTTGCCAGCTTCCAGTCTACCGGGACCTCTCCAAATTCCCAGGATCGTTAGAATCATTACTCAGGTACTTCATCTGAAAAAAAGGTCAAAGCTTTCCTTTGCCTAGAAAACTACAAGCATTTAGTGTATTTTTCAAGCACAGAAATAATGTCACAATCTCAGAGGCCAAATTTAGACATTTTTTAGCCACAAGAAAAATGTCTTGAAAAGGTATGTCTTTTTAAAACAGAATTTAGCAGTAACACTTTGTTGCTTATATAAAAAATGTCAAGATGCTAAATTCCTTCCTTTAATGGAATGCAGAAATATATCATTATTGTTCTTATTTGGTTTTCTGGTAAATGTTCCCTGTGCTACTATCATTATAAGAAAGGAAATACTGTCATCCTAAGAGCAAAAATATACTTCAATTTTTGTTAGAACCTGCACAGGAATGAATTTCACACATACTGAGCAGAGATTCTGAATGGGAAAGCTTCTTATGTCATCATGTACTTAAAATACAGTCACTGATTGTCTTTATTGAAAAATTATTGGCAAACATTTTTCTTAATTTAGAAAAAAATATTTTTAAACACCAAGGGTCTTTGAAAATTTGTTGTTGATTATGTTGTTGGGAATGTATATTTTTATCTCCCACACTACAGCTGTGTCCTGGTTTCAGTTAGAACAGAGTTAATTTTCTTCCTAGTAGCTGGTAGAATGCTATGTTTTGGCTTAGGATGAGAAGAGTGCTGATAACACCCTGATGTTTTAATTGTTGCAGAGCAGTGCTTACACCAAGGACGTCTCAGCTTCTCGCTCTGTCCTTCCAACAGGCAGGCTGGGGGTGCAGCAGGAGCTGGGAGGGGACAGACCCAGGACAGCTGATCCAAACTAGCCAAAGGGCATACCATCTGACGTCATGCTAAACAATATATAGGGGTGACTAGCCGGGGGAGGGGGGCCGGACTGCTTGGGGTTAGGCTGGGCATCGGTCATCGGGTGGTGAGCAATTGCATTGTGCATTACTTGTTTGTACACATTATTAGTAGTAGTACTATTATCATCATTGTATTATTATTATTATTGTTGTTGTTGTTGTTATTATTATTTTCCTGTCTTATTGAACTGTCTTTATCTCAACTCACGGGCTTCACTTTCCATTTCTCTCCCCCGTCCCAGAGAGGGAGGGGGGAGGGTGAGCAAACGGCTGTGTGGTGTTTAGCTGCTGGTTGGGTTAAACCACAACAAGCTGTGCAGCTTTACATTTCAATTTTCTCTCCATACACTTAACGAAAACCATTTAAGATAATCTATTTTGAATCTTAACCATTCATTCAATATGTAATAGCAACTTAAAGCTTCAAATTCTTTAAAGTTATTTTAATCAATCACATCCATTCTCAATTTGTGTAGCTTTCTGAGTCCTATTAGTGCTGTAATAGCTAAGAACTCTCCATATTTACCATGTTTGCAATAAAAGTGATCAGAAACACAGGAATCACAAAAGCAAGTTTTAAGATCTATCACATCTGTGCCTCTTCATCTGCTTGAATGGTTTTCAATGAATCAATGTGTTCTTGAAAATTTCTAGTGAGGGAAAATCCATAATGCAAGTAGGCAATCTATTATTTTTTTGTTTCTTTTGGTTTGGTTTTTAGTTTATATAGCTTATGCTCTGTTGTTTTTTTTTTTTTGTTTGTTTGTTTGGTTTTGTTTTTTTGTTTATTTGTTTGTTTTTTCCCTAATTTATAAAGGAAGTCTCATTTGAGTCTCTGTTTCTTTTTCTTTCTCTTTCATTCTCTCTCATCCAAATAAACAATTCAAATGTTGAAAACAAACAAAATATTGAACAATTCAAATGTCAAAATTACAATCTCCGAACCCTGCTCTTGAGAATTGCACTCTACTCTTACATTGTTCTTACAGTTTGTGAAGTTGTTCTTATCTAAGTGTTGGCTCTGACTACATTATTCTTTTTTTTTTTTTTTTTTTTTTTTTTTTTTTTCCATAAACAGTTGTCCAATTTCTGAAAATCATTGAATCATTGGAATTGTAATGCAGTCTTTCTTTGACTGCAGTTTCCCTCAGTGTGGTGCCATTTGTAGAGGTAATAAATATTAAATTTCCATTCCAACATCCAACTTATTATCAAGAGTATTGAATAGCATTAAATAACTCTAGACAGAGCCAAGGTGAATAGACCATCAGTATCTCCAGTGTGAAAATGAACCACTGGTAACCAGTTTCTCAACACAGTTTGCCACTGGTAACCAGTTTCTGAATATAGTTTTGCATCATCTATACTAAATTAATTACACACTTCACCTAGGATTCACTTTGGGATTTTTATTTATTTATTTATTCATTTATTTTACATACCATAATGTGAAACAAATTAACAATAATGGTTTGTTGGTTGATCTTTCAAGTCTGTCAAGGCCTGTCCCACAAGTAGTCTAGTCTGTCTTTTCATCTGTGTATATTTTCTCTTTGTTTCTGATGGCTTGTGTTTTATGTTTTGAAGTTATGTGATTCTGATCTGAAACTTTCTTATTCATATATACATATGAATAATATATATGTATACATAGCAGTATGAAAATATTCCTTTAGTTTTATGCTTTTTTTTCTTAAATAACCACATTTCCACATATTAAATATCATCAAACTTTTTAAATATATTTCACTACACCAGAGTTTTTACACTTTCGTTACTTAAGGTAATGAAAAATGAAGCACTTGCACTTTCTTCTTACCCCATTTCAGGGAATTATATAAAAGAGTTGGTAACCTCACTGAATTAGGAACATGGGTCCTAATAAAACATGAAACTTTGGGATCATTTAGCAAGTAAAGGTTTGCATAAAAGAAGAATAAATGATTATCTAGCATAAAGTGAATCACAGAGTAGTATTCTGAAGTTGAAACAGCTTGTTTAAGTGCTAACTCTAATTGACTATAACTTGAAAAGCATTCATTATGGGAAAAAAAGTCAATTCAAAGCCAACAGGAAATATTTATATCATGCATTTCATGATGTTACAATACTAAATAAAAATGACAGAAATGAATTATCATAAAATTTAAATTGCAAAATTATTCATTCAAGAATGTGTGCTTTGTTTCCTTTCCTCTCCTTTTTTTTCTTTTTTGCTCAAACAAAAAGTAATCACAAAAAAGGAAAATAAATTTTATTGAGAAAAAGAACATTCAGAAATGCCCTGAAGTTTAAATTTAGAAATTGATTATAATAAAAAATACTCTCACTGCACCCATCCAAAATATCAATTGGGAAATTTTCAAAAAGAATATCCTTTGTCAGGAGACATGTCAGATCTGAGAGGAAGAAAAGACAGCATAAGAAGAATCTTATCCTGTTGACCAAAGGACAACAGCCCTAGTTCAGCCCATCTGCTTTGCCAAGAGCACTTCACTCTATGCTAATGAGTGCACAGTGCATCCATCAGACAGCTTTGTGATTGACAGAGCTTAATTCATGAACTGAAATGGGAAGATATTTTCTATTTTCATGGATTTGCACTTTTACACATTTTCCGCTTTCAATAAATGGTCTTGATTGCAAAGTATCTTGCCCTGTGAAACAGAAAAATCAGAGCAAGAGAGTTAAAAATAATTTCTACATCTTTGAACAGTCTTTCAATCACATTAAAACAATAATAATGTAGTCAATAGGACACATACATGTAAATTGCAATGCCGTTCAGCAGAATGTCTAATATCACCTAGCCTCATGCACAGATGTGCATGAATCAAGATACACTGTTGGAGGCTTTCTTCATGTGCATTTCCTTCTAATGTCACAGTACTCAAGACATCTTGTTTTATTTGTTTACCGAGCCCCCTGAAAACACATATTTTTGAGCCAGCTATAAAAGAGATGAGAAATTGCAACATCTGTAATCTAAATTGAAATGTTTGCACATTTCTTTAGAAGTAATCACATCTTAGCATAGTGCCATCAGTGAGTAAACTGACATTCAAAAGGTATTGGAGCCTGTGTCCCTTCTCCGCTGTCTGCACAGCTACAATGCTACATCTAAATATGTAATTAAAAATAATCTTAATTAAATTGTAATTAAAAATATATACTCAACCTTTTCCTATGTTCAGTGAAAAATATCTTCTAAATAATACACATTTCTAACAATATAATATACCTCAAACTCTTGTACATCAACCGCCAGAACACTATTCTTGCTTTTGAATTCTTTATTGCCCAATCTCTTAAAATGTTCTTCTTCTTACAAGAAATATGATCATTTTCATATGAATTTCAAGCCCACATGTGTCAAAGATAAAATTTTGGAGGTCAGCCTTCAGAGTGCTGAAGAGGATTGAAATGAAATAAACTTATTTTGACATCGCAAGTTTTTCCTCAGTTAGCATACCTATTATATACACTGTATCTTTTGTATACCCACTAGCTACCAAATTATTAAGTATTCTAAAGAGAGAGCCCTTAGAGTTTGGATATATTTAACTTGGTTTAAAACACAGAAGTGTGCTGAGCCCCTAAGAGAGAGAATTGCTCTATAGAGTAATGGCTGAGAATTTTTTATCCCCAGTCTCTGATCCAAAGGACATGTATTTATTATTTATGCAATGTGAATCACCAAAAGAAAAGTTACCCTACCACACCCCACAGTCAGAAGATGAAAGCACTCTTCTAAGAGAAGAAAAGTTTCACATTCAAATAAAATTGTGTGAGTTCAGGAAGCAGTTATCTCACAAGTGAACTTCTGGTTTATGAAACTGAAATGTTCGGCAGGGATAAAAGTAAAAATGGAGCAGTTAAATGAGATCTCCTAGAAAAGTAAAATTTGGAAGAATACCATTTCACAGAATAATGAAAATATTTTGATTTACATTCAATCATAATTTATTGTTGTTATTATGCATATCTATGCATATTTTTATTTTAAAAATGCATATATTTAACACCTCAAATAAAGCATTACATGACTGATCCTAATTGTAGCCTTGAACATGTCAAGAAACTTTTGCAGGAAAATGACAATACCACTTTTCTACAATAAGCCATCCACTAAACAGTATATTTTTGGTGACACTATGATATCATAAGAAAATAGACTCCTGTCTCTATATAATTCAACTTTATGACATTCTTCTATTCTCATTTCTTTCTCTCTCTCTCTTTTTTTTTTTTTTTTTGTTTCCATTTCATGTAGATGGATCTCTTTGTATTACACATGCTCTTCAGGCAGATATGATTGTGAAATAAAATTAAAATTTTCATTCAGAACATATGGATACCAAAATAGGGAGTCACTTAATCTAAAGCCATGTATATCACTCACACTCAAAAGTCTGCTGAGGACTTGAGTCTGTCAAGTGCACCTGGACAGAGTGACAAAATATCCTTGTCTTTTGAATCAGAAACACACAAGTTTTTTCTGATGGTGGGAGACAGTAGAAAGTCAAATAAGTGCTTCTCAGTATGTTCTGACAGTAGTGTAAGTCATAGAATCATAGAATAGCTAAGCTTGGAAGGGATCTGAAAGATCATCTAGTTCCAACCTCCCTCCCTTGGACAGGGATGCCACCCGCTAGAAGAGGTTGCCCAGGGCCTTATCCAACCTGGCCTCTAACACCTACAGCGTTGGGGATCCACAGCTTCTCTGGGCAACCCATATCCAGTGCCTCACCACCTTGTGAGTGAAGAAATTCCTCCTAACATCTAATTTAAATCTCCTTTTTAGTTTAAAACCATTTCCCCTTACCCTGTCATTATCTGATTGAGCAAAAAATTGCTCTTTATCTCTTTTATAAGCCCCCTTTAAGTATTGAAAAGCTGCAATAAGGTCACTATGGAGCCTTCTCTTCTCCAGGCTGAATGACCCCAGCTGCTCACCCTCTCTTCAAAGGAGAGGTTCTCCAGCCCTCTGATCAACTTCATGGCCTTCATCTGAACCTGCTTTAAAAGATCCACTTTCTTCCTGTGCTGGGAGACCCAGACCTGAACACATTACTCCAAGTGTCCTTGGGCACTCTGCCTCAAAAGGGCAGAGTAGAAGGACACAATCACCTCCCTCAACCTGTTGGTCACTCCACTTTTGACACAGCCCAGGATGCAGTTGGCCTTCTGGGCTCCAAGCTCTCACTGTTGGCTCATGTCAAGCTTTTTGTCCATCAGAACCCCCAAGTCTTTCTCTGCCGGGCTGCTCTTCATATGGTTTTTACCCAGTCTGTACACATGGCTGGGATTGCCCAACCAGATGCAGCACCTTAAACTTAGACATGTTGAACCTCATTAGGTTCACATGGGCCCGCTTCTCAAGCTCATTCAGGTCCCTTTGAATGACCTCCCTTCCTCCTGTTGTATTGATTGCACTGCTCATCTTGGTGTCATCTGCAAACTTGCTGAGGGTGCACTTGATCCCACTATGTCACTGATAAAGACATTGAAGAATACTGGTCCCAGAACAGACCCCTGATGGATACCACTTATCACCAGCCTCTACCTGGAAATAGGTAGAGGCACTGACCACCCCTATCTGGGTAAGACCTTCAAGTCAACTCTTTATCTACTGAATGGTCCACATATTGCATCCATATCTCTCCATTTTAGAGATCAGGATGTCATGTAAGACCAATTGCGTCAAAGGCCTTACAGAAGTCCAGGTAGCTGGCATCAGTCAGTCTTCCCTTGTCAACTGGTGCAGTCACTCCATTTTAGAAGACCACCTGATTGGTCAGGCACAATTCACTCTCGGTGAAGCCATGCTGGCTGTCTCTGATTGCCTCTTTGTCTTGAATGTGCCTTGGCAATGATTCCAGGAGGATCTTCCATGATCTTCCCAGGCACAGAGGTGACACTCACTGGTCTGTAGTTCCTCAGGTCCTCCTTTCTATCCTTTTAAAAAATGGCAGTGATGTTTCACTCTTCACAGTAACCAGGGACTTCATCTGACTGCCACGACTTTTCAGGTATGATGGAGAGAGGCTTAGCAACTACATCAGTCAGTCAGTTCCTTCAGGACCCTGGGATGCATGTCATCAGGCTGCATAGACTTGTACCTGTTCAGTTCGATCAGGTGGTCTCTAACCTGCTCTTTGATTACAGTGGGGTGTACTTTGCTCCACCAGCCAATGACTGACCTTGTCAAAATGACGTTCACCTGCTTTTTTTGGCAAGCCTGACCATTTCCCTAATTTGAAGGTTAGTTTTCTATTTTAATAAAAAAATGTAATTCTGTCACTTTTGTTCTATTTGACCTTTTGGGGGCTTATCTGCTTCCTAGCTAATGTGATATTATCACTGTATCAATAGCAAGATCGATTTTATTTTTTACTGTAGTCTTTGATGGATCACTTACACTTCAGATATGTCTTTTTTTTTTTTTTTTATTATTATAGTTTCTACAATTTTGGAATGGATATCTGACCCTTTTCCACAGCAGCAGCAATTGTCAGGATCTTTAGCTGTTTGCTGTTTCCAATTTACCATTTGGCTTTTATGTGGTACATATTTTATGGATACTGCCCTCTTGCCTGTCCCTAAATAAATTTTTTCACATCTTAAGTTGCAGTTTCCATAGACACTGCAATTTCAACACCATTTTTAGATGGGAAGTTTGCTTTAGTCAGAATCTTCTTTTGTACACTTTGAGTAGTGTTTCTATTTACACCCCCCAT
This sequence comes from Aythya fuligula, assembly GCF_009819795.1. Classification (NCBI taxonomy): domain Eukaryota; kingdom Metazoa; phylum Chordata; class Aves; order Anseriformes; family Anatidae; genus Aythya; species Aythya fuligula. The sequence continues at coordinate 90,088,367 of NC_045561.1, forward strand.
CCCCCTCCCTTCTCCTTCATTAAGAGGAAAAGATTTGTTTTCATAGTGATCCTCCAAAAAAACAGAACTTTTTGCTATAAGTTTTGCTGATTCTAAGCACTACCGAGAAATTCACCCTTTTTGTACCAGTTGCAATACTTGTTTTCTATGAGACTCTCACATGCTTAGTGACCTATTTTATATGTTACTGAAACATCACTATCAGTAGAAGTGATTTTTTTAAATATATTTATATTTTGCTGTATTATTAATAGTAATATTGCTTCAGTGCCTTCAGTGCAAAGGATGCAAACTGTTCTTAATCTGTACTGTTAAAAGCATCAGCATTTCCTGAACTGAAGAAGGTGCAGGCTATTTGATTGGAGAGCAAACTGATCTGAGATCCGGGGTCCTGTCTATTTTACTAGTCATGTCTATTTTACTCTCCCATTCAGAATCAATTGCCTTGCAGAGCTATCTCCTGAAGGAAAAGTGAAATTCTAAACCTACATAGCCAAAATCCTAGTCTGCTTTTAAGGCACACAGTAGAATATAAAACAGGAGTAGGAGCAATACTAGCTTGGATTACTTCCTAGAAACATGTGCTGTTTATTGGGTGACTTATAGTAGAAAAAGAAAAAATAAATAAATGTACCTTTATTCTTTAGGTTACTTTCTTGCAAAAAAAAATGTGTATACAATTACTTGTAAATGTGTTAGCTTTAAATATGTTATGTTCACTAATTTGGCATATGATTTATTTTTTTTTTTTAAGAAAATATATTTTTCACCTTTCCTCCTCCATCTTATCAAGCTATTGTCTTTTTATTTTTCCCTCGGGAAGTGTATATTACAAATTCAGCATATTTCTCACTCTGTAAAAGTGTATATTACACATTCAGTATATTTCTAACTCTGCTTGTATTTGACAGAAGTGCTAATTAAATAAAAAACTCTGAAGCTATTTAAAATAAATAATAAATAACACTACATAGACTAGCTTATCCTCATGTGTGGATAGATAAAAAGTTAAAACAGAAAGAAAAAAAAAATAATACAAATGAAAAATTTATATGCTTTAACTGAAGCTGTGTATCAAATGTATTAGGGTGGATAGAAGGGGTAATACATCAGGTAAAGTAAATGTACCTTTGACCACCTCTTCCTTCTTCTTTGTTCATGTTGTCTTTGTCTATTTTGCAAGCAGTGGCAGTCATCCTAGTCTAAAGTACTACCTGAATAAAAAATAATGAATAATAGCAAGTTGAGTTGAGTTGCGACTGCAAGTCAGATAAATTATTTCAGACAATGAAGGCTTTGTTTTGTTTTGTTTCTTGAAAGGGAAGTTCTAAGTTTTCAGAAATGTATTGCAGTTAAAGGCTGAAGTCACAGAATAGTTTTATCGGGGGGGGGGGGGGGGGGAGAGAAAAACAAAACAACAACAACAAAAAACAAAAACAAAACAAGGAACTCAGAATAAATTTGGGGGGAAAAAAATAGAATAAACGTCTAAACTTAATTCAGCAAGTCAGGAGTTCAAATGTGCATGCCAAAGATAAGGCTCCTAGCTTTAATTCCCTCCTCTTTTGAGAGTTTATTTACTATGTCTATAGCTTCTATTACATGAAAGTCCCTTAGACCCTTGCAAACACTAATTCTGTTTGTGTAAAACAAAAGTGCAAGAATGGATGACTCTCACATCTTCCTCCAGCTTTAAGAAATTATATTCTGTACCTACTTAAGCATTTGGTCAGTTTTGAGTTATATCAACAGGGGACATGGATTTATCTTCCCTAGCAAAGTAAACTCATAGTCGGGATTAGGTTTGTGAGCCATAGACAGCCAAATTTAGTCATTATGAAGAAAAGAAACTTCTATCTTCCATCACAAAATGGAAATCAACAGCATCTGGAATATGATTCATTTAGCCACTCAGATGTTGTTCTTTGTACTTTCATGCATCTGAAGTCCCTATAAAATGCATGTGGAAAATTACTACCTTTTTGTTTGTTTATTTGTTTTGCCATGACCTGAGGCAAGGCACAGGGAAGGTCAGATCTTGCATCAGCCTAATTGTGAGGTAGTGTTGTTGGGCCTGCAGAAGAGGACAGCATGGACAGCTAGCTGGCAGGGAGCTCCAGGGAGCTAGCCAGTAGGGACTGAAGAGGACAGGGAAAGAGTTTGAATTCTTGCCTTCACTAGGGATTACTTCAGGATTAAGAAAGGTGTCTCAGAGCCTTAAATTGATTCTTCCAGTCCATACCAGAATTAGAAGTGCAATTCCAGTCACTAGTCATTAAGAGCAAAATTCCAAGTTCAAAAGCAAAGCACATAGTGAAAAATTTCCAGAACCACATGACCCTGGAACAATTGTACAATGTAGTAAGCAATATCTAATTTATTGACATCTTAGACTAATTTCTATCTACTAATGATTCAGTTTCATCTATCATCTATTTTTGAAGATTCTTTCCTGTAGCTAGAAAAATTAGATAAGGATTCAGAAGCCACAGAGTGTTGAGTGAGAATGATTTTTTATAAGTTTTATGGATTTGGGAAGAAAGCTTTCTTTAAAAGTACAAAAATCTACCTTATATCACACTTAAGTTTAGGGAGTATTTCAAAGATGGGTGATACATAATGGGCCTGCAATATATAGCACATGCGTCCTTAGGAAACTAGCTGTTATTTGTTCTGCTGCTATCCAGAATAAATTATCTATCTCTGTAAGCTGTTCATGATTCTATTCTCATATTTTATCATACTGTTATAATTTGATACACAAATTATTTTTGTGTATTTATTTTATATATTTATATATATATTACATATATATTTATTTATATATATATAATTTATATATACGTATATATATTATATATATATTATATATATATTATATTATTTTATTTATTATATTTGTGTAGCTATTTTCACAATATATATGTACTTGATTTCTGATGGGCAGAGGAAGTTCATGCAACAGGTTATGCAGAGAACCCCACATTCATCTTTGACATTCCCAAGGTACTTCAGCACTAGCTACAGTGGTCATGACACTAAGGCAATTCACAGTCAGCCAGCTCTGTGCAGGATACATTGCAAAGAGGCTGAGTTCATGAAAACAGTGTTCCAAAAATGTATATTTTTGGAATGTATATATAGGTATATATGTATATATAATGTGTATATAATTGTATATATATGTATATATAATATGTATATAATGTATAATGAATGTATATATAATTGGAATATTTTGTGTGTTCTGAGTCACGAAGTAATCTGTTTTCTGAACATTATTATGCTTGTCATCTGCATAAATCATTATGACTAGCAATCATTAAAAATGTCTTGTTAATATCAACTAAGATATTTATTTTTCTCACATTCCATGATTCTTCATTCAAAGAATTTCCTCATTACTTCTAATCATGACCTTTGAAAATTTCTGCTACCCACAGAAACAAAATAAACGTTGTTCTTGTATTTTTTTCAAAACCCTTACACTGTTGTCTTTAGAAAAAAAAAATCTTAAAAATTTTTTTTTCTTTCTATGATGTTTCATTATTGACTGTAAAAGTGCTCAGTGATAGATAGTTACTAGGTATTCTTGATATTCACTTGGTTTTCTAACAATGTGTTGATACATAATACAGAGACAAATTCTAAACAAATAAAGATCAATTCTGTCATTTTTGAAGAAAACACATATGGGCTTCTAATTTAAATGCATGTAATCACTTTTATGTGACCCTTTGACTTTCCTTCTAACCTTTATCCACTTCTCAGTGGACAAACTTCTAATGGATGATAGGAAAGCTGGAATTCAGAAGTGATGTAATTAGGAAAAGCACCATATATATAGTAATGATATATATCTAAATTAGTAATTAGTAAAACAGTAATTATGCTAAGAGAGTATAGCTGTCACTGCAGAAATCTGTCATAAGTAAAAAATTCCCTTTTCAAATAACAAAAAGGTTATTTAACTCAGAAAATAAAACGAATAGAATATCCTTATCAGCCACTAATTTGTAGTGCTACCTCTTCATAAGCATCATACTTCAGAAAGAAGTCCATCTCCTGATTGCTCTTGCCTATACTTCAATGCACCGTGCAGAGTACTTCCAGAGAACAAAAGCTGAGCTCCTTTGAACTGTGAAAATTACATAGATAATCAGTTCCAAGGGTTTACCTAATGAACAATAGTTGCTGACAAGCATTCATTTTATAGGACCATCATAGAGACTATCTGAAGCAAAACTCTCAGTTTGTTAACTTTACAGATAACATAGAGACCAGGTCCTCAATAACCGTTGTTCTACCATACAGATTGGCTTCCATTGTGCTCCCTACTTGCACATGCAGATACCAAAGCACATTTTATGTGTTCAGTAGCTGTTTTTGTATCTCAAATCAATTTTTAATTCTAGATAATTATGGGTTCTCCATATTAATTATCATATTAAGTAATTCTGCATTATATGGAGGTTTTGTTAGTCATGATGTTTAAACATGGATAATTATATCTGTGTACTGTATCTGTATAGTTTCTATAAGTGAATACTGTTGAAATGTCATTACCATTCTAATTTAATAAAATATTACAAAGAGATTTTAATGGTAAATATTTATTACACACATTAGTAGTTACTTGTTCATAGGCAATACCCCTACTTTTGGGGTAGGTGCTATACATGTGAAAGGAGTTGTCCTTTATTGTTCAAAGTTCCCCAAGTACAGTGCAAGAGAAAAAAAAACATACTTTAATAAAAGCTGGAATGGGGCAAAGAAACAATGAGATCAGCCTGGTCAGCCTGGTCAATATGTTGCTAGAATATAAATTCTTTCCGCAGGTAAAAGAGAATTCCAAAAGGGGTTTGAGGTAGCATTTGTACCTGACCATTCTGAAGAACATTGATTATGATTCTAATTTAACAGTAACAAGGGAATTGCCAAGAAACTTTAGAAGCAAAGATATCAACTTGGGAAGCAGTGTTAAGGTATGAAAGCCTGTAACAGTGTTGGGGGCCTTCGAGCCTTCCTTTGAAGCAGAATAAGGAGCAGTGACCCTTCTTGGGCACTGCCAAGCATTGCGCTGCAGCTCCTGTGCAGGGTTTGGGAGCAGGCTTCACCCAGCCAGGGACGCACAGCACAGGAGAGATGTAAGTGGAGCGCTCCTCATGGTCTCTGTGGTGCATGTGGGGCACTGGCAAACAGCAGTATGGGTGCACACAACTGGAGCACCCACATCTCCACAAAAGGGTCTGTGTAGGGGCACCAGTATTCACATACTGGGAGGTTAGGGGGCATACAGTGAGTACAAGGTTGCACAATGCCTGGGAGGAACAGTAGTAACAGAAGTGTATTTGGAAATTTGTAGGTGTATATAAACATTTTCCTAGTGTCTGGGATTGTGGCTTATTTGTTGTAGTGCTGATGTTGATCCTGAACATATAGTTCACTGATTGCCAGTTAATTGTTTGTTCTATTATAAATCAGTAAACCTCTCTGATCCTAGTTTGATTTAAACTATGCAAGTTGAACAGTTTTTCTTTATGAAAACAATGAGGTAGCTTTGTGGGTGTTATAGGAGCTTATCTCAAATGTGAGTGGGAGAAAGTGCAGAGGAGTTTCTTATAAATTTAACCAGTGGGTGATAAATGTTGATATCACGAGCTATACAGATGTAGGAGTTGACCTTTCATCATTTTATGACAGATTATGGGTAGGAAGAGGGACCATGAAAGTAACAAAAATAATTTATACACTATATGATAGAGAATTAAAGCCAGTTGAGAGTGATAGAGAAATTAGATATTTCAAGATTAGGAAAGCTACTTTTTGAATAGAAAATTGAAACCACTAAAATGAAAAAAAAAAAATCATTTCATTTTTTCAATCAGTGAAAGTTGACAAAAAGTATTTCACTGAAAATAAAAAATATTTAACTGGCTCCAATATTGTCAGAAGAATTGGTTTGTTACTTGCTTAACAATTTCATGTGTACATGGTTTTCTTTTTTCTTTTGGGTTTTACCAGAAATGCACACAAACCCATCAGCTGTCCTCATAAGTTTTGACACTATATTACTGAATACTTGAATAAATATTAATTAGTCCTAATATTTACATAGCTAGTGGTCCTTGAAATGTATGCTGAGATCCTTCCAAAGGTTCTTAAATTCTAACGTTGTAACAGTTTCAGTTTTATAGTTTAGTTTTCAGCTTGATGTATTGAAATGTACTCTCTTTTTCTCACATAGTTGTTCTTTGTGTAGCCCACACTGAGGAATATTAAAATTTAGGTTCCAGCAAAACCATTTTGCTTTAAATCACATAACCATGCTCCTCAATATAAACTTACTTGAAGTTCCCTGAAGATTACTTTCAATTAAGTGACTACCCTGCAGTCATCTCTGCATTTTGGCTGACTATCTATCATGATGATAATAAGCAGTTGAGAAAAATTATCTCATATGATTATTCTGTTGGCTTCAGTCACACCCAAATGTTCAAAGCTCTATTTTATGAGGGAGAAAATTTCCTTTGGATATATTTATCTATCCATTCATCAAGTTGAGATTTGTTAAAGCTGCTCTGAACTTCTTTTTTGAGATGAGACTATAGGCAGGAATTTTTTATTTTTATTTATTTTTATTTTTATTTTTATTTTTATTTTTATTTTTATTTTTATTTTTATTTTTATTACAACCAGCACCCAGATATCAAATTTGTAGAGAATCATTCAACTTCAGCTTTCCCATAGATTAGAAACTGTGAATGTTTTCCTGTCTGTTATCTGTTACATTTTAGTCTAAATTGATCACTACCTACTTCTCAATTTCAGGCCTGTTCCATAAACAATACAGAACTATAGTCAGTAGAATTAGAAGGAGAACTAAGTGCACCTTCCACTGCTAGAACAAACAAAACAAAACATGACCAAACAAAACACTTTCTGTAATATCACAGATGTAGTCACAGTTGTTCACTAATGATATTTTATATTATTCATAGGCTCAAATTCACAGAGAATCCCTGTGTTAAGTATGCCATCTCCTACTTCACTCTCATAAGCCAGATAGCTTTATTTTAATTCCTGTTGGTTATCAGACAGTGCATGTTCCTTTCTTGATACCTTTCACAGAGAGTGTCAGATCAGGAGGATCAGACTATTAAGGGCATACTCTGAAATGTTTCCATTACCATGGATTAATAATTTGGAACAGGACATTATTAGTGTCCTAGCACTACAGAGGTTTGGTCTGGGTTCCTCTCTATGGAGGAACTCCGATTTTTCTTTCCTGCTTCTTGTTAAAACTCTGATAAATTATCTTACAAAAACTTAACAAACACTTGCTGAAACACAGGGTAAATATCTTGATATCAAATTTTGAGAAACAGCGAATATCATAACTTCTTTATGGACGTGTAAACCTTATTTTGAGGAACTTCATATAAAATAAAGCAAACCAAAGTATTTTTTATTGTAAAATTGAGAACAAGGATTTTTAACTGAGTTGTACCCATTTTCCTTCTGCTCTTAATTCCTTTGTCTTTCAGACAGTCCTTCTCAAAATTGTAAACATAAAATTACAGTACTTTCTAACCAGTGAATGATTATATAAGTGTGGATTTCACATCTGTTGACATTTGTATGTAAATGCATTTCTTCATATCTAAGCTATATTGCCTAGGTTATCTGTTTATATGCTGAAACAGTTAACTGCTTCAGCAGATGCACTGAATTAAATATTTTCATTGTAACAACTAATCATTAAATGACGTAAATGTTATTTGAAGAGATTATGAGAAAAAAATTACTTAAGTTACTTTTCCATTGTTTCATCTTCTGTGTAGTTTAACAAGACTTCATGTTTATTTGCTTATCTGAATATATATCAGAATTTTCTTGATTTAAAGGAAATGCAGATTGCAGAACACTAGATTTTTTAATGTACTTTTTAAATTGCTTATATTCTGGCTTTCCTTGAAAAGTGTTAGCTGTCACGAATACTGTTTCTTTTATTTGAGTATTTTTCCATTATTTAATTTCCAAATCCAGCTAACAGATTAATAGCTACAGATTTCAATTTATCGTTTATTCTATATTGCAGTTTAGTTATAGAAGAGATAAAATATAGTTAAAAAAAATACTATGGAACACAGTCCACGAGACCATATCTTTCCATAGAATGTGACGATTTTGTTGATATAGTTAATTTTATGTTATACATTCTTAGATTAAAATAACTATTTATTTATTTATTTATGCACTAGAACATTTGGATCAATCTAAAGTAAATTTCATACAAAAGCTTCCTTAAAATTTTGATTTTTTAGAAATTTTCAGAAATCTGACAATCCAATAGCTATATAGTGTAATAATTTTATTTCAAATTTTTTTTTATATGGCTGTTTGATCATGTCTCATACATATCCTGATAAACTGTGTGTGAACAATTCATAAATTGATCTCTAAAAGTCACAAGATCAATGTGCATTGTAACATATATCCTCAGCAGATACTGATATGACCTTTAACACACTTGTTTGATTATTCAGTTGAAAGGGGAGAAGAAAATAATTTATAATTTTATGTTAAAAAAGTCCACCTGCTTCAGTCTATCACATATTTAAATTATTTGTGGCAGCCCTGTTTCCAACCCAGCTGCCAACAGCCTCCTCACTGTCAGGGCAGTATGAGAACCTGAAAAGCCCTTGACTTAGTGTAAACAATACTGTGCAAGAATCACAGTATCACAGTGTGTTATCGGCATTATTCTCATCCTAAATCCAAAAGAGAGGACTAAGACCAGCTGCTAAGAAGAAAAATTATCTCAGTTGAAATCAGGACAGATAGAACCTCCTGTATTTCATTCTGTACCCATTGACTCTTGTTCTGGCAGTGAGCATGACTGAAAAGAGCCTGGATCCATGCTCTTTGAACCCTGCCTTCAGGTATTAATACACATTGGTAAGATTTAGCCTGAGCTATTCCCTCCAGGTTAAACAATCCTATCTCAGCCTTTCCTCATAGGAGAGATGTTTCAGTCCCTTAAACACCTTCAAGGCCCTTCATTAGATTCTCTCCATGTCCCTCTTGCAGTGAGGAGGCAAGAATTGGACTTGCTACTGCAGGTATGGCCTCACCAGTGCTGAGGAGAGCAAAAGGATCACCTCCCTTGACCTGCTGACAACACCTTTCCTAATGCAGCTCAGGATATTGTTAGCATTCCTTGCATTAAGAGCGTATTGCTGGTTCATGTTTAACTTGAGTCCACTGGGATCCATAGTCGTTTTCTGCCAAGATGCTTTCCAGCTGGGATGTCTCCAGCATGTACTGGTGCTCGGGGTTGTTCCTCTCCAGGTGCAGAACTTTACACTTATGTTTGCAACTTCATAATGTTTCTGTCAACTCATCTCTCCAGGACTACTGAGGTTCCTCTGGATGGTAGCACAAGCCTCTGATGTATATCAGCCACTCCTAATATTGTGTTATCTGCAAATTTTATTGATGGATATTCTTTTATTCCTCTCCTCTCCTCTCCTCTCCTCTCCTCTCCTCTCCTCTCCTCTCCTCTCCTCTCCTCTCCTCTCCTCTCCTCTCCTCTCCTCTCCTCTCCTCTCCTCTCCTCTCCTCTCCTCTCCTCTCCTCTCATTTTTTTGTGTGATAAAAATTTCCTTATGTTACCAAAACCAAAGACAATAAAAATATCTTATGTACTGTCCCTACCTTTTCAACTGTGTTATTATAAACAAATACAGCAGACTTGCAATTACATCCCTTTTGTTGGATTTCATCTGTAACTGCACAATTCAATCCTACTATTTGTCCCTGCTAAGGGAAAAATTATGTGTTAGTGCTTAAAATTACAGAAACATCTCTGCCAGCAATGGCTACGCTGTAGTCTATGCACACATAGCCCACTTTGAGGGTAGACTATTCCGGAAAAAAAAAAAAAAGAAAAAAAAAAAAAAAAAAAAAGTCCTAACAATTTACAACAGTTCCTAACGATAAGAACTTGGAGAAATGGTTTGTCCTCCAGTATCCTATGTGGACCTTCACATATTTCATGTTTCCCTAACAGCAAAACTAAGATCATAGAATCTTGGAATCATAGAATGGTTTGGTCTGAAAGGGCCCTTAAATATCGTGGTAATTCCAACCCCCTGCCTTGGGCAGAGATGCTAACCACTAGATCAGGTTACCCAGGGCCTCGTCTAACCTGGCCTTCAATACCTACAGGGATGGGGCATCCACAACTTCTCTGGGCAACCTGTTCCTGTGCCTCACCATCCTTTTGTATACCCACTAGTTATCTCCTTGAATATTCTAAGGAGAAAATTCTCAGTGTTTGGAGATATTGAACACAAATGCAGAGTAGAGGGATACAATCACCTCCCTCAATCTGCTGGCCGCGTCTGTGTTGATGCAGCCCAGGATGCAGTTGGCAATCTGGGCTGTAAATGCGCACTGTTGGCTCATGTCAAGCTTTTTGTCCACCAGAGCCCTCAGTCTTTCGCTGTGGGGCTGCTCATCCTGACGTCTTTACTCAGATTGTACTCATGGCTGGAATTGCCCAAGTCCAGGTGCAGCACCACTTAGACTTGCTGAACCTCATTAGGTTCACATCGCTTTGGATGGTTTCCCTTGCTTCTGTTGTATCAACTGGACCGCTCAGCTTAGTATCATCTGCAAACTTGCTGAGGGTGGATTTAATCCCAATGTCTATGTCCACTTTCCTGTCCAGCTTCTACTCTCCTGTGTTATTGCCCCCCCCGTCCCTTACGTGAGTGCTGATGAGAGACTTTGGGGCTGTTTGGTCATGGGTTGTGGGTCCCTTGCCAGACTGTGCTAGGATCCAGATGTTTTAACTCCTCCTCAGCCTCCTGATGCTACACAACCTTCTCACTGCTCCCTGCAACTCCAGTACCTGGTACAGGAGGTCCTTCACCTGGCAACAGCTTTTGCAGGCAGGTCTGCCACCTGTCCCTATGGCAGGGGAAAGATCTAGGCACTTCCAGCAGAAATAAGTCTTCACTGTAGCCTCAACCACCTGTAGCTCAATCTGGGTGGGGGCATTAGCCACCACTGGGGTAGGCAGTGCAGACTGTGCAAACGGAACCACAGCCTTTGCCCTGAGATGAGCACCCATCTTTCTACCTTGAGGATCATGCACCCTTGGCCTGTGCAGATCTAGGTGCCAGGTGTGGTTGTTTTACCCTGCTCAGCAACTGAACTACACCATAACCACTGTCTCACTCCCCCTCTTCAAAAGAAAAAAGTGACAAAATTCAAAGAAAAGGCTTGAGGGTTGAGATAAGGACAGGGAGATCACTCAACAGCTATCATGGGCAAAACACATTCAGAATGAGGAGGTTAATATAAATTATTGCCTATCACTAGTAGACTAGAGCAGTGAGAAACTAAAAGCAAACTATAAACACTTTCCCATCCATTTCCACCCTCCTCTGTGTTCTCCCACTGAGTGGCACAGGGGAACGGGAAATGTGGCTAGTCCTGGAGACTTTGTCTCTGCCACTTCTTCACGGTCACTCTCTGTGCCTGCTCCATGTGGGGTTCCTCCCACGGGATGCCATCCTCCTGAACTGAGCCTGCAGGGGCTGCCCACAGGCAGCAGTTCCTCAAGAACTGCTCCCACGTGGCTCTGTACCACGGGTCCATCCCCCAGAACAAACTGCTCCAGCATGGGTCCCCCATGGGTGGCAGCTGCACCCAGACCCCTGCTCCTGTGTGGCCTCCTCTCCATGGGCTGCAGCTCCAGCCCAGGGCCTGCCTCCTGCAGGGGCTCTCCATGGGCTGCAGCCTCCTCCATGCCACATCCACCTGCTCCAACCGGGGGCTCCTCCATGGGGGGGCTGCAGCGTGGAGATCTGCTCCATGTGGGACCCATGGGCTGCAGGGGGTCAGCCTGCTCCACCAGGGGCCTCTCCACAGGCCACAAGGGAGGAACTTGTGCTCCTGTACCTGAGCAGTCCCTCCCCCCTTCCCCCCCATCCCACCCCCCATCGTTTTTCACCAACCTTGGTGCCTGCAGGGCTGGTTCTCACTTCTCACTCTCCCAGCTGCTGTTGAACAGCAGCTTTTCCCCTTCCTTAAATCTGCTCTTCCAGCATTGGTCACTGGCTCGGCTCTGGCCAGCAGCAGGTTCCTTTTGGAGCCAGCTGGAGCTGGTTCTGATCTGACATGGGTCAACTGCTGCGCTCTGTTCACAAAAATTACCCCTGCAGCCTCCCCCACTACCAAAACCTTACCATGTAAACCCAATACCCACAGTTAAGGTGTACTTGGCACCTGGCACTTGGCCAGTGGAATGGCCATCTGTCAAAGGCGCCCTCCCTGTGCACACTCCTGCACAAACTGCCATGCAAACTGCCATGGCATTCCCTGTTCAACATGCTTCTGGTTGTTAGCGCTCCTCAGAGGCTGCTCATGGAGGAGCAAGAGGGTCATTACTGCTGGTCCTGCCCATGTCTCATCAGGCTGCTGACCTCTGGTGTGTCTTTTGGATAAGCTCCCCAGGGGCTTATCCAGCTCAGGAAACCCTCCTGTATGTTGTGATCCCCTGCTCCTCTGCAGAGTGTGCCATGGATATGGATTTTAATCCATAATTGGGTTGTGTGAAATACAGGGGTTCAGGTATGATGATGACAAATGATGAACTTGTAACCCCCTCCACTCCTTTTTGGACAAGTAGATAGAAACACTCAAAAAATGGCATGTTAATCTAGTAATTATGTTTTTTTTTTTTTTTTTTCACGAAACATATTATAATTTGTTGATTTTCAGAGCTGCCAGCTGCATCTGAATCATATCAGGGAAAAAAAAAATCCAGGAATTTGGATCTGAACTGATCCCCAAATCCTATAGAAATGTTTACCCATGATAATACAACCTTAAAAAAATATATAATAATAAGAAGAATAAGCCTGTCTGTCTGCAATGGAAAGATCTGGCCACAAGATACATTGCAGGACATAGGAAGAGTCTAATAAATTTTGAAGTAAGGTAGACAATCCCCCTTCTGAAGAGCTGCATAAAGAGCAGAACTGAAGTAAAAAATTACTACTGATGATTCTCTTGCATTTTGACTACATCTAGAATGTACATGTTTTTGCCAGATGACTCCATGAGGTTACATGGTCCCAGTTTAAATACAATGAAGTTTATTGATTAAGTGCACTAAGTAACTGCCATTTTCCCATCATTTGCTTTAGGAAAGAGCTTTCACACTATATGGCAATTGGACTGTACTTTCCAGTTTTTTTCCTTTGATATTGTTCCTTTTGAAGTGCTTAAAAACATTAGTCATTAATGCTTGTATGGCATTAGAAGTTCAGAAAAACTCAAATATAATATAAATAATTGAACCTCGTACATTAAGAATTTGATTTTTCTAGTATCAGCCCTGTGTTTTTTTGTTGTTGTTGTTGTTGTTGTTTTTAAGACACCACAGTAGCTGAAATATACTCGGAAAATAGCCATACTATTACTGGTTTCAAAATCATAGAGAGAAATTAACACTGCAGATTTTGATCTTGGGAAACACTTAGAAAGGAACTGATGTCCTAGCTGAGTACTCCGTTACTGACTCAGTTATGGTTATTCAAGTTCCAGATGTAGCCTCATTCAAAGCAAGGTCAAGAATTACTTAATGGCCTGCATTATGTGCTATAGGACATATTTTACAAGCCCAAAACTATATTCTTATGCTCCAAACAACATGCAGGGTAGTTAAAGGCTATAAACAAGTTCCTACATGTATAGATAAAAACCAAGCAGTACTGAGCAACAGAAGTACAAATTAGGTGGATTTAGGTGCATATTCGAACAGAGAAAGCAAGAAAGCCCTTCAAAAGTGGTAAGCATTAAGGATGCATAACATTTACAAGAAACCTCACCCAAACATTCAAAGTTTTGCTACTGAGCAAAAGTCTCTCTGAAGTCTCTCTGTCTGTGCTGAGTTGAGAATCAGATGCTGAGCCCAACCTAATCAGCAGTGTAGAGAGCAACCTGATACATGATACATGACACGTGAGCATGTGGTAATAAAGCATGACTTCCAGGCCACAGTTCTTCAGATCTGGCCAGCTCTGTTCTGACTGTGACTATCTGCTCTGTCAGAACAGTAGGTAGATAGTGTGAGCCACAGATGAGCATCAGTATGCATCTGTCTCATTCATTGTAGTTCAGTGATACATACCATGTTCCATGACTTACTTTCCAGTTCTGTTTTTCACTTTTCTATTTATACTTTAGCAAATGTGTTTTCCACAGCCATCAGAATGTTTCAGTCATAATTGCTATTTCCTTCAGGAGCGGGCAGGCAGACGGAGGCTCATCTGGAGGAACGGATGGCAATCTGTGCTGACACACATCAGATGGGAGGCATCACCTCAGGAAATGGATCTCTTTGTTACAGTGTTTCAAACTGTTATGGGATTGCTGTCCTTCCAGATGCAGACCCAGCAAGCACAGGGCCCCTGTGTTTGCAGCCACAGACTTATATCAGCAATGTCTCCTCACTAACACCTCTGGCTGGCTGCTGTCTCTCACACCCAACATATGGCACAAATGTTGCTCAGTATAGATGGTCATTATATGGTCAGGACATGTGCTCACCACAGCCGTACACATTCCCTGAGGAATCAGAGACATTATCTGGTATACTGCTAAGTGTATGAGAAATGCTAGCAGCCTGACAAGGAACAAGGGTACCTGTCATTCCTCCTTAAATCTACAGTTAGGGTGCTGTGTCAGAGTCTGTGCTGCTAGCCTTTTTATTTCTTTCTGCATCTCTGTTCTCAGAATCACAGAATCATAGAATTGTAGGGGTTGGAAGGGACCTTGAAAGATCATTCGGGTCCAACCCCCCTGACAAAGCAGGTTCCTTAGAGCAGGCTGCCCAGGTAGGCGTCCAGACAGGGCCTTAAATATCTCCAGAGAAGGAGACTCCACAACCTCCCTGGGCAGCCTGTTCCAGTGCTCCGTCACCCTCACCGTGAAGAAATTCTTTAGCATGTTGGTGTGGATCTTCCTGTGCTCTATCTTGTAGCCATTACTCCTTTTCCTGTCCCCATAAACCACTGAAAAAAAAGGTCTCTCTGTCTCCCACACCTCAGGTATTTATACACATTGATGAGATCCCCTCTCAGTCTTCTCTTCTCCAGGCTGAACAGACCCAGGTCACTCAGCCTTTCTTCATAGGGAAGATGCTCCAGGCCCTGTATCATCTTTGTGGCCCTCCACTGGACTCTTTCCAGGAGATCCCTGCTTTTTTTTTTTTTTTTTTTTACCAGGGAGCCCAGAACTGGACACATTACTCCAGGTGAGGCCTCACCAGGGAAGAGTAGAGGGGAAGGATCACCTCCCTTGACCTGCTGGCCACACTCCTTTAATGCACGCCAGGATCCCATTAGCCCTCTTGGCCACAAGGGCACACTGCTGGCTCATGGACAACCTGTCGTCCACCAGGACCCCCGGTCCTTCTTCTCAGAGTTCGTCTCCAGCAGGTCATCCCCCAGCCTGTACTGATACTTCGTGTTGTTCCTTCCCAGGTGCAGGACTCTACACTTGCTCTTATTAAACCTCATTTGTTTTTTTCCTGCCCATCTCTCCAGCTGGTCCAGGTCTCGCTGAATGGCAGCACAGCCTTCTGGCAGTCACCCACTCCTCCCAGATTGTGTCACCGGCTTACTTGCTGAGGGCAGACACTATTTCCTTGTCAGGGTTGTCAATGAAGATGTCGAACAAGACTGGACCCAGCACTGACCCCTGGGGAACACCTATAGTCACAGGTCTCCACCCAGGGAGACGTGTTCACTTCACATCTATACAGTACTAGAGCCAGCAAACACACAGCTGTGAGTAGGGAAGGACAAGGCTTTGTTTTGTACTTGGAAATCTGTTCCTGCAATTGCTGTGGCTGCAATTCCAATTTTGTTAGAAACTAAAGCTTTAGAAAGACACATCATAACCAAGGAAAGCCAGAGTGAATCCAGACTTAATAACATTTCTAAACCAATATCCTCTGAGCCACCTTTCTCAGCTCAGTCATGGAAAACAGTCTAATTAACTCCAGTGTGCCTTATATAGCTGAACAGAAGACAAGACTGAGAAAATGATGATGTACACTTTCCCCTTTCCCCTTTTGTCTTTTGACAGCGAAATACTTTACTGATGCATAGAACCTTTCATATTCATATTTTGCTTTTCCAAGAATACCACAGTGTATTTTTAGGAAAAGCAGCATGCCAAACAAAGAAAAAAGATTCTCCCACTGCCCTGTCTTTCATGCTAAATCTGAAGGAAAGGAAGGGGACATTTTGTCTCTCGGCATAATCATTATATTAGATATCATAACTACTACAAGTATTCACAGTTTCTTGGATCCTGTTTCCTGCATCCTGCTTGCAGGTCTGATTGACCACCTAATTTGGATCAGAAGGGATTTTCTACAACATCAATGGAACAAGAATGAATTGCTGTGGATTTTTTGCTTTCCATTGTAGCTGGTCAGCTTCCTTGGATTAATTAAACAGTTCACCTAAGAAAGACATCATGTGTTGAGTGACGCCATTAAACCCTTTTGTTCTCCTTCTAGAATACATCGTTTGCAATTTTGAATCTTTTGAACTACACTGGGCCAACATGGTAGCAAGGACCACAGTAACAGGACAGTTGTGTGACAGGTCTTGGACTCTGATCCTGTGTGTCTGGGGCAAGGCTCATCTCTCCCTTCTGTGTTCTTACACTCCTTGGTGGCAGTTTTGCACATCAGACTCCTCTATTGTTTCGGTAGCAAAGATGCGTAAAGATGCTTGAAGAACCAGAAGGACTGCAAAATAACCAATTAAAGAAAACATAGAACACAGTCCATATTATTCCAAAGTTACAATTTCTAGTTTCTATCATTAGTTTTTGAACTGTTTGATAAAATATTTTTTCTATAATTGTCATTAAAATCCCAATAAACCGAGACAGTTGGTAACTTTAAATCACTGTATTTATATCCTATATTCATCTGCAGTATCAGAGAGGAATTCTTATAAACTTCAGTAATTAGAAAAGGCTTCAATATTTGTTCACATTTTCATGAATTTTACCTGTTAGATTTTAATCACAAAATTAAATACAAAAATCACAAAATTTCTGAATACTATAACTTTTAATTTTTATCTTAACACACTCACAGTGAATAATACGTCCGAGTGACACTGTAATTGTTTTGACATTGAAATTATTGCTTAAATTTAAAACATACACTCTGAAAATCATTAGTGAGTTGGAAGGCAAAGAACTTTTAAGTTGTTGTCACTTTTTGAGCAGCAGATAGTAACTGTAATCTAAAGAATTATTATCTAGGTATTGGAGACACTTAAATTCGGTAGATTATGAAACTTTGATAATGTTCTCCACACAAAAATTTCTCCGGTCACTTTAAGAACCTATAGGTGACAATTGTATTACTTTTTTGTTTGAGATAAACAGAGGCATTTTCTCTTTCTGTGAATAGATTTTCAACATTTTTCTGTTGTCCACTGGGAGGAAACCAAGATTTCAGAAGTCTTCTGACAAAAAACACTTCCAAGAAACCTTTCTTTGAATAGCTCAATATCTAGGGCATTTACTGGATTTATAGAAGAAGAAGGAATCCATTCTCTTTCATAATGATTCTCTGAAAATTTATTCAAATTAAATAGATCTATAGAACAGATTTTGAAAATGTAATAGATCCTTCAGTCATTTATAAACTTATATGGTATTTGTGATTTTTTATTTATTTTTTTTTATTTTGTTGCCCTTTACCAAATAAGAGTCTAACATGTCAAATATGTCATCCCCAAAGTCAATCTGGTTTTGATCTGAAGTTCTATCCTGCTCCTAGGAAACAAAATTTTAAAATTGTTCTCTATCCATTTTTTTTTCAATTAAAAAGATAACAGCAATTTTCACTAGGTTTTGTTTTTACACAGAAGTTGTATATATCAAATCATTTTTAAATATAGATATAAATGTTATCAAATGTGATATTAGCATTTTGTACAAATTCTTGAATGTAAATGAACTTTATAAAGTAGCAATTAGGTGTAGTCTGAAAAAGTACCTTGCTTTCTATATGTATACAGTCAGTATACAGTCATGATTTTTTTTTTTTTTTTTTTTTTACTGTTTTTGATAAAGTAACCCCATTGAATTAATTTCAGACAAGGTAAGATGCACTCTTTCCTGATTTCCAATGACCCATAATGAGCACAAGTATCAAAGTTTTCTAAAAAAACTGAAGTCTTACATTATTCTTAAATTTCAACCAACCTTTATCAATCCTTATAGTTACAGTCCTGTAATTGAAGGACATGAATGTCTGTTTGAGTCTTCACCCTTTTTGATAAGATAGTCCCTGGGTAGACTGTGAACTTATCTTTGTTTGTATATAGGAATTATGGGTTCCTCAGAGCTTACCACTTAACAGTTTCTTCTTAAATCTCCTTAGTGTCAGAACAGCTATTTTTCTGCTCTTCTTAATCCCTCCTCTTCACACACAATAGTACAAAGATTTAACTTTAAGTTTGTTTAATAAACCAAATAATAGAAACTCCTGGATTATCTTTTTTGAGTCCAGGATGGGCCCATTAATATAGATGAAAGGCCTGGGTGTTCACAGCTAACATTTAGAAAATGTGAATACCTTATTTTCTCAAACAGATAGATATATACACTTTTGTCCTTCACCAATTCAAATAGAGATGAAGGCATCAAAAAGCTTTCATATAACTTAGAGTAGAGATTTATTTATTTTATTTTTCCTCAGGTTATTTCTTGTAATAACATAGTTGTTTGTTACTGGCTTGAATTGTAGTGTTCAAAATGAGTATGATCTCTTGATAGCAAAGTGACATAGTTGAACATAAAATACTTTTAATTCTCACTTCCCCTAAGGAATTGTCCAGGACAGGAAGAGGCACATACCTCTAGCTGCTTTGTAGTCCCAGTGAGAGGACTTCTTTTCTGTATAGATGTTATTTTGCATATTTTTCACTACAGGGAATTTAGATCCAAACTCCTTGAAATGCAAACCAAGGAGATTAAACATTGTGGTTCTTGGAGATAGATGTAGTGCCTAAAAATTCAAATTCTACCTCCCACAATGAAATATGCAGATACCCAGGTGTTCCTGCAAACATAGTTTGCTCCATATTGGGAATCACAGAAGCAGTGCACTACGGGATAAAGACATATAAGTCAATCTAAAGATAGTTGAAAGCCCACTATGACCTCTGAGGATAACCTCAGTAGGTGCTACTGTGAAGTGAAGACTTCAAATCCTAATCCTTATTTCAAAAATTATTTAGGATACTATGTTTAGGCAGAATTTAGCAGCCTAATTTCAGGAAAAGAGATAAGGAAAAACACACTTATCAAACTCAGACACTTCAGGCAACATACTATTTAAGTCTTAAAACAACAACAAAGAATCATCTCTGGTATTTGAAGTGCTTTTAGTGTATGACTCCTTATGACTCGGTTCAATTACTATTAATCCAGAGTGTGTTTATCCATAATATAGGCACATCACTCCTTCAATCCACATTTATAATGATCTGGTTTTGACAATGGAATATAGTCCAGATCCTCTTTGACTGTTCTGTAATTTGGGGAATGTTCTGTAATTTAGGGAATTTGCCTGAGATTTGAAAAGAAAAAAAAAAAAAAAAAAAAAAAAAAAAAAAAGAGGTAAGTTTATGAATCAAACTCTTACATTGAAGTGACATATCATTTTGTTTCAGCAGCTACATGGACAAGTTCTCTCTGGTAAGGTATGATAAATGTCCTTGAGACCAATGTCCTAGGAAATCATTTCAGCAGCAGCAGGGTTTATAGCTAGAAAGGTTTTGCCTGAAATCTGTTATGAATCTACCCAAGGTAGTTTAGCAGAGATAGGGGTATGTGGGAGGGGGACAATGATAAAACAGTATTACAAAGAAAAGTTGAAATTTTCTTTCTAAATGCCTGGACAAAAAGAACAAAGAAAAGTGTGTGTTGGGGTGTGGGGAGGAGCTTGAGCCTTGAATGCAAATTACTATGTCACAATATGCATCACACTGTGGCCAAAAAGTCTTCAGAATCTGTGAGAGAAATTTGGTTTTATAAGCAGTAAGGGATGCTACTACTAGCATCTCTATGCAAACTAACAGGTCACTAGTGCATCCACTCTCATTGATATATTCCTTCCATAAATCAATAGAGATTCTATGCCTAAGGTTGGAAAATCTAGAAAGTAATTGTGAGGCAGAGTCTGGATAAAAGTTATGAAATAGAATGCTAACTTGCATAAAGAGATCTGGTTTAGCATCTGTATTGGAACAGGACTGTTTATTTATTTAAATACTTGAGTGACCATAAGCTTTTATTTCTTGTGAGGGTCTTGCTGAGTGGGAAGTAGATCAGGTGAGTCTTGGATTCAGGGTCATTGAAATGTAACTAAAAAGGAATCATGATGTTTCTAATTCTGAGTGTGTATAGCTATTCATATTTAAGTCATAGCCTCCATCCTCCAAGGTGGAAAAATTTTTGGTAAAGTTCCAAAAGATATTTTTTTCCCACAAAACTTGACAAACAGACTTTTCATGTGAAACTTATATTTATAGATAAAGATAGGATATCTTTAGAAAAATTAAAGTTGTTGAAGTGATTCTATTCTACACACTTTTCTCCTAGGAATAAATGACAAAACTCCTACACACTGAGTATATATATGTATATAATATATATAATATTTCAAATAACTTTGCACCCTTGCAAATCTACCCCATAAATTCAGTATACATGGGCCATTTTATTTGTAAAAAGGGGATGCCCTCCTCTATGCACCTTCTTTTTTATCTATCCCTCCAGTTCAGTCTGCACTCTGGAATACAGCAACTGTACATTCACAAAGGTAATGAGGTAGTCTCTTGAGGAAAAGGTTCTTCAGGATGCTTGGGAACTCTTACAGATATTTTCCTAAAAGTGAATTGCTTGAAGAACAATAATTCTTTGCTTCTCTGTTGCCCCAAGGCATTTACCAGGATAATGAGACCAGTTATTCATCTCCTAAGGCAAACTGTGGTCTTGTTGATGCTGGTGAACCATGGACCTCTTGATGATGTTCCATGGAGAGCTATCTGGACACAGGATGGCAGCTTTCCTCCTGTTTCAGCTGCTATATTGCACTAAAGACAGCCAGAAATACTTTACATACTTCCCTAACAATACTTTTATTTGTAAGAAATTGCTATTGTGGTCACAGAGATCTTAAGGGTTCTGAAGTGAGACCAGCTGTGCACATGTTATAAAGAGGTGGGGAGGTTACTGAAACAATCTCTTGTGTTTTTTGCCCCATGTTATGTTAAAGGGGACTTATCAGAGTCAAACATTTGCCTGTTTCAGAGCCCTGCTAAGGGCTTTCACTGAGTCAGTTTCACAGAGTTGAATGTATTCAATAAGACAACAGATAAAACAGATTCAGAATTGCTGTTTATAAACAGACTTACTGCAATAGAGCTAATATACATGTATGATAACAGTGCTAGCAAAATGCTATTCTAGGTATTCGTCACCAAAACGTT
The DNA here is from genome assembly GCF_009819795.1 of Aythya fuligula. Classification (NCBI taxonomy): domain Eukaryota; kingdom Metazoa; phylum Chordata; class Aves; order Anseriformes; family Anatidae; genus Aythya; species Aythya fuligula. Next base: position 90,109,984 of record NC_045561.1, read on the forward strand.
AAGTACTATTGTCATATATGTTTATCATGTACTTCATTAAGCTCATTATCATATTCAGGGGTGTTAACTATTATATTCATTTTAAAATAATGAAGCCAAAAGATTTCACTCCAGGCACTGTGGCCTTCAAGATTCTGTTCTGCTGTCAAAACAGGGCTGTTCTTCAAAAAAAGACTCCCTTCTTCAGCCACCTCTCATACCTGTGGACCTCCATCCACAAAGTCTGTATAAGAGATAAACAGGAAAAAAGCTGCTCAACTTCCCTTTGCCCTAGTGTTTATCAGTGACACTAACAACTTGACTCTGCACCATCCCTAGGCAGATCAGTACCACACAGGTGCTCACTCACTCTCCTCAGGTGAGATGGGGGAGAAAACTGGAAAGGTAAAAGTGTGAGAACTCATGGGCTGAAACAAGGACAGTTTATAGAATCATAGAATCACAGGATCGTTCAGGTCGGAAAAGACCTCTAAGATCATCTAGTCCAACCTTTAACCTAGTGCTGATAAGTCCACCACTAAACCATGTTTCAAAGTTGAACATATACATATTTCTTGAAGACCTCCAGGGATGGTCACTCAACCACTTTCCTGGGCAGCCTATTCCAATGCCACACAACTCTTTCAGAAAAGAAATTTCTCCTAATTTCCAACCTGAACCTTCCCTGGTACAATTTGAGGCCATTCCCTCTTGTCCTAACGTTAGTTACCTACAAGAACAGGCCGACACCCAGCTCCCACACCTTCCTTTCAGGTAGTTGCCAAGAGCCATAAGATCTCCCCTGGGCCTCCTCTTCTCCAGACTAAACAACCTCAGTTCCCTCAGCCCCTTCTCAACAAAACTTGTGAGGCCCCTCACCAGCTTTGTAGCCCTTCTCTGGACACACTCCAGGGCCTCGCTGTCCTTCTTGTAGTGAGGGGCCCAAAACTGAACACAGTACTCGAGTGTGTGTCCTCACCAGAGCCGAGTAAGTGGGACAATCTCTTCCCTAGTCCTGCTGGCCACACTATTCCTGATACAAGCCAGGATGCTGTTGGACTTTTTTGACCACCTGAGCACACTACTGGCTCATATTCAGATGGCATTTACTATAAGTAAAACAAAAAGTAGTGCATGCAAGTACAAATGCCATCACTCTGAACATCCCCCCTTTCCTTGCATTCCTGAGCTAACCACCCAGACAATCTAAGGAATAGTAATTATTATTATTATTATTACTATTATTATTATTATTATTATTACTATTACTATTACTATTATTATTATTATTAAGACTGGAGTGCTGCAATGACTGGATATAAGCTCTTCAGAAGGGACAGGCAACACAGAAGGGGTGGTGGTCTGGCTCTCTATATTAGAGAATCTTTTTGATGTTGTGGAACTTGAGGCTGGAATGACAAGGTTGAGTCCCTGTGGGTTAGGATCAGCGGGAAGGCCAACAAGGCATAGCATCCTGGTCAGGGTCTGTTATAGACCGCTGCAAACAGGATGAGGAGACAGATGACAAGTTCTACAGGCAGCTGACAGAAGTGCGAAATCTTCAGCGCTTGTTCTCCTGGGGGACTTCAACTTCCCTGACATATCCTGGAAGCACACACAGCCCAGGGAAAGCAATCTAGGTTTCTGGAGAGCGTGGAAGATAGCTTCCTGATGCAGCTGGTTAGTGAACCTACCAGGGGTGGTGCCCCGCTAGACCTTCTCTTCACAAACAGAGAAGGACTGGTGGAAGATGTGGTTGTTGGAAACTATCTTGGGCAGGGTGACCACGAAATGGTAGAGTTCTCTATTCTTGGCGAGGCCAGGAAGAGGACCAGTAAAACTGCAGTTTTGGACTTCCAGAGGGCTGACTTTGAGCTCCTCAGGACACTGGTTGGCCGAGTCCCTTGGGAGGCGGTTCTGAAGGGCAGAGGAATCCAGGAAGGCTGGGCACTCTTCAAGAAGGAAATCAATGGCACAGGAGTGGTCCGTCCCCATGTGCCCAAAGACGAGCTGGCGGGGAAGAAGACCGGCCTGGCTCAACAGAGAGTTGCAGCTTGATCTTAGGAGAAAAAAGAGGGTTTATAATCTTTGGAAAAGAGGGCAGGCCACTCGGGAGAACTATAAGGATGTTGCGAGTCTGTGCAGGACAAAATTAGAAAGGCCAAAGCTCATCTGGAGCTCAATCTGGCTACTACTGTTAATCCCTGGAGGTCTTTAAAAGACATTTAGATGTTGAACTCAGTGATATGTTTAGTGGAGGACTGGTTGGTTAGAGGTTGGACTTGATGATCTTGAGTCTCTTCCCAACCTAGAAATTCTGTGATTCTGTAATAATACCAAATGTTTTAACTCAAAACCTGAAATGAAGTAATTTTTTCTTTACATATATATATATATAATATATATATAAATATATATATATTTATATATGTCATATAAAACAAACAAAACTACTCAAACGTAAGTTTTGGCTGCATACACATTTCCCAGAGGGCTTCAAAGTTTGGTCCAGAAAGATTAGTTTTCTAGCCTGTGAGACAAACTACAAAGTTCATTATTCTCACCAATTCAAAAGAAAGGAGAGGGAAGGGAAAAGACCAAGTGAGTGCAAACCTAAGGAATAAAGAGTTGTGTGTATGTAGTGAGTTATTTTGAAATGTATGTCTACATAGTATGTAGTGTTGTTTATTTTTTTTTTTTCTTCTTAAGCACGTGTGAATAGAATTTCCATATATGCCTATTCATAGAGCTGTATGCAATGTTTTTTATGTCTGCTGACTCAGCAAATTCTGAAAAAAGCAATCAAGCAAACAAACAAAAAACAGATAATGATTCTAACTTAACAACCTAACAATTCTATTTTGTATACAGAAATAAAAAGGAACAAAATGAACTAGATTTTTAACTCAGTCAAGTGCAACAATAATTAAAGCTCTAATTTTAAACACAATATATTAATAAAAATACTAATATACTAGAAAATGTTAAAATCTACTTTAAAAACTTTCATTCATATATGATCGTACACACATTGTTAACCTTTTTAAACTTAGATTATATTCAAGGGAAAAGAGAACTAAAATAAATTAGTTATTAAAGACACAGAGAAAAAAAATCTTTCCTTAATAATTTTCTGTTTCTCATTATTTTTGTTTGATTGTTTTACCTCTACAATTGTTTTCATTGAAAGCCTAAATATGTATAGTTTGTTTGTTTGTTTATTACCTCTACTATACAACTGATCTTTGTGGTAGTGTTATTCAAACATTCAAATATTCCTAGGAGGAAGGGCTTAGACGTGTTTGCAAAACTTTATCTTGCACAGGCCTGAACATTCAGGTTTAATGTAGTGGCTCTTTCTGAATGTCTTCATTTCATATGGACAACAGTGCTGGCACTTATTGAGAATACTTGACAGATGCTCTCATCAACTCATAGGGGAAGAGTAGAGAATTTAAAACATACGCTTAAACAATGGATCCTATTTAATGCTAAATTGCTTGATTGTTTTAAATACAATTTACACAAAGTTAAATGAATATTGTTTTAAAATAGTGAAAAATAATGTTATCTAATAAAGAAACATGGAAACCTATGTTTAGTTTTGCTACTGTTTTCTCACTAATACTAGAAAATGTACCATTAATTCTCTGTTTGCTGGTAGGAATTTCCAGTATGGTAACTTTACTGTAACTGCTACAGAGTAAGTTCTAGGTCTGTGTAAACCTTCCAGGATCATTCTAAACAGCTAATTAAAAAATTATGTACTTTGTTACCTCCCAGATGTGACTTTTCTTTGTCCTATTTCTAGACATCTTTTTTTTTTTTTTTTTTTCCTGAGATACAAACAAAATAAATTAAAAACAAACCAAAACTCCGTCCCAAAGACTTTCTTATTATAAAAACATTATACGCTAAAGTATTTTGAAGTCCAACCTTGGCAAGGCTTTTCTTTGCTGCCAGGCTTTCTCTATGTTTGAGAATAGCACAAAGGACCTTTGAGGCAAGGCAAAGCAAGGCAAGAAAAAGCAAGGCAAGGAGTTTTGGGGAAAGAGGTTTTTCTGCAACCACGCAGTCACTAAAGCTGTTAAGCTACTTAGGATGGGATGGAAATTGAAATGTTATTGAAGCTAACGTGTTTTACAGAGACATAACAGTTTCAACAAGAATTGTAAACAGAATGATTTCTTAGGAAAACTGTCAATACCCTAGTATTTCTCAGGAGAGTACACACGCACACACAAGATTCCAAAAGGCAACAGAGACAGACCAAAAGAAATTGAATTTAAAAGGCAATATTTTCAGTCTGAAAAATGGATATTCTGACAAAATTGATTCACAGATGTATTAAAAATATTTTTTTTTGCTGTTTCAGTGTAAAAACAAATATTTTAAAACCTGATTTTGTGAAATTATCTTAAGATGGAATACCTGGTCTCTCAGGAGCTCTAACACTTTCTTTATTAAAACTGTCAACTTAGAGCAGAACAGATAATATAAGACAAGGAGTATCTTTTCTTAACAGATATCTTCTACCCCTACAAGTGTCTGTTATAACCTGAGATTTCTTTTTGGGGCGGAATTGGTTAGGAAGCTTTTTATGCTTTGATTTTTGCTTAAAATTAACCTGCTAACATGTAGTACTATGTAAAGAAACATTTTAAAAACAGAAATTTCTGTGGTTGTTGTTACCATTAAACGGGACTGTATCATGTTGAACTATGGAGTACAGGTCTTCCTCAGCTCCTCACAGGTTCTGTGCAAGCACTTTCCTATCTAAAAAACTAGGAGACTTCAAATCTAATATCTCTGTGACATCAAATTTAGATGCTTTAATTCAGTATGTCTACAAAATTATAAGGACATTTATTTGACTTCAGAAAAGTGCAATTTATTCACTATATTTATGCAAAAACAATGCTGACCTTAACCTGTTTTTCCTTTATGGATCTGACTTGCATGGCCCCACAATACCACATTTGTTCTAGGTTCTGCAGGATGCCAACATGTTCCAACATTCATGTTCCTCAGAAGTCAAAAAACTGCCAGCTCAGGAGAGTGGATAGATAGAGCTTCCTTGGAAGCAGGCCCATGGATTCAGCGTGCATTATGAGAAATTAGAGGGATGAGTCATTGTTGTGGTTTAGCCCCAGCAGGCAGCTAAATACCAGATGGCCACTCGCTCACTTTCCCCAGGTAGGAGCGAGGAAAAAAACAAAAAGGTAAAAGTGCAAGAATGCATGGGTTGAGATAAAGACAATTTACTATTTACTTATGCCACATGCACAAGTGAAAGAAAACAGGAAATTAATTTGCTACTTCCCAATAGCAGGCAGATGTTTAGCCACATCCAGGAAAGCAGGGTTCATCAGATGTAGCAGTTTCTTGGGAAGATATATTCCACCACTCCAAACATGTCCCCACTCCCCACCTTCCACCTTCTTTGCCCCAGCTTTTATTGCTGAGCACAACGTCATGTGTTGTAGAATACCTCTCCAGCCAGTGTGGATCAGCTGTTCTGGCTGTGTCCCCTCCCAGCTCCTGGTGTACCCTCAGCCTCCTTACTGACAGGGCAGCACAAGATGCAGGAAAGGCCTTGGCTCTGTGTAAGCACTGTTCTGCAACAACTAAAAACATTGGTGTGTTATCACCACTATTTTCATCAAAAATCCAAAACAGGGCATCATACAAACCTGTATGAAGACAATTAACTCTATCCCAACCAAAACCTTGCAAATCATCTACGAAGATTTAGAGCATAGAGGTAAATTCATCTCCTACTCTGACCATTTCAGCAGCTGCAACTTAAAACACAAGGGGTTAGGTGAAAACTAAAGAATGCAAGAAAATGTTAGTGGCTATTTCCTCTTCCTCTCAGAATAAAAGAGCAATGCAAGGGAAAGAAGGGCAGTTGCTGTCCTTTTTAAAAATGTACCTGAATGATACTAAGAGGTAAAAGAGGACACATATTTCTGGCTAAAGCAACTAACATGAGGTCATCACATTGGAATTTGAAGGCTTAGGTGAAAAGAATGTTCATTGTTTTCTATGAAAAATAAAATAATAATAATAATACATATGATAAGTTGCTTGACCTACTTGATATACATTATACACAGCATTACATCAGTAGTTAGCAAAGTCTGCATTCACAAAATAGTACTTTATAGTACTATTAGTACTAAGAGTACTAATAGTACTATTTTTTTAGTAGACTATAAACAGTCACCTCCTTTAACTGTCCCTTCCTACCCCAAAATCAATCAATTAAAAACTGTGTAATCAGTGGTTCCACTGATAACCAGAAGTTCATGAAATGAAGAGAGAGAAAATCTGTTTCAAGTAATATTGATTTTTTTTTCAGATTTTTTACAGATTTCCCTTCTTGATGGTGTTCAGACACCAGTGGTGGATTTTTCATTCATCCATTTTTCATTGGTTGCCATAGGGAATTTACCTTGCACCATGGAGTCAAATATACCTCCTGTGATGATGCAATTTGTGTGATCCAGGCAGTTAGACTCATATCTCTGATAATAAAACATTATACTGTATCTTGATTTATACTTAGGAAATAAACAGTCTTAGAAAAATGCATGATTCTTGAAGCTCTTCTTGAATTATATCTTGAATGATAATTTCAGCTGAGGTTTTATGTAGCCAAATAAAACAATTAAACTGCAGTGAGGGGTCATAAAATCAGCTGATGATGCTGTGAGTTTTAGTGATATTATTTGCAGGTGGCATGAACAATATGCTTTGCACAGTTGGTATTCTGGAAAGACCAAATGAGAGATAAGAAATTAATGTTTTTAAGATAAAAATACCATCACTGAATGCAACTATAAATAGAAGTGTACTGGTCTGTGAAAGTAAAGGATGAGAATGAATTATCTGGATAACTGTACTCTGTGTGGCAAGATCAGTACCATCCAATAACATTGCCATTCTTATAGGCAGAGCAGGGGGCTTTTCTATTAAATATATTGCTTGATATTTTCCATAAGACTCATTTTAGTTGCTTATATGCTTTCCAAATTTGAATGACTCAGAGTTATTGAAATTTGCCTATTTGAAATTTGCCATAGGTTAACTATTTTCAAAGTTTTTTTGTTGTTGTTGTTTGTTTGTTTGTTTAAAAAAAAAATCAGTGAGAAAATTCCAACAATGTTCTGATAATATTCATGTAATGAAATACTTTTGTATACGACACTAAATTTTGTGAATAGGTACTGTGCAAAAAGAACTTTTGTGCACTATAGGATCAGTATATATGTATTGTTCAGTGAGCACTTTGGGCAGTTGTTCTGTTATGCATTAATTATATTATGTACAATTCCCTTAACTTGAAAAAGGGGCTTGCATGATTGACTTCAGTGGGACGGTGTTTAGCAATGATTCACCAGAATGTTGCATATTCAAATAGGTAAGCAACACAGACCAATATGCCTTGCTCCCAGCTGTGCTTTTATCACATTGTGATAACTAGCAACTGATAAAACTTATCAGAGCGAGAAAATAAAAACCCATTGAGTTGTTTTTATGCATCTACTTACATGTAACCAAAAATAAAAGGTGAAGTAAATGATGAAAGCTGATGTATTGTATGTGCACGGTAAAATATAGTTCACTTCAGCTTTGCAACAAAACATGTCAGCAAAAATCACAACCTGCCATAGACCAGGATTGATATCAACACTGTACAACACCACATGAGAAGCAGTCAAAGGAGTTCCTCTTAAACAACTTGTCTGTAGTCTTGCAGGTACAATGCTTTGACCACCTTCTTCCAACTTAAAAAAATAAATGAAATTAGATGGGGAAAAAAGAGAGAGAGAGAGAGAGAGACTTCTTCCTTTTCTTTGTTAATGTGCTCTTGAAGTAGAACAAAGATTTGCATAGTGCATTTTCACCCCCTGACATGGGGTGCTATCTACTGAAGATTTGTAATATGAGATAGGGTTTAATAACTGGAGAACAGTAAGAAATCAAAAAAATGAAGGAAGGAAGGAAGGAAGGAAGGAAGGAAGGAAGGAAGGAAGGAAGGAAGGAAGGAAGGAAGGAAGGAAGGAAGGAAGGAAGGAAGGAAGGAAGGAAGGAAGGAAGGAAGGAAGGAAGGTTGGCTTAACCTGGCACCATGCAGCTGTTTGCTCACTCCCCTGGGGTGGAGAGAGAAAAGATAAAAGATGAGTGTGAGAACTCATGGGTTGAAATAAGGATACTTTAATAAGAAAGAGAAGAAAAGAGCAATTGCAATGCATGATGCAATTGCTCACCGACTGAAGTGCAGCCAGTATGTGAGCAACGGTAGGCCCCCTGGCCAACTTCCCCCAGTGTGTTATCAACACTATTCTCATCCTAAATTTAAAACACAGCACCATACCAGGTACTAGGAAGAAAGTTAACACTATCTCAGCCAAAACCAGGACAAGAGGAAGATGAAGAGAAAGAGGAGAAATGAGGTGGCTGATGCTTTTCTCAGGAAAAGGCACACTGGAAAAACTTTCTCTCTATGTGAAAAAATTCTGAGCTCACTTTATTCCAAATAATCCAATAGCCAACACAGAGAAAAAGGCAAGCTTTCTCAACAGATTATAACAGCAATTACACTTCAAATTCCTCCTTATCTTTCCCCCAAAAAAGTAACAGTTTCCAAATGATTAATATATATACATATATATATATATATATAAAACCAATGCTTGAGTATGTATGACTTGTTGGAGTGAATTCACAAAAAGCAGCCTTCAAGCAGTGTAACTTAACCTGCATCGCTAGCTGACCTACTGTTTCACGGCGGGAAACAGCATTTTCTGCAACAATATGTAAATCCATTTTCAAACATTTTCTGGCCAAAATCACTTTTTTTTTTTTTTTTTTTTTGTATCATATATTTTTCTTCTTTATAATTTTATAACTGAAAAATGCTTCCTAATTAGTTTTATTCACTATTCTATGTTAATTAAAACAAAACACTAAAAGGTTTGGTTGGGATGTATAATTATTTTATTACTTCTCAGTATTTCTTTCTAGCTCTCCTATGTAGAGTTTGACTGAACTATTTTTTTACAAAGAATTCTATTTTATTGACAACTTTTTGCCTTATTTCTAACTCCTTCTTATTTCCAAAATTCTAACGTATATAACCAATATAATTATGGGTTTTGTTGTTGTTTGTTTTTTTTTCGTTCTTCCTCATCTTTTTCAGAACAATTCAATTTTTTATTTTAAAAAATATGAATTTAACAGATGTGTTCCATTATTTGGCTGAAATTGAACTAATTTGTTTTCCTCAACATCCTGAAGCTGAATAGCACTTGAACCTAGCATTTGGAGACACATTTATGTCCTACATAATTCAGTGGTTTATGAGTGCAGAACTATTCCTCATTGCCTTCAGAAAGGACCTTAATACATAATTCCTCCTTCAACTTTCCTACATTACTTTACTTATTTTTTTTTAAGAAAAGCAAAATTTGCCCCATTATAGCATTTCTTCACATAGTCAGCAGGGATTACTACGAATTTTTTACATTTCAATGTAATAGCCATCAAGGTCACCTTAATGGTCACCTTAATTAAATGAAAGTTTATGAAGAGTGAAGCCTTTCTTAATTATTTGATTTTTCATTTAAGATACTTAAAACTACTCAAAGACATTTTACCATTTGTTTATCACATTCACTGCTCCTTAATGTGCTAGGTTCTAGGAGTTTGGTTAACCATTCTTGCATTCCAACAGAGTATGCTGCCTACAATGGAAGTCCCTTAGATTTTCATCTGATAGTGTATTTTTTAGTAAGGTGTTCAAAGCATGCCTACCAAGTGGAAGGCAAACTTAGAAGTTGAAAATGATCTGTTCTTCAGGTTGACTGAGTGGAGAGTTGTTTGTTTTGTTTTCTTATTGTTTCTGATCTTACCACAGGGTCCATATATTTTTATATATTCACTTTGGCTATCCCCTTCTTTTTCTCTTTTCCTCATTTACTAATTATCACCTACTATAGTTCCCCTTCTTCTAGTCTTTATCTTCTTTTTTTGCAAACATTTTTGTTTTTTAATTAGAGGTATATATTTAAGAGGGCACAATTACATCACAGAAAGAGTTCACTTTTATGGTTTATATTGTTATTTGAACATTAACAATTGTTTTCATTTTGTACAGATTTAATGCAAAGTTACAAATGGATGTGTTCTGATTTCAGTCTTGAAGAGAGAACAGAATGTATTTGTGTAAATCACCTGATGTTGAAGGAACAAAGCTAGTAAAATGCTTAAACATGATTCATTCACTTAAACTTCAGAATTAAAACAGGTAATGAGTGATTAAACAGCATCATGAAATCACTTAATTTTAACAATGCCATCAGTTTGCCACATAGGTAAATTTTGAAGCAGTGTACTGGGTAAAATTTATAATGACCATATGAATCTCAAGAAATTAAAAATTGCATAGCCTGATATGGCAAAATTTAAACTAATGATTATTTTAAAAAAGTAGCCAACAACTAATACAGAAAATGATGCTAATCGGTCTGCTTTTGTGTTATTTTAATCATATATTCTCCATATTCCCCTGTCTATTGATTTATTTATTGCTCTTTAAAACAAACAGTTTAACGAAAAGAGTTTGGACAGAGAAACTGGTAAGTGGAGCCAACTGGAACTGCCAGATTCCTGTTTCTATACAATCTCACATTTGTAGCCATTTTAAGTTTCTTTATTCTCAACCAATTAATTTAACTGTTTCTCTTTCCAAATGGCTGTTAAATGAGTACCCTGCCTGAAGTTTAGAAGTGAGATTGATTTAATTATTCAATAGTAGGAAAACTTTACATTTACCACCAAAATACACCATACATATATTACTATAAACACCACTGAATACATATTTATACGTAGTGAGGGAGGCTTCTGTGACCCCAGCAAGTTTCCTGTGCTAGCAGCTGATAAACCAAATACAAAGAAGCTGCCAAGCAAGTTGCATGTTTATAAATTGAAGGTCTCCTAAAAATCATCAGAGACATGATCTGCTAGCAAGGTCTGACCTGAACCTAAGGTTATAATAATAAATCTTTGCACTCCCATATGGACATTGTATGTCTCTTGAATATTAGTTTCAGTTTTTCACAGTAAGCACTAATAAACCTATTTTTTAATTATTGTTTCTTAAATAGAAAACATGAGTTTAAACTGCTGAATACAGGCTCACTAAATGTAAACAAAACAAGCAGCTATCTTAGCATATATTCTGTGCAGAGCAAGATATTGACTGAGCATGTCTGGCTGCACAGGTAGCATCCTTGCAGATGAAATTTGAAATCTTCAGTTATCTTTGAACACATCCTGGAAGAATAAAGTGATTTTTAAATAACACAGAAGCAACCTAAAAAATATATATAAAAAAATAAAGTGTTGGTTTTACATATCAAAGGATCTGCTGTATATCAAGGGGATTTATACTTTTCTAAGAAGTATTTTCTATATGTTCCTTGTGTTTATTGCTGAGTAAACCAATAGTGGTTATATCAAGAAAGTCCTAGACTCACAAATGAATTAAAATTTAGCATTGCAATATCTAACTTGAAAACAAAATGTACCAGTATATCATAGGATATTGAAATGCCTTTTCAGATCTTGGCTCCCTGCAGAAGGAAAAGAAACACACCTGAGTAAAGCATTTGCAAAAGGTACTGTGTAGAGAGAGGAAAACTTGGTATAGCCAGGAAACATCAAAGACAGGAAGGAGTTGTGCTTTATGCTTTATAGGGACTAGTGAGGTAAATCTGGAACAAATGAAGCCCCCGTCTCAGCTGGGATTTACTGGCATTGTCTCTGAATTAGTCCACAAAGTCATATCAGCCTTTTCCCACACAAATAAAGAGGATAGCATCCAATGCAGTCCTCCTATGCACTGTTGCCTTGTATGATAGTTGTCAATGTATGTTCTAAAAAGTCTGAGATGGTATCAAAGAAAAATGTCAAAAGCATTCTTCTCAAACTTCAACAGCTTGTAAAGATGAGGATACAAAAAAAGTATTTTTAGTAACCCAAACTTAGACGTCCCAAAACATATTTAGAAGAAAAAAATAAATTAAAAAAAAAATGCCACAGATGTCAAAGATGATGAGCTTTGTACTCTTACTAAGAACAGAAAGTAATAATAGCATATCATTTACACACATGAAGACTGAGAGACCATGTTTTCTCCATGACCCAGTTGCCAGTAGTAACATCAAACACTTTACCCCTCAGATACTGCTATTATAAATGGTTTAACATCATTGCAATTATGATGTTATGCAATTATGATGTTATGCAATTATGAGCTTTTCAAGAAACATTAATATTATTGTTAATAATTATTATTATTTTTTTTCCTTTAGTCCTTCTTATGTGACCAAATAACTCCCATGAATTTAAATATTTTTTCCTCACAAAGTGGTCTCCTGTGACACCTAAAATCATTTAGCAAATGTTACAACTTATCACTTTTAAGTCAAAACATTAAAAAATACTAAAAATTAACATTATTTTTTAAAGATAACAAAATAGAAACCTTGATATAAGTGAATGCTCTGGTTACCATGGAAATGTATGGAACATCAGCTTTGAAAACAAGGTTCCCTTTATTTTCAACTATTAGTCAGGCCACAAAGCATATAAACTCTGACGTCCCTATTCATCTCCTCTGGAATCTGCACTCTGATTATTATTTAAAACACTTACACAGATCATCAACAGTTCAGTCTCCAATTTGACCTACTTGTAGACAACGCAAAAAAATGCACAGGCCATGCATATGAGCTTTCTAGCATCAGAAAGCTATATCTAGCTTGGGGAAAGAGAGACAAATAAGATTTTAGCTGTTGATCTAGGGATGATTTTATGAGAAACCTTATGTCTGTTATCCTCCTAGTCTTTGACATTTTGTATGACATTGCTGACAGCTGGTAAAACCACTTCTAGCAATGAAGATCTAAAATTGAAGAGTGTGTATAGATGGCCCTGCATGTTCTAGGTACTGGAAGTGATTTGAATACAAATGCTTCGTGAGTTAAATATAATAAGGGAGGAAATAATCAAAAGAAATAATCAGCTAGAGAAATTCTTATTGTAACCAGATTGATTAGGTATTTTTGGAGGTCCAGGCAAGATAACAATGCCCTAGAATTTAGGAAAGTTCTAGACACTGTGAATTAAGAGCATATATAATAGGAGCATCCAGATGGCTTCACCTAGAGGGACAATTAGCTTTTGTATTTGGCTTCTGCTTTCTTGCCTGGGTTATTTAATGCCTTCATGTTTATGAGTTACTTCTAATCACCAAGAAAGACTTCTTACTGTGTTCATATCTGGTGAATATGCAGTATTGCATGCATGCTAGAAATTTCCCCCACAGTGAATCCTTTGAAAATGTGACAATACTTAATGGAGGGGGAAGGAGTGGAAAAAAAAAAAAAAAAAAAAAAAAAAAAAAAGTAATATATATATATATATATGCATATGTACACAGCAAAAAATAGAAAACATATATATATGTTTTCATCCGAAGAAGAGTTGTCTACTATTGAAAGTAGATGTCTACTATTTGTAGTAGTAGTACAGTGAGTAGTTGTCTACTATTGAAAGTAGATGTAAATAAAACAAAGCATAATATTGATGGAAACAGTAAGTTTGTTGTTAGCTTTCAGACATGAAGTGAAACCTTAGGATGGCAAGATATTCTGATTATGATATTTTTTACATCACTGTTGAATTATCATAATGCATAGTGAATATTTGCTGAGAGTGGTGGTAGAAGAAGGTCAAAGGCAAATTTTCATATCAGTTATGGGTAGGGTATACTTTGAAAATTACAGTTTAGAAAAACACAAGCAAATCAGAACTTAAATTCTCTAGGGTAAAATGGAAGGGAGAGCAACTTAATTTTATATTGTTCTCAAGTGAAAGGTTTAGTGCGGTTAAAGGTAAAAGTATGTCACCTGAATTAATCAATAATCTAATAACAGAGATGATTTTAATCCAGTATGTATTTGTTCTTAATTAAAAATAACACTGGGAAATATGATTTGAAGTGAAGAGCATATGCCACTTAACAATGGCTTCAAGCCATTTTCTCAATGAATCTCTAACGAAATTCCTCTAATTCAAAAGAAGGACTAGCAAGTGCATCATTTTCTGGCTAGAACAGTCATGGGAAATATGCGGTTTAATTTCCTGAGGCAGAAGAGGGAACTTTTCCTATATCTCCAAGAGAATTCACATTTTTGTTCATGAAATCCTGCCTAAAAGTTTGTATATGTTCACACAAAACAAAACAAAACAAACAAACAAAACACTGTGCTCTTTCAAATTCTGCAGCATGCATCATCTCATAAACCATATCAAATAATTCTGCCATTTCATGTTCCTTGTGAATTATCATGACATTAATATTGAAGTTATGAAATGGTTTAAATACCATGTCTACATAAATGGAGATTAACCTATGACTTATTTCAGAGAATCATAGAATATTCTGAGTTGGAAGGGACCCACAAGGATCATCAAGTTCTGATTCCAAAAAGGACCACCCAAAAATCAAACCATAGGTCTGAAAGCCTTGTCCAAATGCTTCTTGAACTCCAGCAGGCTTTCTGCCATTATCACTTCTGTTGGTGCCCAAAACTGCAAACAGTAGTAAAAGTTAGGCTGCAACAGTGCAGAATAGAGTGGGACAATCATTGCCTTCGACCAGCTAGCAATGCTCTGCTTGATGTACCCCTGGGACATGGTTGGCCCTTTTGGCTGCCAGGGTACACTGATGGCTCATATTCAACTTGCTGTCAACTAAAACACTCTCATCCTTTTCTACAGGGATGATCTCCAGACTTGTCCCACAGCCTGTACATACAGCCAGGGTTGTCCCTTCCCAGGCACAGAATATAGTACTTCCTGTTAAACGTCATGTGGTTGGTGATTGTCCAGCCCTATAATTTGTCAAGATTTCTCTGTAAGGCCTCTTTACCCTCAGTGGAGTCATCTCCTTCCAATTTAGTTTTGTCTGCAAATTTAGCATACCTTCAAGTCCTGTATCCAAAACATTTGAGAGAACTGGCTGTAAAATGGAGTCCTGTGAAACCCCACTAGTGACTGGGTGCCAGCATGACATAACCCCATTTCCTTTGAGTCCAACACATCAGCCATTTCACCCATCATATTATGTTTTTACCTAGCTGTATACTGGATATTTTGTCCAGAAGAATACTGTGAGGAACAGTATCAAAAGCTTTGTTGAAATCCAAAAGATTGCATCAAGTGGCCTCCCTTGGTCAGTTAGGCTTGTGGCCTTGTCATAAAAGGAAGTTAAGTTCATTACACAGGACTTTTCCTTCCCAAGCCCATGTTGGCTGTGACTAATGACTATATTGTTTTTCTGATTTTTTTTTTTCCAGTAACTCCCAGATTAATATTCTCCATATTTTTACCAAGCACCGATGAGAGACTGACAGGCCTGTAATTACCAGGGTCTTCTTTCTTGCCATTTTTGAAAATTGGAATAACATTTGCCAGCTTCCAGTCAACTAGGACTACTCTGGTTTCCAAAGACCATTGAAAAGTAATTGAGAAAGGTCTCATGATGACATCAGCCAGCTCTCTGAGTATCCTGGGATGAGTCTCATCAGGGCCCATAGACATCCAGCTGTAGTAGAAAATCCTGCACAACTTCAGGGTTGTCTGGAAGTTTATCATTACCACATTCATGGTCCTCTAACTCAGGGCTCTGGGGGTCCCAGTGCCCATCATTTGTGTTGAAGACAGGGGTAAAGAAGGTATTAAATGTCTCTGCTTTGTCTATGTCCCTGTTTGTGAGCTCATCATCCTCATCAGGTAACAGACTAATATTTTCTCTGGTCCTTCTTTAGCTGTATATAAACTCTGCACTATCTGTGTGGGTTTTTTTTGTTTGTTTGTTTGGTTGGTTGGTTGGTGATGGTGTTGGAAGTAGTGTTGTGTTTTGTTGTTGATGTTGTTGTTGTTGTTGCTTTGGTTGGTTTTCAGTGTCTTGAATGGAGAGGAGAATGTAGGAATATGGGTAGAATGGGTGAAAAAAAAATCTTTACTTCAGGATTTACAAGAATAAATCTGGATGACTAAATCAAGATTGTGAAACTGAAAGCTCCTTAAAATATATTGCTGTTTTTTATCAGGGGATTCTGATTGTATTCTTAATGAATGCCACAACAGTCAACATTAAATTCTTGAACAAAATATAAATCAAATTACATAATATTTTTGTAGTGACAATCATTAAGTTTCATCAGTCATAATACCAAACCAATCACAGCAATATTCCTGCTGGAACTAACCAATTGTTCCAATAAATACAAACACATTGTTGTTAAATTTACAATCATTAGTGTATACTAACAATACTTTCCTGTTACACTATGTGTGGATTAATATTTTCACCATTTCAAAGCATTAAAGATTTAAGCTTCCTTTGATCTTCCTGTATGAAGTTCAACAAGTTCAACAAGGGCAAGTGCCGGGTCCTGCACCTGGGGTACAACAGCCCCAAGCAGAGCTACAGGCTGGGAGATGAGTGGTTGGAAAACTGCCTGGCGGAGTAGGACCTGGGAGTATTGGTGGATAGTCGGCTGAATATGAGCCAGCAGTGTGCTCAGGTGGCCAAGAAGGCCAACAGCATTCTAGCTTGCATAAGAAGCAGTGTGGCCAGCAGGGCTAGGGAAGTGATTGTCCCCCTGTACTCGGCTCTGGTGAGGCCGCACCTCAAGTACTGTGTTCAGTTTTGAGCCCCTCGCTACAAGAAGGACATGGAGGTGCTTGAGCAAGTCCAGACAAGGGCGACAAAGCTGGTCTGGAGAACAAGTCCTATGAAGAGCGTCTGAGAGAGCTGGGTTTGTTCAGCCTGGAGAAAAGGAGGCTCAGGGGCGACCTTATCGTACATTAAAGTACATTAAAGGAGGCTGTAGAGAGGTGGGGGTTGGTTTATTCTCCCATGTGCCTGACAACAGGACGAGGGGGAATGGGCTAAAGTTGTGCCAGGGGAGGTTTAGGTTGGGTATAAGGAAGAACTTCTTTACTGAAAGGGTTGTGAGGCATTGGAATAGGCTGCCCAGGGAAGTGGTGGAGTCACCATCCCTGGAAGTCTTTAAAAGACATTTAGATGTTGAACTCAGTGATATGGTTTAGCAGAGGACTGGTTGGTCAGAGGTTGGACTAGGTGATCTTGGACGTCTCTTCCAACCTAGATGATTCTGTGATTCTGTGTGATTCTGTGGTTTTAGGCACCATTACAAATTCCACAGTAATCAAAAACTCTACAATTTTTTTCCAATGATGCTTGTGAATTTCAACAACAGATGACAAAATTCAGGTAACAGAGAGATGTATTAAAATTAGAAGGTCCTTTAAGTTAGAAGTACAGAGAAAAACAAAACATTTTTCTACCATATTGGAAAGAAAAAGACCGTTCTTCTGTAACACCAGGGATGGACATAAAGAATTTTCGCTGTGGCAAAAACTCAAGAAAAGCTAAAACTGAGAATCAATATGCACTCAGCATTTATTCTCAAGCCTTGATCTCTATTAAACAATCCACTTTAAATATTTAATAAAACAAACAAACAAATAAAAGACATACATTATATAAATTTCACTTCCACACGAATGAATAGGACTGCTTTTTGTACCTGGGTAGCATCTTTGCTCAGGTGCTTATTCATAGTAATTCAACATAGTTAGGTCCAAATTACCTCTGCTTCAGGATCTGAGGGGCTGCTGGCTGCAATCACCCTTTGCTGCTCCTGTTGTAGTCTGCCAGTGAATTCAGCTTCTGTCAGTAACAAAAAATAATTAATCTGTCTTGGAATGTATATTTTCTTAGCAAGCTACTTGAAAATATAAAATATACATATATTTAATATAAATATACAACAACATTGTTGTATGAATTGTATGAATTAACAACATTCATACAGCTCCTATTAACATTTTATTGTGCTTTATATAGGAGTATTATATGTATTACATATTTTCCTTAATTCTGTGTGTAACTTAAATGGAGCTTTACTATAATTAGCGATTATTACGTAAGAGCCTCATAATGGAGATTCTTATGTTTATGTAGCTAAATTATAATAAAGAAAAAAGAAGTTAAACATGGCTTCAGATAAACTAATCTCAACAAATATGTTTGTTTAAAAGAAACAAACAAACAAACAAACGTTGCTTTTTATTTTATTTTTTTTCTTCTGGTGAACTAAACATTTACACTAGTTTGTCATGAAGATTAAAGACTAGGAGTTTACAAGAGCAAGGGAATTCTCTTATTTCTATAAGAAGAGAGGAGAAATCTCAACATGTTTTGTTGTCCTAACTTTGGCTGGAATGTCAAAAAATTAGATCTTCATAAGTGAGTCTACACTTTGATACACTGTGATGCATATAAATGGCAATTTTGTAAGCACTGAAAACATGATATAATAGTAAGGTTCAATAGAAGATTACGTTATAGAGATTTGAAAAGCTGAAGGTTTTACAAAAAAGCTTCTGATTCAATCAAAATGTGTTTTTATTTGAGAATAATGAATAATGTGAAAAGTATATATTGACATAGTTGGGTTTCACAGAAAAGGAGATTCACTCTTGCTTGAAGCACACTGTGTGTTATGACAAAAAAAACACCAAAATATCCACATCCAAAAAAAAAAAAAAAAAAAAAAAAAAAAAAGGTATGGAAATGACTGAGCTATTAGATAAAAATATATGTGGAAAAAAAAAAAAAGGGGAGCAGACACTCCTAATTTTTCAACGGTTATGTTTTGTGTAGAAAACCTGAGAACTCAAGATCAGGAGAACAGGACTTAAATCTAAGTCAGGTAAACAAACCTAGATTGCAGGTCCTGCAGAAAGATGGTACTTTAGATCAACCTACACTTCATTTCATCACATTGGATTAGTTAATGTAGTTTTTGCTCAGCATAATGACTCTGAAGTTGTTTTTATAGGATTGTGTTCTTTGTGCATTTTGTGCTGAGCTTATTCATATGCCAATGAATCTTTAATTCCACTCTTGGATGAAGGACCTAGATGACTATCTTAATATTGTAAAACAGGGGATAGCTAGCCACCAACAGAAATTAAATGCCATAACACAGATAAAACACTCCCCTTGCTTCAATAGCATATTGGTTCAAAAACTGTTGCCTGGACATTGTCAAGCAGATAAGTGGTCTGTTTAGAAAAGTAATTTCTAGAGCAAGTGTAACAACACATCTTTCAATTATTTATAAGCAGTCTACGCTCAGTCTTCTTTCTAAAGTACTTGACAAAAAATATGCATCTGGTAGTCCAGACTCAAGGGGAAGGGTCAAGGAGAATGGACAGTTTTAATTCATTCCTTGCATAGATGCAAAGGTTATGTCTACACTAATAAATTAAATCTACCCAGTCATGTTTCCTGACCCTGAAAGTAAATAGCACTGAAGCCAACCATCACCGCAAAACTCATGCTATTAAATTCTCTTCTCAACTAAAACAGAACAGATGCATCCAAACCACCTATTGAAGATAGTACCTTGCTAACAGCCATTATGTATTCACAAACTACAGTATTAGAGACTAGCACAAGACAAACGCATACCAGACATGACTAAATTAGCAACAAAACTGAGACAGAGTTATTCCCTGCTACTGCTTAGCTTTTCTGTACTCTGCATTCTGTAGGCAATAAGACTACATGACACCCTGAAATTCAGTAACATGTTGTATTGTTGTAAATAAATCCTTTATTTCTAGCAGAAATAAAGAATCCTTTATTTCTATCGGTTTCATCAGAACTAAGATGTCTAAGGATAATGTTGACCAAAAGACAGCAGCACATATGTGCAGTTAAAGGGCTTCTAATATGAGAAGGGAATAGAGATCTGGAATTAGCACTAAGATTTAACAGACTACTAGAACAATACGAAAATACTTAGGATTGGCAAATAGTAGACTAACACACAAACTAGTTTAATGTTTAAGGCACTACTACACAAGACATTTAAGATACAGAGTATATATTTTTCCAAAGATACTAACACAACTACTCCAACACAACAGAACAAAATAAAACAGATTTGATAATACATTAACATAAGTAATAGATACACTTTACATGACCCAACTGAATCCATATTCAATGGCAATTCAGTGCATCTATGATAATCCATTTAGGAAACCTCCAAAGAAATGCGGAAAACAGCATTAAAAATTGTTCTACCATACAGCTTTAATGGATGCATAATAAGATATCAGAAAAATAAAGAAAATAAACTCCTGTTCAGTCTTCTCTTTCTCTAATCTTCATGTGTTTGAGGTAGACCTAAGTGTTCATTTCTGTCCTGTGAGCTACAGGATGCAGTTTAGTGTACCAGGCCTGATTATTTTGTAGGATACACTTCGAAGATAACCAAAACCCAGGGACTTTGAACATCACAAAAGAATTCACACCTATCCAAAGACTATGAATAGAATATAATACCAGAATATTATACAATTGTAAAGTAGTATTCACTAAGCAGGGTTTTTAAATCATTTTAATCCTGGTTCCTAAGAAGATGAAAATGCTATCCTATGTTATCACGTGGGCATTTTTCACTCTCTTTATGGCAGGCCCATTGAACATCAATTCAGTGATCGATTTCAAACAAATTTGATATAGAAAATGATTTCAGAGATTAAAAAAAAATAAAAATCTTTGACATCTTTTAGACATTTTAATGTTGAATCACACTTTAGATGTGTCAGTTGATTGCAAAGGGAATTTATGTGTTTAACATGTACATGTCTACATCTGGTGTGATGAATTCTATCACAGTTTTGAAGTCAGCTGGAGGAAAAACACTTTATTAATAGCACCTTAAGGGAATGTAACTAAATGTGCTATTTCAGAGAAACAATAGAAAATAAGCATATGCAATACATATTATATATATATATCTACTGTAATACATATCAAGACACTCATTGAATGACAAAGTTCATCATGGGTTAGATCTTGCTGGAGTGAAATGAAAACTGGAGACAAATCCATGTGGAATCAGGTTTCATTAATTCTGCTTTCTACAGTCAAACTTGTTACAAAGCTTAGTCGAGAATTATCAAAGCAGTGCTATATAAACTTCTCCTGACACTCTCTTCATTGCTCTAAGATCTTTGGGTATTATGCTGTTTAATAGCACTGTTTCAGACACTTCACATTAAAATACTCTAAAACAAAACTGAAGTGTAGATAGATTGCACCTCCACGCTTCTTATATGCCAACAGAAGAATCTTGCTAGAATTAAGTATCCTGAATCATAGAATTGGAACAAAAAGACCTTTGTTCGTTCTTACACTGTCAACATGTTATACAATAAGACTAGACAAAAGCTTCTAAACTAAAGTGAGAAAAAATAACTGTGAAAATCAATACAATCTATTTTATTCAATGTTGGGAAAAAAATCATCCCACAACAAATAATGTGGTGTCAGCTAGATGCCTACTGGTGTTTTGGTGTCCCTCTGATGTTTGTACCAAATAGCATGCCTGATTTAATATGGGTATTTTGATGGTGCCTCAGCAATTTTATAATATCTGAGTGCCATATCATGGTAATTGACTAGAAAATGTTTATTTTGTAGAAACAGAGGAAAGGTTTGGATGCTATTAAAGTTCATCTTCATCCTTACAGGGAATGTGCAGGATACAGGGATTCTTGCATGACTGTTGATTTTGAATGATTACTCCTGGAACTGCTGGTATACTCAGTGGTATATTAAAGACATTTAAAATAAAATATGATGAAATGGAAGTTAGTAATAGAGAACATTTCAGAGAATAGTGTGATAGATAAAATTCAGCCCTACCAGAAGCAGTACTAGTTCACATGTTCTGGAGCTATATTCTGGAGCGTACTCCACGCCTCAGGACTGCCTCCATCAAGAAAGACAGGAGGGTTATTGTTGTTGGAGACTCTATTCTTAGGGGAACAGAGGGCCCGATTTGTCGGCCTGACCCTACCCGTAGGGAAGTCTGCTGCCTCCCTGGGGCCAGGGTCAGGGATGTTGCCAGGAAGCTTCCCAACCTGGTACGCCCCTCTGATTATTACCCTCTTTTGATAGTCCAGGTGGGCAGTGATGACATTGAAGAAAGAAGCCTGAAGGCTATCAAATGAGACTTTAGGGGGCTGGGTCGGTTAGTGGATGGAGCGGGAGTGCAGGTGGTGTTTTCATCCATCCCTACGGTGGCAGGGAGGGGTACAGAGAGGACACGGAAAGCCCACCTGTAAAACACGTGGCTCCGGGGCTGGTGCCAACACAGAAATCTTGGGTTTTTCGACCATGGGGCACTTTACACAGCATCTGGCCTGATGGCCTCAGACGGGTCCCTATCTTTTAGGGGAAAAAGGATCCTGGGCCAGGAGCTGGCAGGGCTCATTGAGAGGGCTTTAAACTAGGTAGGAAGGGGGATGGGGCTGAAGCAAGGATTGTTGGGGCTGTGCCAGGGGGAGCAATGGCAAAGCTGGGGGATAAGGTAATGGCCCAGCTGAAGTGCACATACACCAATGCACGCAGCATGGGTAACAAACAGGAGGAGCTGGAAGCCATCGTGCAGTGGGCAGGCTATGACTTGGTTGCCATCACGGAGACATGGTGGGACCAGTCTCATGACTGGAGTGCTGCAATGCCTGGATATAAGCTCTTCAGAAGGGACAGGCAGCACAGAAGGGGTGGTGGTCTGGCTCTCTATATTAGAGAGTCTTTCGATGTCGTAGAACTCGAGGCTGGGAATGACAAGGTCGAGTCCCTTTGGGTTAGGATCAGCAGGGACAACAAGGCTAGCGTCCTGGTCAGGGTCTGCTATAGACCGCCGAACCAGGATGAGGAGACAGATGAGGAGTTCTACAGGCAGCTGACAGAAGTTGCAAAATCATCAGCTCTTGTACTCGTGGGGGACTTCAACTTCCCTGACATATCCTGGAAGCACAACACAGCCCTGAGAAAGCAGTCTAGGAGGTTTCTGGAGAGCGTGGAAGATAGCTTCCTGACGCAGCTGGTTAGTGAACCTACCAGGGGTGGTGCCCCGCTAGACCTTCTCTTCACAAACAGAGAAGGACTGGTGGAGGATGTGATTGTCGGGAGCTGTCTTGGGCAGAGTGACCACGAAATGGTGGAGTTCTCTATTCTTGGCGAGGCCAGGAAGGGGACCAGTAAAACAGCTGTATTGGACTTTCAGAGGGCTGACTTTGAGCTGCTCAGGACAAAGTTGGTGGAGTCCCTTGGGAGGCGGTTCTGAAGGGCAGAGGGGTCCAGGAAGGCTGGGCGCTCTTCAAGAGGGAAATCTTAATGGCGCAGGAACGGTCTGTCCCCACGTGCCCAAAGACGAACTAGCAGGGAAGAAGACCAGCCTGGCTCAACAGAGAATTGTGGCTTGATCTTAGAAGAAAAAAGAGGGTTTATAATCTTTGGAAAAGGGGGCAGGCCACTAGGGAGGACTTTAAGGATGTAGCGAGGCTGTGCAGGGACAAAATTAGAAAGGCCAGAGCTCATCTGGAGCTCAGTCTGGCTACTGCTGTTAAAGATAACAAAAAACGTTTCTATAAATACATCAACACAAAAAGGAGGACTAAGGAGAATCTCCATCCTTTACTGGATGCGGGGGGAAACTTAGTTACAAGAGATGAGGAAAAGGCGGAGGTGCTTAATGCCTTCCTTGCCTCAGTCTTTAGCGGCAATACCGGTTGTTCTCTGGATACCCAGTACCCTGAGCTGGTGGAAGGGGATGGGGAGCAGGACGTGGCCCTCACTATCCATGAAGAACTGGTTGGTGATCTGCTACGGCACTTGGATGTGCACAAGTCGATGGGGCCAGATGGGATCCACCCAAGGGTACTGAGAGAACTGGCAGAGGAGCTGGCCAAGCCACTATCCATCATTTATCAGCAGTCCTGGCTATAGGGGGAGGTCCCAGTTGACTGGCGGCTAGCAAACGTGACGCCCATCTACAAGAAGGGCCGGAGGGCAGACCCGGGAAACTACAGGCCTGTCAGTTTGAACTCAGTGCCAGGGAAGCTCATGGAGCAGATCCTCCTGAGAGTCATCACGCAGCACTTGCAGGGCAAGCAGACGATCAGGCACAGTCAGCATGGGTTTATGAAAGGCACGTCCTGCTTGACGAACCTGATCTCCTTCTATGACAAAGTGACGCACTGGGTGGATGAGGGAAAGGCTGTGGATGTGGTCTACCTTGACTTCAGCAAGGCTTTTGACACTGTTTCCCACAGCATTCTCCTCAAGAAACTGGCTGCTCTTGGCTTGGACTGGCGCATGCTTTGTTGGGTTAGAAACTGGCTGGATAGCCGGGCCCAAAGAGTCGTGCTGAATGGAGACAAGTCCAGTTGGAGGCCAGTCACTAGTGGCGTCCCCCAGGGCTCAGTACTGGGGCCAGTTCTCTTTAATATCTTCATCGATGATCTGGACGAGGGCATTGAGTGCACCCTCAGTAAGTTTGCAGATGACACCAAGCTTTGCACGTGTGTCGATCTGCTCGAGGGTAGGAAAGCTCTGCAGGAGGATCTGGATAGGCTGCATCGATGGGCTGAGGTCAACTGCATGAAGTTCAACAAGGCCAAGTGCCGGGTCCTGCACCTGGGGTACAACAGCCCCAAGCAGAGCTACAGACTGGGAGAAGAGTGGTTGGAGAGCTGCCAGGCAGAGAAGGACCTGGGAGTGATGGTTGATAGTCGGCTGAATATGAGCCAGCAGTGTGCTCAGGTGGCCAAGAAGGCCAACGGCATCCTGGCTTGTATCAGAAACAGTGTGGCCAGCAGGGCTAGGGAGGTGATCGTCCCCCTGTACTCAGCTCTGGTGAGGCCACACCTCAAGTACTGTGTTCAGTTTTGGGCCCCTCGCTACAAGAAGGACATCGAGGTGCTTGAGCGGGTCCAGAGAAGGGCGACGAAGCTGGTGAGGGGTCTGGAGAACAAGTCCTATGAGGAGCGGCTGAGGGAGCTGGGCTTGTTCAGCTTGGAGAAAAGGAGGCTCAGGGGCGACCTTATCGCTCTCTACAGGTACCTTAAAGAAGGCTGTAGCGAGGTGGGGGTTGGTCTGTTCTCCCACGTGCCTGGTGACAGGACGAGGGGGAATGGGCTAAAGTTGCACCAGGGGAGTTTTAGGTGAGATGTTAGGAAGAACTTCTTTACCGAAAGGGTTGTTGGACAGTGGAACAGGCTGCCCAGGGAAGTGGTGGAGTCACCATCCCTGGAAGTCTTTAAAAGACGTTTAGACGTAGAGCTTAGGGATATGGTTTAGTGGGGATTGTTAGCGTTAGGTAGAGGTTGGACTCGATGATCTTGAGGTCTCTTCCAACCTAGAAATTCTGTGATTCTGTGATTCTGATGACACCTTTTCTTGCAGTACATCAGTTTTGCAATTCCTTTACATTTTGAATACTTTCTCTCACAGGTCATTGTGTTTTAGTGTTAGTACAATCTAGTCTTGCAGTAATGATGAAAAACAGCTTTGGAATGTACTGATTTGTCATCATTTATAAAATAAGACACCATGTTGATATTTCTGCAGTCACCTGCCCTGACTTAGTTTCACGGCACTGATAATGCAAAAGATTAAATCACTCTAAATAGAAGTGTCAATTCATAATGTTTCAGCTACTACTCAGTAATTACCAATGTACACCTGTAAACAGGAAGGATAAGATTTGTTGTTTTCACTGAAAGGATGAGCAAACAATTTTTTACAACTTCATAAAAGTACAGATATATCTGGAAAGAAGCTGTTTGTAACGAGTCTGTCTTACCCTAGAACCATTTGCTTATATAGTCATACCTTCTACATATGTGTTGCTTGCATGGCTGAAAAATTACTTGTACTCACAACACTGCATATTTTTAGATGGACCAGGAGGAACAGAATCATAATTTTCACTTTCCTGAAACTAGTAACTAGTATTCTCTGTATAGAATTTTCTATAGCAGGCACTCTAGGTCTATGTCATTAGTTCCTCCAACCTTTAATGAAGAAAAACAAACAAACAAACAAACAAACAAAAAACCACCTTTATGTATAAAATGCAATCCTGCTTGAGGGATGTCAAGAGTACTCATGGAATAGCAGCTGCTGGTATGCCAGACTACTTTCTGGAAGCATGGAAAAATTATACTTAAATGCTTGTCCAGAAATATAAGAAACAAAGATTGAATCTGGACTTTCAACTGTAGGTGAGTTCTCTAGTTTTCAATTGTTACTTTGTAAACTCAAATTCTAATTATTAAGAGGCAAGTATGGTCCAGACATTAGCCACACAAATAACAAATTTTATTATTATTATTATTTTTATTGAGAAAACATTGTAGTTATTTCAGAAAATTATCAGTGAACCTAACAGTCAGACTGAAGACTGAGGTAATCCACACTGATGTGTAAAAATCATTTGGGATTCAAAAGAACAATATAAATAAAAGAGGGAAAGGATGGTCAAGAAAAGTGTTGAGCAGCATATGCATTGTAAAGAAAAAATCATTATCCCATTGATTTCTGTCTCTGAATGCAGCATGCTTTACTTACAAAAGGAGGACAAAAACAGATATTGAAGGTTTCAGTGTGTAGAGTGAAATGAAGCAATACTCACAATAATCTTTCATTTGTTTATGTGAATAGCCTATTTTCAAAATAAAATATCACAGAATCACAGAATCACAGAATTTCTAGGTTGGAAGAGACCTCAAGATCATCGAGTCCAACCTCTACCTAACGCTAACAATCCCCACTAAACCATATCCCTAAGCTCTACGTCTAAACGTCTTTTAAAGACTTCCAGGGATGGTGACTTCACCACTTCCCTGGGCAGCCTGTTCCAGTGTCTAACAACCCTATATATTGCATAATATATATATATTGCATAATATATATATATATGATTATATAATATATATATATTGCATAATATATATATATATTGCATTATATATATATATATATATGATTAATTACTCATATATGAATATATACAGCATTATTTTATGTTCAGAATTATCGATGTGTCTTTGTTCCTACCATTATTATTTGGTAACATCTGCTATGTACTCCTGACAGGCTGTGTCTTCTGATAAATTGAGCCATTGAAGATATTAGCTTTAGACTAACAGATTATAAGATGAAAAGAACAAAAGAGAAGAGAAGACATGCCATAAAAAAAAAAAAATTCTCTTTTCTTTTATTTTTTTTAAATATATGTAACTTTAGCCTTTAGTAGTAGAAATAATTATCTCTAACTTCTTTGTTAATTTAAGTGTTTGCAGAAAGCTCAATTTATAGTCTGTATTAGGCCTTCTGAAATTAATTCTTATGTTTGGGCAACCAACAATGACTTTTTCATTAAATTGTGAATTTTGTCATTTGATGTAGGCTATTCTCACCATTTTGATACTCATTGTTTCTTCAGATTAAGAGAAAATATTGAAAAAATATCATTTGCCTTCTTTCAAATTGCCGGTTTACAGTACATGTGAATGTAAAATATATCATACTATTCTAAGTAACGCATCACTTTTATGACCGAGTACACAGTTTCCTTGTTTGTAGCAATAGATAGTAACAGCAAAAACTAGCAACAGTAATAAATTCCACCTACCTTGAATATACAAAGCTAACTATTTTAACAAAACAAAATTTGAACATAATCAGAGATATACACTAGAAGTCACAAACACGTGTTTGTTTTTTTTTTTAATGCTGGAAAATACCCTTTTATTCCATGTTTACTTAGAATTGTCCTTGTCTTTTTAAAAACAACTTCTGACATTCAAGTTTTATCTCTGTTCCAAGCATTACATATAACATCCTAAAATAAGATAGTAATAATAAAATAAAGAAACTTGGATTCATCCCCTAAATGTAACTTCTATACAATAAATCTCAACCTTAACACCATTGTTGCCATGATATTTAAGCATCAGGGAAGAACGATAGACAGAGAATGAATTGGAGCTAGGCCACCGCTTTCTGCAGAAAATCTATTATACTCTTAATTCCTTTAGTAACTATATTCTGTGTTCATCTGAAGTTAGACCTTGATTAGACACATTACATCAAGGTACATGACCTTAGAATTTCATAATGTCTCACAAAAAATATTTGATTCAAGAAGAAACTCTTATAGTTGGAATGCTAAGAGAAAACAAGACAAACCTACATGTAAAATGGAACAGAAAAAAAGAATTAAGGAATAAAACTTTTTTGTTTGTTTTGTTTTGTTTTGTTTTGTTTTTACAGGTTATCTGCCATCTCACTTGATAATGGATAATGCAACAAATATTATTATAAGCTTTGCTGATATTGGGAAGACTTGTGGCTCTTCTGGACTATTCAAGGACTTGTTCTCTCTGCCGTTTAGTAGTAGGATCTCAGCACTCTTAGCAAAATTAGTCACCATCAGCTCCAGTAGAGTATAGGAAAAAGCTCTATATTTTAAGATGATACACAGCAAAATGCTGTTATGTATATGTCATATAGTATAAAAATATTACAGACAAGGTAAACTGGGAACTGAAACAATCAATGAGTCAAGGGCAATACATTTAAACTGATAAAAGATGATAAGATTTTCCTTGACTTATAATTGACTAGTGGAATTCATTGCCATAAGATAATACTGACATCAAGAGGAGTACCAATACATATAGAAAATCTATATGGAATGCAAGTAAATTCATAGTTATGCAGTAGACAATTAAATAATTTAAAATTAATACACAACCATAAGTTCTTAGATATAAATTAACCACAAGATAACAGAAGTTAGAAACAATTTTTTCTCCTGGACATGTTGTTCCTTGTGTGTTTCAGAATTTGCTCCATCTGCCTCTGATTAATCTGGTTGAGCTATCATCAAAGGCAGTATATTAGGTTAGCCAAACAGTGTGGTATGGCTGTTCTGAGGCTTTCTGCACCCTTGACTTTCAAAGGCTGTAGTCCTGTAGTAGCTCATGTGTTCTTAAGTACATTTCTACCATTTCTTAAAAATAAGAATACCAAAGGGCACAATATGGGCTAGTGTCTGTGTGCCTTGACGTCCAGCTGGACAACAAGCTGACCAGACAGCAGTGCATCACTGCAGCAATGAAGGCAAATCAGATCCTGAACTGCATCTGCAGAGGCATTGCTGGTAGAGAGAGAGAGAGATGTGATCATCTCACTCTACTCATTGCTTGTCACGTTGCACCTAGAGTACTGTGTCCCCACAAGTCAAAAAAAGACAGAGAGAGACCGGAATGAGTCCAAAGGAGGGCCACAAATATGATCATAAGCTGAAGATCGTGCCATATGAGGAAAGACTGAAGGAGTTAAATCTCAGCCTGGAGAAGAGAAGGCTCAGGGATGACCTCATCATAGCATTCCAGCACCTGAAGTACAGCTTGAAGAGGTACTTCACAAGGAGACATATACAGAGGATAATGGTAAAGAGGACAAGTTGCACTGGGAGAGGTTCCATCCTTACATAAGACATTTTTCAAACTGGGAACAATCAATCACTGCAATAACCTCCCTAGGGATGTGGTGGAGGTTTTCAGGACATGACTGGTCATGGCAAAAAAAAAAAAAAAATCTAATCTAACACCCTTTTCCACAACAGATTGGACCAGGTGATCTCCTGAGGTCCTTTCCAACCTGGGCTGTTCTACAATTCTATGAAATCAGGGAAAAAAAGTCTTCATTGTAAGAGAACTGTAACAGAAAAGAAATGTGAAGGTACTATGTGTGCTATTCCACCTGCAGGACTGAGCAGTAATAAAAGCTGCTCCAGACTAAACCTAACTTTCTAAATTGTCAGGACAGCTCTTGACAAATCTGTATTTTCCCAACTGTTCACGGCACACAAGGAGCTTCAAGTATTACAGAACATATAGATATCTTTCTGTATTTGCACATACTGCAGATAGTGATAGTACAAGAAGACTGAAACCCTGAGAACATATGCTTCATGTCACACTTGGAAATACCAACTACTAGGACTCCCCTTAACTATTGTTTTCAAAGCTGCATAATTTTGTGTTTGAGGTAGCAACAAAATGATAATGTTTAAGTTTTTAATTGGACCATAAAGATAAATACAATCTGTTGCACTACAAAAATCTGGATTTTGACTGTTAAATGAAATTGCATAATATAATAATGAAAGTGTATTTTTTAAACATACAAAAAGGAAGCGAGGATTAGTGTTCTCTATTCAGAGTTTTCCTCTTCCTCCCCTGTTGTCTCCTTGTGTTGCTATTATTTGCATACAGAAAGATAATTTTTGTTTTGATTTTTTTCAGAAACAGGGTAGCTTACTTGCTCGAACACCATGTTTCCATTGTTTGAATTTGACAGCCTATGTACTGGATAAGGCTTTAATGGAATCTGGTCATATCTGCTCAGTGCTTAGTGGCTAAATTACATCACAGATGCAACACATTTAACTGTCTGGCTAAATTTGTCTCTTTTGACCAGGAAAGCCTCAGAGCTGAGATTTCATAAACAGGGAATTATATCTTTTTCCTCAAGAGGGGGCCCTTTATGTTTAGGAAGGGGTCATGGGAAGAAGGGTACAAGCTACTTCTGGTTTGACTGACTGGAAATTCAGTCAGTGCCACCAGAGTTGTAGCATTTAGTGAGTGCACCCTCAGTAAGTTTGCAGATGACATCAAGTTGGGGAGAAGTGTCGATATGCTGGAGGTTAGGAAGGCTCTGCAGAGGGACCTGGACAGGTTGGATCAATGGGCAGAGGCTGAAGGAATGAGGTTCAACATGGCTAAATGCACTTTGGTAACAACAACCCCATGCAATGCTACACGCTTGGGGCAGAGTGGCTCAAAAGCTCTGCAAAGGAAAAGGATCTAGGGGTGTTGGTCAATGCTCATCTGAACATGAGCTGGCAGTGTATCCACGTGGCCAAGAAGACCAAGAACATCCTGGCTTATATTAATAGTGTAGCTAGCAGAAGCAGGGAGGTGATCGTCACCAGTTTTGGTTCAGTTTGGGCCTCTCACTACAAGAAAGATATCAAGGCCCTGGAACATGTCCAGAGAAGGGCTACAAAGCTGGAACACAAGTCCTGTGAGGAGTGTCTGAGGGAACTGGGGTTGTTTAGTCTGGAGAAGAGGCTCAGGGGAGATTTTATGGCTCCCTACAACTTCCAACAAGTCACGGGGAGGTGGGGTCAGCCTCTTCTCACAGATAATTAGTGATAGAACTAGAGGGAATGGCCTCAAGTTGCTCCAGGGGTAGTTCAGGTTAGAAATTAAGAGGAATTTATTCTCAGAAAGAGTAGTTAGGCATTAGAACAGGTTGCCCAAGGAGGTGGTGAAGTCACTGTCCCTGGGGGTATTTAAGGAAAGGTTGGATTTGGTATTCTGGGACATGGCTTAGTGGGTGATGGTGGTGGTAGAGTGATGGTTGGACCAGATGATCTTGGAGGTCTTTTACAACTTTTATGATTCTATGAAAATCAGAATGGCTTGGGTTGGAAGGGACCTTAAAGATCATCTAGTTCCAACTGCTCCAACTCCCCTGCCACAGACAGGGATGCCGCCCACTGAATCAGGTTGGCCAAGGCCTTGCCCAACCTGGTCTTGAACACCTCAAGGGATGGGGCATCCACAATTTCTCCAGGCAACCTGTTCCAGTGCCGCACCACCCTCTGAGTGAAGAATTTCCTCCTAACATCCTATCTAAATCTCCCCCCTTTTAGTTTAAAAGCATTCCCCCTTGTCCTGTCATTGTCTGCCTGAACAACAACAACAACAACAAAAAATGTAGAAATATATGGAGCAGTTTGACTGAGAGATACCTCAAAACTTTTAAATATAGCTCCATTTAATTACATTTGGGATATTATAATACCTGCTACTTTTCCAAAATAATTAAATGTAAATTCATGACTGTAGAATATTAAATTGAGGTATCACCAAAGTCTCTGTCAGATATTAACATACTGTTGAACAAGCTTTCTTATACCTATCAACCCATCTACATATATTTAAAGAGACTGTAGTCAAATGTGGTAGTTTTACTCAGCTGGGCAGCTGAGCTCCACCATGACCTGAAAAGGTGGAGAAAATGTGATGAAAAGGACCTGAGGGTTGAGATAAGGACAGCAAAATTACTCAACAATTTTCATCACGGGCAAAACAGACTCAGCATAGGGAGGGAGATTAATGAAATTTATTACCCATTACTAAAAACTGGAGCAGTGAAAAACTAAAAAACAAGCAAGCAAACAAGCAAACAAATAAAAAACCTTTCCCTCACCCACCCTCTTCTTGTCCCCCTACCCCTTGAGCAGTGCAGGGGAATGAGGAATGGGGTTGTAGTCAGTCCATAACACTTCATCTATGCCACTCCTTCACAGTCACTCTCTGCCCCTGGTCTAACATGGGGTCCCTCCCACGGTATGCCATGGGATTCCCACAGGCAGCAGCTCTTCAAGAACTGCTCCCACATGGCTCCATACCATGGGGTCTATCCGTCAGGAGCAAACTGCTCCAGCACGGGTCCCCCATGGGCGGCAGCTCCCCCCAGACCCCCTGCTCCTGCATGGGCTCCTTTCCATGGGCTGCAGCTCTGGCGCAGGGCCTGCTCCTGTGGGGGCTCTCCATGGGCCGCAGCCTCCTGCAGGCCACATCCACCTGCTCCACCGGGGACTCCTCCACTGGCTGCAGTGTGGAGATCTGCTCCATGTGGGACCATGGGCTGCAGGGGGACAGCCTGCTCCAGCAGGGGCCTCTCCACAGAGGAACTGCTGCTGCGTGCCTGGAGCACCTCCTGCCCTCCTTCTGCACTGACCTTGGGGTCTGCAGGGATGTCTCTCTCTCTTCTCACTCCTTTCTCCCTGCTGCTGTTGGGCAGCAGTTTTTCCCTTTCTCCAGTCTGCTCTCACAGGGGCGCAAACAACATCACTTATTGTCTTGGCTCTGGCCAGCAACAGGTCCCTTTGGAACTGGCTGAAACTGGCTCTTATCTAACATGGGGCAGCTGCTGGACTCCTCACAGAGACCACCCCTGCAGCCTCCCCCCACTACTAAAACCTTGCTACATACACCCAGTACAGTCAAATAGAAAAAGTAAAAAAGTCTTGCAAAGCTATGACTTGTTCACAGCAGTTTTATTGTTCTCTTGTCCATGTATTTCCCACTTAAAAAGCACAAAAATCAAGTCCCTACTCACCCTTCATCTTGACGTGTGATAGTGGTAGTAATCAGTTACTCCATTTTACTTTTGAAAAAATGCCTTGTGGCATTCAATATAGTATTAAAATGAACTACCACTTACCTAACTGTTTGCTCTTACAGACAAGTTTGGTAAAACAGCTGCATAATAGACGAGGTAGACACATTTTGCTCAAGTGAAGTTCCTAACAGTGTGACCCATTATTTTTAGGTTCAGAATCTTTCTGAGACTACTACTACTACTACTACTACTACTAATAATAATAATAATAATAATAATAATAATAATAATAATAATAATAATAATCTGAAAAGAAAAAGGACATATAATAATTTTAAATAATTTACAGATTTACAAATGGCTAATGAATTTATTGGCCTTGTATGGAGCTATCAGTATTGTTTGTTTGATTGATTGATTGATTATTTTTTTTTCCTATTAAATCTTAGAAGTATATATTAGATTCTTAGCTTCATATAACAGCAACAGTTAGTTTAGTGATGTCTTTCATGAGACAAAGGGCTCAAACTGGGGTATTTAATACACCATAATTTCAGAAAATCATTGACAGTCTTCAGCACATAGCTCCATAAGTTTCCATGAACTGCAAAGCTATGGCTTCTAAGAAAATTCCCTTACTGCTTTCACTTGGAAGAGGGGTAATTTTAAAACCTAACTTGACATTTCGGTGGAACCACTTAACCAATTGAAATGGATAACAGGAACATAAAATAATTTAAGTTAGTACAGAGTTAAATTTTGAGCCATACTCAAAAAGAAGTTGGATTTTTTATTTTTTTTTTATTTTTATTTTTTGGAAATAGGATCTACACAGCTATTTAAGGAAACTTGACAGTAGGGTTACTTTTGCTCTTAAGTTCAATTTTTTCAAAGTCTATCTGAAGGAATTGTACATGAAATAGAGTAGATTGAATCAATACCATGTGTCTAGGCTTATTTATTTCGTATCCTAAAGCAAATGAAGTACTCCAGTGTCCAAGTCACCACAAAGTTCCTATACCTGAGGGAAAGAAAACCTGTAGAAAACGTAACAAAGCTACATGTTGCTACTTTTTATGTCCAAATATTTCATTCAAAATGTAAAAAAGAAAATAAAAATAAAAATTAAAAAGGTATAACACCAAAATCTCCGAAGCCATGCTTTTTATTTATTTATTAACTAGGAGAGTAGAAAGTATTATTAAATAATGTTCAAATGTGATGGTGTTGGGCTTTTATTTTATTTTTGGTAATAGCTGGGGGGAAGAGATGAGTTGGGGAGAAGGAAGTAGAAACTGATAAAACATCCTTAGAGAATCCTTAGGGATTTACAACTATTTCTAGAACTATGTAGAAAGGAAGCATGCTTAAAAAAATCTGGTTTGTTACCCCCCATATTTTTATATAGCATAAATATAAAATGCCAATAAATAGAACCTTGCATGGGGGAATAAGATGAAAGTTCACTAGCAAGAACATCCAAAAAGTTTGCTAAATTTGTTTTGCTAAATTTGTATTTCTTATTACACCTGAGCTTTGTATACGCAGTTTTGGAAACTACTGGATTACTAATAGTTAGATAACTGAGGAATCTGTTGCAATGTGTCAGATTTATCCCTTGGGCACTCCTAACATTAGGATTGCATGAGGAACAATTTAGCTGAATGTGTCTAGAAACATATTATTTATTTTAGACAACTGCATTGCAGAGAAACTTCCAGTCTGGAATGGAGACAGAAAAAAAGTACTAGAAATCTTCAGATCAAAAAGATAATCTTACTTCCCTAAAGCATCTTTAAGCTCTAGGGTGTTGCAAATACTCAGGGCTTGATATATGGCAGTGCTTACATTGTGTGAGCAGGTGAGAATGGAATTGTTAAGAGGTGAGATAACAGTTCTGTATCTATAACTCATTCATCTGTAAGAACAGCAATAATATGTGGTTATGTTTTTTTGTTTTGTTTTGTTTTGTTTTTGTTTGTTTGTTTGTTTTGTTTGTATTTTCCTTTTCCTATTGGTAACTGTATCTAGGATTTTTAGTATCGCTGTCTAAATGGCATAAAATAGGATGTGTTAAATTAGAGAAAGCCTAAAGACTTGATGAAGCATAACTGTCACAAATGAGGGCGATGATTATTTTGAGTAGGTTTGTATCATGCAAACATATACAAAGTGATGTACAGTATATGTGTTATTTAATTAATAGACAAAAAATGAAGAGCTTTTAGGGCTCTCCAGACTCTGCATATAGTCTCTCAAAAGAAATATGTGCTGCACAGAGGATAATTTCCTTCCATGAATTTTCTACTCTGCAAGAAAAAAGAAATAAAAACATTTTACTAATAGAGGATTTGGTTCCTAATTCTGAAACTACTGGCAGTTCCTATGCTCATATGGATGGTCTTAAAAGTGTAAGAAACATAGGGCTACTTATATTCTTTATCCTGTTGTTTCCTCTGGACTTTAAACTTTATAGATTTAGGCCATTTTTCCAGAACTAAAGACTAAAGACGATACAACACAAAGAAGCAAAGGGAGAGAGGGGAAACCTGGAACTCCTCACTAAGCAGTTAATTTTAGTTCCCAATAGAAGAGTGAGGGGAGATTTCTCCAATTTCCTCTTGGAAACTCCAAATTCCTCTTGGCCACTTTCTACAGAGGTCACACATTGGGAATATTTAGATGAGTGGGATAATCATACAATTTATTGCTAATTGATCACATTAGACCTTTCTGAAAATGTGTTAAAAACCAAAACACAGCATATAGCCCTTAGAAAATCTTTTCTCCTGTGTACCTGACATAAAGAAAAATATATATATATATAAAATAAAATAAAATAAAGCTAAACAGAAGTAGTATATATATTTTTAATCCTCTATTTTTCTGATTTATTTGCAAACACGTCTAATGCACTGCTGAAAAATCTTTCTATCAATTATATCCACGTATCCCTTTCCTGTTTATTTTATATCACTTGGGGAAAATATTTCCAAATTTGTAAGAGCTTGTTGTGCTTTCGTAATAATTATCCCATATACATACATACATACATTGATAATCATCTCATTTTCATTATTTGATGAGAGTAGGAATTTCAGGATTTCACAATGGCTGTAAATATATTAAAAGTTCATACATATTAAAATTCAAAACACTTTTATAAATACAAAAAGACCAATAAGAATGCTTCTAACAGAATAAATTTCAGCTGCAAATATGCCATATAGTTTTAAGCAAAACATTTTTTCTTCTCCAAGGTTTGAAATTAAGCAGACTGCCAAATTACATTTATTTTATTTTTAGTTTAGTTTCTGTGTAATCATTCTTGAGTACTACTCAAAATGTTACTGAGAAAATGTTAGAAGACTGGAGATACAGAATTAAATGAGATTCTGTGATTCTACTGATTAGCCAAGTCTGCCTGTTTCTTATGGTACTATTCCCTACTACTGGAAAGATAGAAGAAAACACTACCAGTACCGATAATCCTTTAACCAATTGTCCCAAGGTCCTGAAATCCCTTTGGATCACACTTGGACTTTTCTGCCTCATTGCTGATGACATGAAAAACAAATGAATAACAATCTGAAGGCTGTAACAAGCTAGTGTGTTTTCTAGTAATATCTTTTACCCAGGCTCTAGCGAGGCAGCAGACTTTGATATGAGTTGGGTCTGGTCAGCATATCAGACCCTCTGTTTCTGGAGGAGTCACTGATGACAATAACCCTTTTTCACTTAATGGAAGTGGTCATGATATAGGGAGTAGGCTGACTTGACCCCTCCGACCTAGATCAGAGAAAGATAATGTCAGAACACTTAGGAAGGATATTATAAGGCCTTAAAGGCTCTGACTGGCCTTCCCTGGGGACTTCCCTCTCTGCCCAGGGGCTTCATACACCTAGTTGCTGCCCCAAGTTACACTATACCTGCTTCCAGCACTGTTTCTGGTCCTGTTTCCAATCCTATCTCCAGCACTATCTTCTGCTCTCCTGACTCACTGACTGGACTTCTAGACCTGACTCTTTACCTTGCATTACCTGATAATTTCTGACCTGTAGACAAAATCAGTTACTATCAGCAACCCACAGTCAATATGAAGTCACTCTCTAAATTGCATTATTCTAAAAGCATGATGTAACTAATTTTATTATAAACTACTGGAATGTTAGGTACACAGTGACCCAAAACTGCA
Organism: Aythya fuligula; assembly: GCF_009819795.1. NCBI lineage: Eukaryota > Metazoa > Chordata > Aves > Anseriformes > Anatidae > Aythya > Aythya fuligula. The sequence continues at coordinate 90,147,417 of NC_045561.1, forward strand.
AACAACAAGCATGTTATTAATTACTTAGAATGTATTTCTTGTATGTCTTGTATTATGTCTAAAACCTTGGAGATATAGTTCAGTAAACAGCTGATTAGCTGGCAAATGAGCCTTTAGTTAGGGAGTGTGCAATGCTTCTAGGACCTCTACTGCAGAAGACAGATGTAAATTTAGGTGATTGATGAACTTGCCAAACACTTTAAAAGCTGTAAATTTGGAGATATTTGAAACGTTTTTTAAAATCTGTATTTATAGAATATTTATTTATAGATATAAATATATATAGAATATAAATAACACTTATATTCTAAAGTTTTTTGAGCCTTCTTTTAGGAAGGCTCTGCAGGAGGATCTGGATAGGCTGCACTGATGGGCTGAGGTCAACTGCATGAAGTTCAACAAGGCCAAGTGCCGGGTCCTGCACCTGGGGTGCAATAACCCCAAGCAGAGCTACAGGCTGGGAGAGGATTGGCTGGAAAGCTGCCTGGTGGAGAAGGACCTGGGAGTGATGGTTGATAGTCGGCTGAATATGAGCCAGCAGTGTGCTCAGGTGGCCAAGAAGGCCAACGGCATCCTGGCTTGTATCAGAAACAGTGTGGCCAGCAGGGCTAGGGAAGTGATTGTCACCCTGTACTTGGCTATGGCCACACCTCGAGTACTGTGTTCAGCTTTGGGCCCCTTGCTACAAGAAGGACATCGAGGTGCTTGAGCGGGTCCAGAGAAGGGCGACGAAGCTGGTGAGGGGTCTGGAGAACAAGTCCTATGAGGAGCGGCTGAGGGAGCTGGGCTTGTTCAGCTTGGAGAAAAGGAGGCTCAGGGGTGACCTTATTGCTCTCTACAGGTACCTTAAAGGAGGCTGTAGCGATGTGGGGGTTGGTCTGTTCTCCCACGTGCCTGGTGACAGGACAAGGGGGAATGGGCTAAAGTTGCGCCAGGGGAGTTTTAGGTTGGATGTTAGGAAGAACTTCTTTACCGAAAGGGTTGGTAGACATTGGAAAGGGCTGCCCATGGAAGTGGTGGAGTCACCATCCCTGGAGGTCTTTAAAAGACATTTAGATGTAGAGCTTAGGGATATGGTTTAGTGGAGAACTGTTAGTGTTAGGTCAGAGGTTGGACTTGATGATCTTGAGGTCTCTTCCAACCTAGAAATTCTGTGATTCTGTGATTCTGTGATTCTGCAAGATAATCTTAATCCCTACAGTCTTCTCTGGAGTCACAATATATGAATTCTACAGGAACTCACCAGATTAAAAAAAAAAAAAATTTAAAAAAATCTGTAAAGTAATTAATTTTGACAGATACATTTTATGCTATCATTTCAATAGAAGGAAGGAAGTTGAATCTGAAATCCAGTTCAAGTGTAATTCTTTAGCTGTCTATTAATAGTGATATAAACTTGTGTGCAGTTCAGAATTAACAATTTTAAGACTGCTAATTGATAACAAAATGTATCTTATATACATGCTGGGGTCATGATATCTGGAAATAATACCTGAGAAGGAAAGAGAAAATGGAATTGGGTGAGTCTTCTGCTTTCTATTCAGTTTAGTGAGCCTAATGTAGATGAAAACTCCATTCAGCCTTGCTATAATATGAAGATTAAAGCCATGTGGTACAATAAAGTACTTTGGGCCATGGTTCATGCATTTAAAATATTACATTTACAAGAAGAAAGTAGAAAATAAGATGAGAAAATATGTTAGGTGATGAACTATATAGCTTAGTTCTTAGTTAGACTTTGAATAGTCAGGTACAGAAAAGAATTTTGAAAAGAATTGTAAGAAGACAGACATTAAAGGCTAATTTTCAAAGCACTTATACCATTAATGTGGGCTTTTGCCTACACAATTACATACTACGATTGTTGTTTAAGGTCTTCTCCCATCTGCAGTATAGACTGGGAACATTGTGTCCTCTGAGCTGCTCAATGTGTGTTTTCTTCACTATGCTTGTCTTTGAACTTGCAAGCAGCTTAGGTCAGAAAGGTCTTCCATTTTTCATTTGTGTAACACAGAATATTTTGAGGTTCATAGAGATTAACAAACAGGAATAATACATTAAAGTGCATCCAGAAAGCTATATTCGGTACTTTGCATCTCATAGACAAGGTTGCTTGAATGAGGAATGTCAAGCAGGAAAAAATGTGGAAGAAAGTGCTCTTTTTCCTCAGCTCCATTCCAGCAAACAGTTCTGCACATTGTTTATTTTATTCACGAAGTATTCATTAATTATGAAGCCAGGACTAGAGGATATGCTTATCACTGAACCTAGTGAGGCTACCTATGTATGTCATAGCTAAACATCATAATATTAGCTGATCTAGGACTTAAACTATTACCAGTATTAGTATGCATTATGTCGTGTTACACAGAAACCAAACCATGGGGCTGATCCTATGAACATATAAATGTAACTATCATTTGTTACGAAGAAGGCATATAATTCTATTAATATGGATTCACATGGAAAAAAAACAAAAAAAACAAAAAAACAACAGTGGATTAACTCCAGTTATGTCTGAAATTATTTAAGTATTTTTAAAATTTAAATATTCATAAGTAACTCTAATTTATGCTGTTAAAAGAACTTTTCAGATTTAAAAGGCTATTTCTTAGTGGATTGCTTTCGTGACTGCAATTTTGCAGAAGCAGATCATTAGTAATCTAAAATCGCAGGTTTATCCTAAATCTCTGGAAATCTATAGTCCCTGGTTTCCTTCCAAAATTGTTCTGCATCACTTTGCAACATTCCATGCTATCCATACATATTGAAAGCAGTAGCCTTCATTTGGTCCCCAGTAGTTGCGAATAGATTTGTTTGTACACATGAATAAAAAACGCTTGCCTGTTACATGCTAATGCCTCAGTACTAAATACATGCAAACAAACATCTGCAAGTTTTCTAGCATATTTGTTGAAAACACTATCTTACTAATGTTGAGTAAAAAGCAAAAGCATGCTCTGCTTCCCTGAGTTCCATAAACTCCTTGGTTGTTCAAAAAGCTGCCTAGCATATAGTTCACTTGTGCTATGAGAAGTAGCTTAATTTCAACACCACTTCACTTACGGCCTAGATATAGAGTTCCAGCTTGTTTCTTTTCTACCTTCTTTTGCTCCTTCTTTTACTTCTTTCATTTTCTCCTTTGTTTCTGTAGAGCTGTTCCTGGAAAGAGAGATCAGATCAAACCAGAAGGCAAGATACAAGATGGAACAAGATATGAGCAGGAACATATTCTCTCTTATAAACCTAATTCTAAGAGGAAGACAAAGATACAATATTTAAGTATTCACAAGGGTCTGAAATCCTTTTTTAAATGCTTTCAAAAAGTCTGATCTATTTTATTGTTTTAGTTTGGTTTGGTTTGTTTTCAGTGACCTATGCCTTAACTAGATTAGAATTAGGGTTCAGAAGTGCATTGTCATGTAAGTGCATTGTCATGTAAGACATCTTAAGGCAGCATTTTCAGGACAAATTTTATTTAAAAATGGGAAAGTTTTTTCTTCTTGTTTGTTTCATTTTTATATTCTGAATAAATTCCAACATATTTTTTCATTGGATTAATAAATTGGAATAAAAGGACAACTCTGAGAATGATTACAGAGTCTGATTTATAAAAGAACAATGCTCTCACCTTATCCTTTGCAAGGCACTTTAGGAGACTACAGTAATGAGGTCTGATGCCCTCATTCTGAAGGATATTAAAATTCACTTGTGAACTTTAACACATTGACTGCACAGATTCAAGTGGAACTCTCTGTGAAACATACTGTTAGACATATGCTTTTAAAAACTTTGCCTTAGATGTTAGGTATATACTTTAGGTACACACAGAGCTGTATTTTGGGAAGGATTAGAGCTTCAACATTTTATAAGTGTTTATAGTGTTCTTTATGTATAGGTATAAATATCATATAACAACATATCTGTTAAAAAATCTTGTGGTTTCAAAATACTTCCTTTGGCAAACAATGGCAAGGGTTATAAATGAATTTAATTAAGAGATAATAATTGTTCACTATTAAACAGCTTTTTGTACTGCACTCAGATAAGTTCAGATTGCAATTATGAAATTACTAGCTGTTAGAAAATGACTGAAGGTATTTAGGTTCATAATTCTATAATGTGGCATAATTATAATGGTAATAAACTATTTTATAGAAAAAATTTATAGAAGAATTATTCTTCTTCATTTTTTTTTTTTTTAATAAGGCGAGGAAGTAAACACTTGGTTCTTTTTAGTATGCCAATATTTGAATGCAAATTAATATTTATATCTCAACATTTGCAACACTTGAAGGGTTAAGGTCAAAGTCAAAAGTCAAAGGACTTAATCATTATCTTGCATTTTTTGTTTTTGTTTTTGTTCTTGATAAAGCTTACATTGAAATCAACAATACCATATGTGGAGGACAGAAGTTCAGATGTTAAAAAAAAAAAATTTAAAAATGAAATACAACTTTTCCTGTAGCTTTTGTAATTGCACATGGCTAAAAAACATATGGGAAGTATGTAGAATAATAAATATATTGAAAATTAATTACAAAGGTAAAGAACATAGATATCACTATCACTCTTTGTTGGTACCAAAATACGTTTAAAAAACTCAAAATGCTGACAAATTATCAAACTGTAAATCAATTGGTAGTCCTATCATCATGGTTTCAATATCTGAAACTGTGAAAAAACAAACAAACAAACAAAAAAAAAAAGCAAAAAAACAACAACATCAACAACAACAAAACAAGTACATTTCTGGTTGAGTTCTGATGATTCAAATTTAGAAAGACTTAGAAAAGCATATGAATAGAGACTTTTTTTAAAATCCAGATCTTGGATGCCCATGAAGGTCTGTGTTAGGATAACACTATGTAAAGAGATTTTAAAAATACTGTCAGTGAGTGCATTTGAAACCTAAAATTTTAAATTACAATAATTTATGAATATATAATGTTCTGTTTCATAACACCATCCTGGATGATGTTGAGAATATCAAAATAGATGTGATCACATTGAACAGAGAATGTCATAGAACCTCTCTCACCAGTATTGATTCATTCTAACACAACAATGACCACTAAACCTTTGTTTGATTCACAAAGTTTATATTAGCCTGGGACTAGAGCATTGGCCCAAGGACTGTCACAGAACTGTCTACACCATTAAATTGCTTGACTGGTACCAGCGATGATTTTGGCTCAGGCAGGTAACGTTCTTCCAAATGCTGACTCAGCACAGTCTGAAATTATTAACAGCCAGGAAATATGGACCAAAAAAAAAAAAAAAAAAAAAAAAAAAACATTAAAAAAAAAAAGGAAAAAGGATGTGGGTTGTGCCATGTCACTGGTCCACACAATCAGAAAGCAAGCCTTAGTCATGTTTATCTGGCTAATAAATACGAAATCTTTGATTTGCATGGAATTTAGGAGAAGGTGGAGAATAATGTGTGATATATATCACAATAGTTAATGCCATTTCACTTATGTAGCACAAGCTATCAACACTAAAGAACTTGAAGGTAACCTTCCAAGAAGGGTGGTATTGAACAGTTTACCACTAGGGGTGCTCTAGAAAGTAAGGAATAGCTTCCTACCCTTATTACCTATCCGTAAACAAAGAGAGGACCATCAACCTGTTCTGTGGTGCAGTTCTGAGGATACATACATTAAAGAATTGAAGCTGGCCATGCTAATTGTATCACTTGTATAAACTCAGAAGAAAAATTTCAGTGTCCTCATAATATATATCTTATACACATCACAGAATATGACAGTAATTCAATTCTAACTACTTGTGTCATGTGACTAATTAATTCATCTAGTGCATACCACTACTATTATAAGAAAGCAAAATGAGTGAGTAAAGTCTGTATTTCTCACTCTTGTCCTAACAGGACCCCTACTACATTTTTTCTTATTTCACATTTTCCTAATCTTTGGGCTGATAATTTAAAATGATGAAAAAAATACTCTATGAGATCAAGTATGACCAACCACCAGCCAGTCAGAAAGGAAGTCACCAATATTCTGAAACTTTGTATAGGTCACACTACTGTAATTTCTTTTTCTGTGTATTATTTAGTACCTTTTAGTGGAAGAAAAGAATTCTCTCTACAAGGGTGATCAGCAAAATCTGGGATTTTGCTCATACATCTCCCGTAATATCCTCTACAAATTTCCATATATACAGTAATTAAATGTTCTAATAGAATACTACTCTGAGATTAAAAGAACTGTTCCCTACTAGGCATTCAGTTTTTGCAATAAATTATCCTGCAAAATTGAAAACTAATCAATTTTATTATTATACTTTTGATTTTTTTTTCTTCTTCTTCTTCTTCATGCCAAAATAATTATAGGTATAAAGGATAATTGCATATGCCAACAGTTTTTCTTTCAGTTTTAAAATGTATATTACATATGCTTTCATCTTGACCACACAGCATACAGAAACAAATTTTCCTTCACTAAAGCTAGTGATAAAACTTCTATTAACTTTAATGAAAGTAAGATCAGATCCACATCATATTCTTCAATATTACTTTCATATTTTCCATTAGGTTATGTAATAAAAAGCTCATTCACACTCTCAGAAAGGAACACAGAATGGCAATGGCAGATGTGGAAAACCGAAACAGCACCATGCCTTGGCTACTCCCAGGTCCTTCATAAGAGCTATCAGCCTGCCATGGGCCTACCTTCACAATCTTAGATAATCACAGAGCCCAAATACAGGCAGAAAACCAAAATACTCAGAGGAAGGGGCATCCTGTCTGGACCTCTCTCATGGCTTTCCCAGGAGATCCTCTTCCCCTGTGTCCATGCACCCACTATGATGAGTCAAGGCTGAATCACATTTACAGCTGAAGGAAATTACTGCCTAGGTTTATGGGACACATTTTGAGATGCAGGGTAAAAACATTGGGGGATCACACAAGACATTTTTTAAGGTGTGTGAGGAACCAAGGGCAGGGAAAAGGAAAGATACAGGTTTGGAAAAGAACAAGCATGGAAATAGATAAGCAGATTAAAGGAGTCTGCCACATATAAACAGGGACTGGCTGATACATTTGCTGTGCTGTGCTCCATGCCCGATAAGCAAAGTTGTTCCTGCTTTCATCTTAAACTCTGTTTTCTACTATTTTCCTGCGTATCTTGTCTCTCCTATAAGGGTCTCTCCGTATTCTTATGTCTGCTTGTCTATGGGAGCCTGAGTGCCAGCAACTGGACTGGGACCACTAGTCAGTCATGGGGGCCTATATATAAGTGGTGCCGCACCAGGAGCAAGTGTGGGCATGTAAATAAGTGTAGAAGTACTAGCAAAGTTCCAGACATATGAGCCAGTGAGCAGGTGACATGGCTTGGGAACCTGTGTGTGTGTGTCTCTCAGTGAGACCACAGGAGGGACCTGCAATTGCAGACCAGGAGAGTCCCACCCAGTTGTGTGTGTGTATGCATGTGTGTGCGTGCTTGTGTAGGACAATCTGTACTAGCAACTGGGAGGGGCTGTGCCCTTGAGGGGCTGTATGCCCAAGTGTCTATAACTGGGCAAACTGGGGTCCAGGGATAGCTACTGGGCAGCGTGATTGTCTGAGAGGAGCTGATGGAGGGACTCACACAGTATACACATACATACATATTTTCAACTAATAAATCTTCATTCTGAACAGGCAGAGAAGGCATTATCAAGGTGATAACACCCTTTTGTCATTTGTGTCTGTGTCAGCGCCGAGTTTGTCTGTCTGTGTTGATCCATGTTAATGGCCGTGTTGTGGTGGTTTTACCGTGCTGGGCAGCTAAACCCCACAACCGCTCTCTCACTCCCCCTCCTTTAGATGAGGAGGGGGAGAAGTAAAGCAAAGAACAACTCACGGGTTGAGATAAAGATAATTTAATTAAAGGGAAATAATTATAATAATTAAATAAAGACTACCATGAACTAAACAATTTAACTAAGGGGAAATAAAAAGGGAAAGGGGAAAAGGAAAAATAAAAAGAAGGGAGGAAAACAAACAAACAAAATAAATGAAGGCTATATGGAAGTGCAGAGGAAAGAAATTACTCTCTACTTCCCACAAATGAGCGATGATTGACCACGTCCTTGAAGCAAGGCCTCAACGCACGCAGCTGGTGTTCGAGAGGAGGACCGATGTTTTCTCAACGAGATCCCACCCCTCCCCTCTTCTTCCTGTTTCCACCTTTTATTGCTGAGTGTGACATCACATGGTATGGAATATCCCTTTGATTGGTTAGGTCAGCTGCCCTAGTGATGTTTCTCTCCTCACTTTTTGCCCACCCCCTAGGAGGGTTAGAGAAAGGCCCAATGCTGTGCCAGCACTGCTCAGCAGTAGACACAGCAATGGTGTGATAACACTGCTGTTCCAGCTACAAGTACAGAGTACAGCACTGTATGGGCTGCTGCTGGGAAAGTTAACATTCCAGCCAGACCCAGTACACGTGTACATACATATCTAAAAGTATAGATGCATATATAAGTTGCATGTGTGTTCTGAGTGCCCGGAACAAACGTGCACTCAGCCTCATTTCTAGTTGAACCTAGGGAATGGAGCTGCAACAACTTCCGCTGTATCAGGCAGCTTCATTCAGCTTCCCCCTAGTATTGTCATTTATGAGTTATAAATTTTCTGACTATCCTTATAATCAGGTTGTTAATAAAAGTGAAATAAATAAATAAATAAATAAATAACATTTGAAAAATCTGAAGTTTCCTTAGTAGTTTGCAGGAACTTAAACCATAGCTCTCAAAACTTTAAGGTAAAACACAATTCATTAGATTTTTTAATTTTTTATTTTGTTATTTTTGGGGGGGTATTTTAGATCTGCACCTTACCTTCTAAATTCTTACAACTACAGTTCTATGACAGTGAATAGTCTTTGGTTGCAGAAAGTGATTACAGATAAAACTTCTCTAGCTTGATGTACTCTTTCAGATCTGTTAAGATCAATCTAGATTGATTTTTATCTCATTATTTGTGATCTGGGGACATGGGTGGGCTACCCGACCTTCACCCATTCACTCCCCAACCCCAACAACAGGGGGGATAAAAACTCATAACACAAGATAAAGACAGGAAGATCACTTACCAATTACTGTCAGAAGCAAAACAGACTCAATATGGGGAAAACTAAATTATTTTATTGGATTTAGATGGTGTGAAACAAACAAACAAAAAAAAAAATTAAAACAATACATTCCACTCATCCCCCTTCTTCTCTGTCTCATCTTCCTTCCCAAGTCCTCTAAGTAAGTACAAGTAAGAATACAAATCAGAAGAAATCAGACATTTAGATGCAGAAGGCAGCCCCTGGCTTCTTCTCAGAAAGACCACCCTTGCAGCCCCCTTGCTACCAAAACCTTGCTGTTGCAAAACCCAATCTGGTGCAGCAACAGGAAAGTTAGTTATTTTCTCTCTGTTCTCTGGGAGATAATCACAGAAGGAAAGAACTGATTTAGATAGTCAGGTGTGCTGCCTGTAGATGTGAGTGTTCTGGGAATTTTGACTTTTTATTTCTTGTGCTCTGATACTTCCAACCACACCTTTCTATATCCTTTACTTCTTCTTTCAAGTGAAAAAGCTACAATTATGCAGTGCATAATCGATGAAGTTAAATTGAGCAGAACTATTTATTTTACAAATATTGGTTGTATAAAGTGACAATTACCAGAGACTAAATGAGACAAAGAGTTTAATTTGAAATTGCTATCTGTAAAGAATGCTTATTTATAATCAAATTTAATGGTGGCTGTAAATGTTAATTTTGCTAATTCAGCTTGGAGACAAAGGATAGTAGCCAACTCCTTATTAATTTACTAAGGATTAGCAAGAGGAGCAATGAGCATACATGAAAGGGTTTTTCATGTGAAAGAATACAAATCAAAAGAAATCACATATTCAAGTGCAATTCTACTTTCAGATAATGTTACTTTACAGATTAAAAAAAAAAAAAAAAAAAAAAAGAATAAGTAATATAATTCTTCCACCTTTATAAAAATAGATGATGCTGTTTTGTTTTACTTTTTTTTTAACTCATTTTGAAAAACATTCCTAAGGATAGCTATTGAAAGTCAAAATCTGGTATACGTGTATGGATGTGAATCTAAATGCATCTAACTAAATGTGATGTGAGAATATTATTCTTGATTAATTGGATGAACCTTTTCCATGGCAAGACAATAATAACTGGTAAAAACAATGTTGATATCTTTTAAAAGATACAAAAACGAAATATCAATATATCGACAAAATATACACATCAACAAAAACATTGTTGATTACTGTTAGTTAATTATAGATGACACTATCACAGTAACTAAAGGTCCCATCCTCGGACAGGACTATACATAAAGATTCATCTTACATATGCAATAAAAAGTCTATAAAAACAGCTGTATTGATATGTAGATTCAGATGAGAATTAATGCTGTTTAATCTACAGGAACTGATACATCCTCACTGATGTATTAAAATTGACTAGAAGGGAACACTTAAGTTTTAGAAATGGGCAGACTGTTCTGGTTATTCCATGGAAAGCAAAACAAAACAAAGCAAACAAATAAACAAACAAACAAAAAAGTGACCCTTTCTTTATCACCTGTTTTTTCTCCATCCTTTCAGATAAAGTAGTAACCTTCTGAAGAGTTTGGGATTCTCTTGAAGGGATGATAGTTTCAATGACTTGGGAAAAGCAGATTGTAACATCATATATTGGTTCCCACAAACCAAAGAACAATGCTTCTGAGTCCTGTCTTCCGAAGTTGCTGTTCAGCAGTTTTGGGAAGACCATATTCTTGCCAGAGGCTAGCAAAAGTTTTCAAACTTAGTGTTTCCTTTCATTATTGTGCCTGCTGAGAAAAGTAGTAAGACTCGCTTTAATATGTTTTCTGTCTAAATTTCGGGATTTCTCAAAAGCAAATAATCTCAAAAATTTCTTAAAAGCAAATAAAAAAGCAAATAAAAAATAAAAAGCAAATAATTTGCCTATTCTTTCAGGCAAATAAACTGAACTAGAAATGAAATCTTACTTTCTTGGTAACATAGACTTAACAACACTTAAGTATATTTTTACTGTTTTTCTCCTAAAGCAATACTGAAAATAAAGTTGAAAATGAAGTTGAAAGCTTCCCCGAATTCTACTAACAACTACCTAAAAAGGACTCCAAAACAAATAATTTATTGAAATAAACCATACCAAAATCCAATTGGAAATATATGTCTGATTATTTTGTTTTCAGAATGAAACTGAAAATATATCCTGAAAAATAAAATTAGTATTTATATTTTGCACTTCATAAGAGAGTGTAAAAGAAGGAAGAAAGAAGAAAACAGGAATAAAGCAGATGGATGTTGGGAAGAATTCATTATATTTTGCTTTGTCCTGAAATTTCTGTTATATAAAACTGTAAGAAGCTCTTGGCAAGTGTGTGATCTTTGATTTTTCCATATTAATTTGAAATTAAATTATTTTTCATCAAGTATCCTAAGAAACAGCATGAAGGCAAAGCAAGATGTTGAGATACAAAAATATAAAAGGATCTCTGATGGGTCATGTTAAGTGCCCTAGAACTGTTCTGCATTAGTAGTAACCAGGAGGAGGGTTCTTGGATAGTGAGAAATGCAAGACATTCATTCATAAAAGTAGAAAGCAAAGTAGACCTTGACTCTATATCAAATGATGCAAGAGGGAAAAGATACCTTGCCTTCTGAAAATGTAAACATTTAATTTATAAGAAAGAAAACAAAGAGATGAACTTCACAGACCAACGCCATACACCATAGGTGAAAATGTGTCCGTCTTTCTTACTCTCCTTTCATTTATTGTGCATCACTGCCCTTGTGTGTCAACACCAGAGGATAATACAGGAAAATCCATGAGAAAGAGGTAACCACAGCATTGTCTGTAGCATAGTTCCCAGGCACTTCTGATTCAGAGTTCTGTAATGAAACATATATCTCATAGTCATAATGTATACTCATAGTCTGGGTGCAATGTATCTCTTTTCAGCACTCTTGATGAGCTCCTGGCTGCACTCGTTCTTTTATCCTTTCACTTGTGTCTACCCTGGATGCTCTGTATTGGTAGTGGTAGTGGTAGCAGCAGGGAAACCAGGGCCTGTCCCAGCCAGGAGCAGTGCAGCTGTGGGACCAGGACCATGACATTCCTAGGCACTAGGCACCAACCCTTGGATGGGATTGGGCTGAAGCCAAGAAGGGACATGGGGCCACAGATGGAATTAGGATCATCCCAGGGGATAGAAACTAGGATCAGACATAACCTGGTAGGCCTTTGGGTCTGGTCAGGGCCAGTACAGGCGAGTGCACTGTATTGACACCTACCTATTTCCAGTTGCTTTAACATTTGATTTAACTTTTTTTTTTTTTTTTTTTTTTTTTTTTTTTTTTTTTCCTCCCATTCACTGCTCCTGCAATTATTAGATTTTGTGTTTTAGATTTTTCCTCACTCCAACTCCATTCCTTCTGGGAAAAAGAGAATAATAATTATCATGAATAAACAAGTGCTCATTTGATTGAAAACCCTTAAAGGAGAATAAAACCTTCAAAAATGGTTACCACAACAAGGTATTTAAGAGTGTTTAAGGACTGAACATGAATATGTGGTACTGCCCAGCATCCTCTGCCAGCATGCAGCCAATTAAAGCTCAAGACTTCAAGGACATCCTGCACCAGAGGTTAGAGATACATATTTCAGAACAACAAGTGAATTTGCATGGACTCTTTTAATCTCCTTTTAAGCTATGTAAACTATTAAAATCCATTATATTCAAAGGTAAGAAGTATCACATGTTCATTTCAAGTGGAATGAACAACTTCCTTTTTTAACTTCTCTCAGCTGCTTTCTTTGTTGTCTCATAGTGTTTATATTGGAAAATACAGAAAACAATTATCTCTGTCACCTCTATCATCTTCCCATGACACTCCTGATTATTTTGTTGTTGCTATTTCCCATCAGCTATCTCTTTTCTATACCAAACAGCAAACAGTCCTAGGTTATTTAGCCATTCCTTAATCTAAAACCATTAAATGTCTTTGATCATTTTTGTCAAGTTTACTGAACCATTTGTTGTTCAACTGTATCCTTCCTGAGATGGAAAAAAAACTATTGTACAAAGTATTTATAGAGTAAGGAAAGTAAGAACTTTTACAGAAGCACAACAACGGTTTTTGTTGTTGTTGTTGTTCTTTTTTTTTTTCTTTTCCCTGTTACTACCTCAATATTTGCATTGCTTTTAATTGCAAATACACAGTAAGTTAACACCATGAATTATGTATCATTCCTCATATTCTCATTTCTGAATGATGATGGTTATCACAGAGTTCATCGTTTCACATGTGAAGTTAGAATTGTCTTTCCTATTATTTTCACTGTACTGTAGTGATTTTATGCAGTCTAAGATAAATACCTAGCATTTCTGTATAACCTGTTTAGAATAACAGTGTTCTTTATATCAGATATTAAAATTGTAAAATTTAACAAAATCAGAAGATTACTTGGACATATGAAGCTAACAAACATTAAAATAAGTCATGTTTACATTGAAACATTCACAGGCAAAGGAAAACTCAATCAATCTGATTTGATAGGCAAGTATGGCTAGTTGAGGTGCCCTGGGGTATCCCTTCTGGCTCCAGATTAATACTTCAGAAGGACATGCATCTCTTTTCAATCCTGTGTTACATCTATCAGGATAAGTCAGAGACTGAGGGACAGGGCAAATGAAAATAGGTATTTTTTAGGCAGCTGAATCCTACCCAAGAGCAAATATGTTGTCTGGGCAAGAAATTAGATTTTCTTACCATGTTGAAATATATCACTAAAAATGAGAATCAGCTTTTTAACATGAATGTATAGAGTAAACTCCAGAAGAGTAAATTGCTTTTTTTTTTTTTTTCCCCCCCAGGATCTGAACACTTATCATCACATATTTTTAAAAGCTCAATACTGTCCTATTATAACTGAATCCATTATAATCCTGTTCTATTATGATTATAATTGTAATTATAATTGACTTTCTTTCCTGATTGTCTGAATGTGCCTCAGTAGTCCAAATAAATCATCACTTCACAAAACATTAAATCTATGCATTTTTATGATCTATGCAATAATGAATGATCTGCACCTCTCACATACATCTCATCCTCCTCTGCAGGAGTCAGAAGATTACTCATGGCCAAAGATCCTTTGGATTTCAAAATGTTTCTCATCTTCAGCAGTATTTAGTGGTTATTTAGTGACATTAATACAGCTGTTGCCAAATGGTATTCTGCCTGCCACTTTGAGGATGAAGGACATGCTGGAGTGGGGCAGCAAGATTCAGAACTGTGGCTCCAGCTGTAGTGGAGCCTGGAAAACTCTTGTGAACAATTGTAGCCCTGAAGAGACTCTAGTAGGCTGAAGGATTAACCATATTTTATTTATGTATTTACCCCTCCCCCCCCCCCCCATTTTTTTTTTTTCTGGAGACTGGAGCTGGTTCCCTTGCAAACACTGTAAGAATGAGAAATGTTGCCCTAAGATAGGTGTAGTATTTTAGATTAGAATAACAAGCAACAAAAATAATGAAGAAATAAATGGAAAACTATCATTTTCACGAGGGATTTTGTGCAAAATTGTTACTTTTTTATTTGATGTATTATAAACTTGCCTGCAATTCTTGTGAAATACCAATGTTTAATAAATTAAAATTAATGATCACATGAATGGTATCACCTAACAATATGACAAACATATATTTTCATTTCCTATTTTAAATACAAATAATATGTATGTCTTCAAAATCAATATACTATAAAATTTGAAAAAAATATATCTCTAAATGATAACCCAGAAGTCTGCTTGTGAATGGAAATGTCACCACAGAGTAAAAACAAAGCACTAGTTAACTTGAAGAGCTACATTTAGGCAGCCAAGGTGAAACATAAGATAGAATTTTTACTATTTTTATAGAATTTTCTAAGTTAAAAAAAAAATAAAAAAATAAAAAAAAAATAAAACACTGATACATTAATAAATCATGCAAAGCCAAATATTGGTAAGATTTATATATTTTAATGGTTTGCTTTTAGAAAAGAGTTGTTTGTTTAATGGAGTTTCGGTAATTCATTCCAATAAAACAGAAAGGTCTGCCTAATCAGTGTATTGGGTGGGTTGGGGGAGCTTTTTCAAAACTACTGAAGCAAAATTAAAAGATCTGGCACACATATTTCAGTAGTTAACCTGAAGGGCTGTGCTGAATGGCGTTACAATACACTACTTAATGCTGAGTCACAAATGAAATAAATTATTCAAGTAAACCTTTCAACCTAGGTGACAGAGACTGAGGCTGAATGGATTTCAAATCACTCATATCAGACCTTATACAAAAATGCTACAGGAGTTAGCCCTGATACAAACCAAAGTAAAAGATTTTACGGTTTTGGTGGAAATGTAAACAATTAATTTGATCAGGGGATAGGCATTTCCCTAACAGATGATATTTCAATGTTGATAAAATATCATTTCTCAATGAATCATTACAAAGAAAAACAGACAGCTGAACTACTCAAACCTAATAAGACATGAACCTTGAGCTATGTCTGGTCTCTTGTCTCTGGTTTTATAGTTACATGTAAAAACAAAACAACAACAACAAAAGTTAAGGAATTAACACAATAGATCCAACAATCCACAGTACACAAAACTCAGTGAATATTGACACTATCTCTGATTTCCTTTCCTTTTAATGGGAAGTGCTAAAGAGGAAACATCTACTTATTAATGAACATCAAACTCCAGAAAACTTAGCTAATAGATTTTGCTGGTGTTAAAAGTAGGTCCACTGTGGGCACTGTGGTTTTGTTTGTTTGTTTGTTTGTTTTCCTTTCCCCTGAAGACAGTGTTTATACAGAAAAACCTAAAACTGTTGAACCAGAATTTTGACATATTTTATTCTCAAAGATGCCAGATGCTCTGCTTTTAAATGCTAACACCTAAAATGTTTGCTTTCTCTTACCTCTGCCTCTATTTCACTCTTAAAAGAAAATAAAAGTGTACTATTTTAAGAGCTACAATTGTCTTCAGTATCTCTAAGGGAAACACACAAAGCAATCAGGAGGTCCCGTTAGTTCTTGCATCTGTCTATTTCAGGTAACCCTGTGGGGCACTATTATCTTCTACTTTCTTTCCTTTGTCTTCTCCTTCTGCTACTGATGTTGTTGTTGCATATAACAGCTGTATTGCCAATCTTTCCAGAAGCTAATTCAGTATGATTTCTTCAAGAGGTTATTATCTGACACTAGGCTTTTGCATATTGAAATTGTCCTTTTCTTCAGAAGCTGTAGATATTTCCCATATCTTGCATTCAGCAAAGTATCTAGCACACTACATACAAAACTAGTGAAAAAATAGATAAACTATTGAACATTTATTCTTCGGTAGGCATGCTTTCATCTAAAGGAAAATCTCTGATTAGCACATGTTGAACACTATTAGATTTCTAATTTAATTTCATAGATGCATAGAATCATCTAGACTGGAAAAGATCTTAAAGATCGTCAAATCCAAACAATTTCGGTAGTCCTGAAATATATATTGGTCATTTTCAGAATATTTTTCTGCTTTTATTTTTGACTTCTTTTGACCTAATCACTTTGTAGCATTTAGTTTAATCCTAATATTATTAGGTAATATGATGTTATATTTTACATAGTCATCTTTGAATTATATGAAAAAAATAAAAATAAATAAATAAATAAATAATCACATTGCCGATAAACATTTTGTCACTATTTAATGAAAAGGTTTTTATAAATAAAATCTTGACTCCTGTAAAATTCCTCATTCTTAATTAGACTTAGTCTAATTGCCTGTTGCTATTACTACTTTTCAGGATGAAAACAAATTTCCTGGTCCAATTTCTATTATATTCCAACTCTTGAAATGAAATTACATGTATATCTTGAAATTCTATTGACACATCGTGAAATGTATGACTGATGTTAAAAGACATCTCTATATGGCTTTCCTGGAACTGTGAGCATAATTAGCACTGACAGTTACTAACATCATGTTTTTGTGTATTTGAATCTTGTTATAGTTCTTTATATTCCTACAATTATAATGTATATTTGCTAAATGAAGAATCTAGTCATCAATGAGAAAAGTTGTAGAAAAATACATGAGCATGTTCTTGCTGTGTTTGGATGACAAGAAACATTATTTTTGTCCTCAAGATATTCCAAAGCATTTCAGCATCTAAAGAAGCACACACTGTACCCTTTTTTACCTGTTAAAGGTCAGAATCTCATTTGTACCACAACTGCTATATCTAACTCAGTCTTGTGCTATGGTAATATTCACATTAAGAAGATCGGTGAATAGGAATGGGAAGAGCATCATATACTAAGCAACACCGTTTTTCTTATCCTATACTCTTGTATCATGTCTTCAGCAGACAGTTGGCTACCAGCTATTTACAGGATACATTCAAAGAATATTAAGCACAAAAGAACAGCATGAATCAGCAATCACTCCTTGTAGAATCCCACTGACAACTCTTATCTCCACAGGTGAAACATAATCCACTGCTGCACTGGGAAGAGGTGTGTAGCATAATACATTTCATGGAAGAATGCTTGACTTAAACCAACTGTAAAGCAGGCAAAGCTGTCTTTCTCTCACAGAACGTATCTTAGCTTTTTAAAGTTTGACTGAAATATGACATAACAGTGCATAATATTTCAGATATATTTTAAAATATTATATATTTCTGACTTGGACAGCTGACCAAAAAGGAACAAAGCACATGTATATATATATTTCTGTTATCTTTTTAAATCTGCCCTTCATTGCTATAGGATTATAAGCATTTTTTTTTTCCTATTTCAGTTGTTTTTGCTGAACATATTAATTATTCCAGTCAAGGAGCAAAATAAGTAAAATGACAAAAGCTATTACCATGTCTTATGAAAGTCTGAAGGCCTGTCTTTCCATCCTGATTTCATCCTATAGCCTTCTGGATGGTCTAACATGGGTTCATGAAGGGAAGGTCCTGCCTAACAAATTTGATTTCCTTTTATGATAAGATCATAAAAGTTGACCAAGGGAAACTATGTGATTATTCTGCTTTTTGGACTTCAGCAAGGCTTTTGACACGGTTTCCCATAGGATCCTACTGAACAAAATGTCCAGCATACAACTTAACAAATACATCATATGATGGGTGAGCGATTGGCTGAAGGGCAGGGCACAAACGGTTGTGGTAAATGGGGCCACATCTGGCTGGCAGATGGTCACTAGCGGGGTCCCTCAAGGCTCCATTTTAGGGCTAATCCTCTTCAATGTTTTTATAAACGATTTGGATGTAGGACTAGAAGATGTTTTGAGCAAATTTGCCGAAGACACCAAACTTGGAGGAGTTGTGGACACGGATGAATGTGGAAAGGCCTTGCAGAGAGACCTGGACAGATTGGAGAGCTGGGAGATCAACAGCCGCATGAAGTTTAACAAAAGAAAGTGCCGGGTCTTGCCCCTGGGAAGGGGCAACCCTGGCTGTATGTACAAACTGGGCAATGAGACACTGGAGAGCAGCCCCACAGAGAAGGATCTGGGGGTTCTGCTTGACAGCAAGTTGAATATGAGCTAGCAGTGTGCCCTGGCAGCCAGCAGGGCCAACCATATCCTGGGGTGCATCAAGCACGGCATTGCTAGGTGGTCGAGGGAGGTGATTGTCCTGCTCTACTCTGCACTGGTGTGGCCTCACCTCGCGTACTGTGTGCAGTTCTGGGCACCACGGTACAAAAAGGACATTAAACTGTTGGAGAGTGTCCAGAGGAGGGTGAAGAAGATGGTGGCCCTTCCCCTAGAGGGGAAGATGTATGAGGAGTGGCTGAGGTCACTGGGCCTGTTCAGCCTGGAGAAGAGGATGCTAAGGGGGGACCTCATTGCGGTCTACAACTTCCTCATGAGGGGGAGAGGCAGATGACCTATTCCCTCATCGGGTCCAACCCCCCTGACAAAGCAGGTTCCTTAGAGCAGGCTGCCCAGGTAGGCGTCCAAACAGGCCTTAGATATCTCCAGAGATACGCACACCAAGGGTTACTGGCAGTGTTTTTATATTAATGTGATATATACATATTCATTTCATTTCTCGTAAGTCTCTTGCATATTCATTAGGTCTCTGAAGAATCATTAACATAGGTTCCCATGCCTATTCACATGAGTGCTAGAGTCCTTGGTTCATTGTCCAGTGTACTCTGGTGGTCTTTTGATGAAGGTCAGAAGTCTTCCTCTCTGCTAAACTTCCGACCCTTCTTTTCTTTTACAGACTTCAGTAGTCCAAGCCATTTAGACTGAATTATTTCTGGCAGTGGTGATTGTTTGCCGTCCTTTTTATAGAAGCGAAACAGATGGACACCCCTTGTCATGTGGAAGTGGAGCTACATACCAACTGATTTTCCAGGCCATAGAAAACAAGAGTTAATCTGAAATGTTCTTATATGTCCGTTTTCTTCCAGTTGCATTTTCCCCAGCTCCATCTAATTCCTGAGCCCTGTCAGAGACAAACAGTGGATTCATAGAGTTTTATGTTAGCCTTTAAAATCACATTTTGAAAATTAATTATGTAGCAGTATCTATTTGCTTGTTATTGTATAGTTAATCAGAGTTTAAACAGCTCTTTCTCAGAATAACTATGCCCTCATAAGTGCAATGGTTTTTAGATTTGGACTGCACAAGCATTGTGAAAACAAAGAATATGTATTTCAGAACTGTAGAAAGTTAATTAAAACTAGAAGAAGCAAGATAATCAAGGCATACTACTAATATCTATATCACATTTAAGTGGCTATTTGGAAACCTTTACAACTAATTGTCTGCTAGAGAAACAGTTTGTTTAGGCTATGTGAGTTCTTTGCTTGGAAAAATGACATCTTCAGCTGGCACATCAAAAGCTGGCAAAAATATCTGCTAAGATAATTAAAATTGAAAATTCTGCCAGTGTTAAACCACAACAGTGACAGTCCACCTGTCAGCTGGGGTCAACCCACCACATGGCTGAATAGAAAAAATAATATGTGTAAAAATGTTAAAACAAATGTGCTAATTTCAAAATGTAGAATATGTAAGAATATGTAATCTAAATAACTGAAATCAATTTGTTTAACATATGCTATGATTTGACATCATCATGGTATGGGACTTGTTAATCAGTTTAGATATGTAATGTATACAAGATATACATCCTGAATGGGCTCCTCTACTTTTCTGAGGAAAGTGTTACTTTTTTCCATTTATTGGTGTCTTGATTTAAGTCTTATTTGCATTATTGAATATATTTACCTTCTAAGATCATAAGCATACAGAAAAAGATCCTTGTTAGCTTTACAAAATGAAATTATCATTAGCATCATCATCATCACATTCAGTGCTTTATGAGAGTAATTGAATGCACAGATAGCCACAGGTGATTACTTTTTTTTTTTTAATTAAAAATTTAATTTTTAATTTTAATTTTAATTTTATTTTATTTTAAATTTAAATTTAAAATTTAATTTTAAATTTAAAAAAAAAATTTAAATTAAAAATTAAAAATCTATTTGCAGAAGTCTTGTTTATTTCAAGGAGTATCACTAGTGGGAAAGTATTATAATGATTTTAGCTTTTACCTAAGAAAAACTTCTGTCTGCGTTTCATGATATTGGATTAAATCTTTATTCATTTTAATGACTTTAGAGATATTTCTTTACATATGAGAAGGAAAAAAATAATAATTGGACATAAAAATATATGTTTATCTAACTGGTAAGAGTAGGAAGACTTTTTTAGAAAAAAAAAAAAATCTCACCCTTGTGGAAGAATACACATTGAAAATATCTGCTGCAAGAAAGACATTTATAAAAATAGTTTATGAAATAAAACTATGCAGAGCTGTTTCTAGTTAATAACATCAGCTATGATACCAAGAACATTCAAGAAACTGGTAACAATTTCTTTTTGCCCTGCAATGAAATGCAAGTTTTTTGATTACGTATGTGTTTGACCTTTTAATTTCCTTTGTTTCTACTCCCAACACATATACAAAAACCCTCCCTGACTGTATTTGCTGTCTAATTGAAGAGAATAAATACTACTTAATAATTCATGTCATTGTGTCATTTCAAATAATGAATTTCTAGACCTAGTGATTTCTGCCAGTCATCAGTAATGGTGATCCAAGTAGAATTAATCTATCATTGTTGCAATCACACTAATGGTCTGTGATGTCTGGAATGCCACTGAGCTATTAAGAGCATTCCAAAATAAATTTATATTTATTCCAAGAATAAAATTTTGTATCGTTTTCCCAGAATTGAAGACAAAATAAATTAATGACAGCAAATAGTGTCTTTTTAAAAACTACAACAGGCAACAATGTGGTATGCATACTCTGATAACTCACAGACAAGAGTAGGCTTACATTACATATAGTTCAGAACTATTTTGTTAGCGGATAATTTGTTATCCATTAAAATAAATGTAGTAAATGCAATCGCACTTGTTTATACTTTAATAAGCATTATTTATATTTAGGGGAAAAGTTACATCCACTGGACACTAGTTATAGAGTTAGTTTGATTTAATGTTTGACATCCTTTATATGAGTTCTAGCATCATAGGTTGAATTACATTAGGGATAAGTCTGGTCATTTATTTGAACCATATTACCTCATAGGAACCTCAGCAGCTGTGTAAACTGAATTAAATAACACAATCTAGGAATTAAGGCAGAGTAATTAACTTGAACACTGGAGCAGGCTTTCCAAAGCACACATTAAAGTTGTCATTTTCCACTTTGACTCCAAAGTTGTTTACTAGTATCATCAGTCAGAGGTAATTAAATCTGCTAATCTGTGAAGGACACTTGGAAAGTAATTTTAATTAATATATATATATATGTTTTTAACATGTTAATTATTTACTTTTATTTTCATATCCATATTAAATATATCAATATATCAATATATCATATGTCAATACTTTTATTTTCATATCCAGCTTGGGGGAGCATATTAAATGCTCCCCATATTAATAATTCCTGATAAAGCATGGAAAAAAAAAAAAAAAAGTCATTATGGAAAAGAACTTGAATGAACACATGTCCACCGGTGGTCTGGTTAGCCCCTCTCAACTTCTCATTATTAGTTCTTTTAAAATATCATAAAACTGGACTGTCTATCATCCATGAAGTAAATTCACTCAATAACAGAGCTTTTTCTTCTTGCTGACTAAATTTCTGTTCTGAAAAGCTTACGTGAGCAATATCAAGTCTTTAAAAACAAAATGTTCTGTGTGTTACTCAGATGCAAAGGTGTTATATAAAACCTTAATATTTAGCCTTTTCATTATGAAATATAAAACAAGGGATTAAAGCATGAGGGAAGTCTTGCTTCCTGAAAGTTAGAGAGAATTCAAAATAAGCGGTGGAATAATATAGCATTATTCTCCAGTTACCAAAGATGGCATTTTATAATGCTATATATAGCATTATACAGCATTACACTTGCAGGGTACTCATCATAATTCTTGGAATCTCTTGCATATGTGGACAGTTCTTGTCATATAAATGGTTATATCTGGGATGGAGCCAAATGCATAAATTCTACCTGCTTCAAAACACAGTCAGAACATGAGATTTAGCATAAACATTACTGGAACATTGACATCAAAATGCTAGACATCAAAAATACTAAGTCCATATATTAAACATATTTTTCAATAGAAAATGACAATATGTCCTATTCTATAGGATCACTAAAAAGCATACCTCAATAGCAAAACTGGATAATGAAAAATCTAAGCTTAATGAATATTCCACTGAGACATCTTCTTGAGAATCTTTTGACGCAGAACATGCAGCTTTTTGGCTCCTCTCCCTTTCTCTTCTCTCCTGCTGTCCTTACCCCTTCTCTTCTTTATATTTAATGTCATGAGTTACAAGCTAAAACAACAACAACAACAACAACAAAACAATAAGAATGTAAATATTAGAAAGAAAATGTTTTATTTCAAGTATCATGCTAGTACTAATGACCTGTTATGCAAAGAAGACATGCCAAGTTCCTATATTCTTTTAAAAGCAGTGTATAGATCTTATCTATACAAAATCTCTCAAGTATGTTTGATCTAGAAATTAATCTCTTTCCAACTCTTCTGCTAGATCTCTCCAGTCATTTTCTCATAAATATCCTTCAAATTCTTAGTCTCTCTATCAGTAACAGCTTCTCTTTCAGAAGTTAGACTTTCCATATTGAAAGACTGTAGTTTTACTATGGAAATTCAGAATTCCAGAGCTCTGTTATTTTGAAATTCCAAACCAACTCAAATACAGAATTTGAATTTCTCAAAATAAATGTCTAGATATTAAGTTATATCTGTCACTACAACTGTATTGTGTTTACAAGATAAGGGAAGGCTGCAGGGGTGGCATTTGTGAGAAGAGACCAGGTGCTGCCCCCTTGTAGGACACAGCTGGTTCAAGCTATCTCCAGATGCTGGCCTAAAGCTGAGCATCTGCCTATCAGCCTAGTTGGTAGTGGTTCTGTGACAGAAAGGGTAAAAAACACTCCACTCCACAGAAGCTGTAAGAGTGAGGAGTGAAAAGCAATGTCAGAGAATCAGCCCTGAAGACGCCAAGATTGATGAAGGAGGACAAAGAGATATTCCAGGAGCCAGACTAGAGATTCCCTACAGTCTGTGGAGAAGAAACTGATTACCTGAGAAATAACTAAATTTCAGTGCTGGAGTTTCCTCCAGCACTTTGTGTGTGTGCGTGATTAATTATTTGATATTTTATAGTATTAATGAAATTGTACTTTCTACCTATGTTACTGCTACAACTGAAAAGTCTACTTGTGCTTATAATTACTGATGGATCGCTGTTGCATGGCATAGAGGTACAAAATTATGTGCAGAAATCATATGATCATTAACTTACCAAATGTTCTTTCCCTTGGCAGAACCGGCAGTGTGTTGGGCTGCAGTATGCTACAGCACTGAAAACAGAATTGATCACCAGCAGATGTCAGTGCTGAGGGAATATTTGTACTAGAGAAATGATAACAAGTATGGTTGACTTCAGCAACAGGCTTGAACTGGAATAAAAAAGAAATTCTGTGGTATTGTAGACGTAGATTAGTGTAAAATGATTGGACCTTCTGACAGAGGTGAACAAACAGAGTCAACAGTATCTTTTTATTTTCATTTTTTTTATAGGAGTAATTGTAATTATACCTTCTTTTTTTTTTTTTTTTAATTTTAATTTTATTTATGTTTCTGTGGTTTTGTCAGCTGGGATTTTACTTACATTAACAATGAGAATTAGTTTCATTTGGTAGAGTATCTAATGACGATTTTCAATTTACTCTTCTAATGAAGGAGAAATACAATAAATGAGGATAGACTGCAATGATTTACCATTGTTTTGCCCTATAGATGCTTCCATTACATACCTAGTGTTCCTTTACTAAGATGAATCCTAATCTTGTAACACCTTTCTTACAAGCCAAACCCTCACAACTATGTGAAACTCCAGTGAAATAGATAGGCATTCTATGGACCAGTTTACTAATATTTCCAAATAGTCTGCAAGAATTGGTCATAATAAATTATTTTTCATGTCTGTAATATCTTAGTTTACCTTTCATTCCAAGATGAAAAGTGTATTTGTAACTACTGACATTCCCATTTTTTATGTTATTCCATGTAATTCTAAAATATGAAACATAAAATAATCTTTTTTTTTTTTTCTTTCCCCTGAGGCATGATGTCAGGTTTGGTTTTTGTTTGTTTGTTTGTTTGTTCATTTTTAAATGAACCTACTAAATTTACTTTTACTTCTTCTACTTTTATAGATTTGGGAATTATTCAACTCTGATATTCAATATTTTTGTCCATGCCATGTCATCTGTTTGCTACTTGTTGATACTGATAAGTCACACATATAATACTTTATTTTTGATATTAGAGACACTAAAAGGAACAGATTGCATGATCATAAACAAAGAATTATGACCCCTTTGTGTGATCAAACAGCAGGAGGGGGAAGTCTATGAGAAAGAAAGCTTCTCAAATTCCACATCTACAACAAATGGCAATTTAAGATACAGAATTTGTTGAGGGATTTTTTGAAACAGTAAAGATCCCATGGCTTGCTGCAGCTGAGCAAACCAAGCTACCAAGGCAACTATGAGAAGTTCCCATGACAGCGTTCCCACATCATCCAATTGAGGAATTTAGAAAAATATTGTTACCAGCAGCTGGCTTCAAGGACAAGGTCTCTGTGACTGCTAATCACAAGGGGGTTGTTTTCTTGCAGGTGGGGTTGTTTTCTTGTGGTTGTTTGTCTGAGTGCTTTTGACCAATAATCTTGTGTGAGACACTATCCACCTCTGTTTAGTTCACTATAAAAGCTAGGCTATTCGGGCAATAAAATGGAGCATGATCTGACAATACTGGTGTCTGTTGTGCTTTCGGCCGTGCTTCCTGCAACAAGAATTAACCATAAAAATGAAAAGCAAATTGTGTGTGTGTGTTTTAAAGAATGACTAAGTTTCTTTAAAAAGTATTCTAAATTAAACTTTTCACATAGTTTAGTCCTCACCTATTTTAGATCTCCCACACACTTTCTAGAAAAAAATCCACAGAAAAGCAACCATAGCAGACACTTTATTTTCCATCTACATAGAAGATTAAATCATTCTGTTGTATGACACAACACAAGTAACACAAATGTTACTTTTATATGTGATAAAAGAATATAATAAAATTTTGAAAAATTATGTTGTAATTTCTCTTACTTCTCATTTACAGTATTATATTTCCTTAAAAAAATATGTTCATAAGAGGAAGGAGGAAACCAAAAGGCAAATCAAAGATGAAGCAATATCAATTACACCAGCTAAGTCATGCATTGTCTATTTGCTGATATGTAGTTGTGGAATAATTGCCTGAGGTGACTTGGAAGTTACACTGATATTCACACACATTTTAAAGAAAAGGTACAGCATTGAAGAAGCTTCCACGGTGGAGTGTAGCTGCAATTACATAGAAGTTCCCTAGGGCCTCCTGTTAATCGCACCAGGGGAACTTGGTGTGCTGACTCTGTGAGGAACTGTATGGAGTATGGAGTAGAGTGAAGACACTGAGGTTAGGCTCTGTGATAAGATGTAAAACTTGATTGTTCTTGTGCCACACCAAAAGCGAAAGCTGCACGTTTGCTAGCCTGAGCCAATGGCCTGTCATGTTTTTTAGAAAATGCTACACTTTGCTGAAAATGCTCATTTTAATATCATTATAATATCAAAACACAACTCCATCGCAAAAGCCTTGGATTGAACCTCCAAGGTGCAATCACCCCTCCACTGAGCATGGCCTCTGAATTTTTTTGGAGCCTATACCTTTAAACCAAAGTGAGAACATTTTGCACTAATTGTAACCAAGATATGCATAACTAGTAGTCATTCAAGCTTCACCTAAAAGATAGAAAATAATATAAATTGGCTTGAGAGAGAGAGCCTGTAGTGTGTTTATGTGGCAAGGTTTTTGTAAGCAGGGGACCATAGGGGTGGCTTCTATGAGAAGAATCTAGAAACTGCCCCATGTAAGGTTAAAAGCTTGACCACAGCTGAGCCAAATAAGCAATGTTGATTGCGTCTCTGTGAGAGCATATTTAAAAAAGGAATAAAATAAAATAAAATAAAATAAAATAAAATAAATAAAATAAAATAAATAAAATAAAATAAAATAAAATAAAATAAAATAAAATAAAATAAAATAAATAATAATAATAAAAGAATAAAAAAAGCTGCTACACAGAAGCTGGGATAGTGAGAGAGGAGTGTGAGAAACAGCCTTTGCAGGTGCCTTGCAGAATAGGAGCATCGATACCATACTCCTCCTGAAGAAGGCAACAAGTTTCTTAGAACATGGCATAACCCTTTGTGTTCAAGAGAGGCTGCAACTGGGGACCAAGAATGACATTGAAATGGGGAGTATGACACAAAAGAAAGGGGGAAAGATATGAGTGAGTTTCTCAGATAAGAATTTCAATCATTTTTTACTGAAACATGTTTCGGACTACTTTATAGTGAAAACATTAGTCAGATTAAGAGTAAATTAACAGAATATATATATACAGAATATATAAACAGATACATACAATATACATATACTATATATATACACAATATACATTTATTATATATACATTTATATATATACACAAAATTATTATATACAATATAAATTGTATAATGTGTTCTTTTGTTGTCAACTGAACCCTGAATATATTAGATATTTAAAATACCCTTCCAAGTACCTTCTATGTATACTCATTTATACTCATTTACTACCCCTTATGACAGAAGAACAAGTGTAATATTCACATTCTGTACAGAGAAGAATATGACATATAGAAGTTATAACAAGTAGGCATTGAGAGAAAATTCTCAAGCATCCTATGCTATCCTCCACTATTCTATATTGCAATATTATATTTATACATATATATGCATATTATATATACATTATGTAAATGTACATTCAATATATATATTGAATATATATATTACATATATACATATATACATATAATATAATACATATATACATATAATATATGTACATTCAATATATATTGAATGTACAAGTGTACAAGCTTATCCAAGAAATTCCCTGGATAAACTCAAAAAAGGCAGACGCTAACAGCTCTTTCACTTTCAGCAGAGTTTGGAAATGTCTTCAGACTTGCACTATTAAGACATATATTTCCTGAAATTTAAGAGGAATGTCTTTTAAACTATCAGGAACTGATAGTTTAGACAATAAAGATAATACAAATCTTATTAAATACATTGATGTCATGGGAAGCAAAGGAGTTTTAGCAGTGAGATTATTCAGCACTATCATTATGCAGAATAAGACACCTACAGTTGTAATTTGCTGCTTCGGTTCTTCATTTGACTAGAGAAGTCAGGTCAGATGGAAACTTGAGGACAATCCATAAAATTTACTAGACTCTACTATTTACCATCCCCTTCCCCCCCCCCCTTTTTTTTTTTTTAGAAAATAAAAACAATTCTTTTTTTATTTTTTTTTTCCCATGAATCTGTCTATTCGTTCTTTGTAAACAACATTCTCTGTTGGTTATTTTGTTTTGTTTTGTTTTGTTTTGTTTTTAGTTTGGTTTGTTTTGGTTTGGTTTTGGTGGATAATGGGGCATTATTATTGGTTTATGATGTAACAGAAAAGCCCTGTAAATCCTAGGTCAGAGTAAGCTGTCTTGCAACATGTTTTGTTATCAACAACAGTGAATAAGATCAGGTTGGGTTTTAAATCATACCATCATGTTTTACAATATAACTACATAAATATCTTCTCTAATGAAATAGAGATCCCACATGTGTGAGGTGTGAGCGAGCAGGTGGAGGATCTGATCAGCCTGGTAGCAGAGCTCAGGGAGAAGGCAGAAAGATTAAAGATCTTCAGGGACTGTGAACAGAAGATATTGGTTGTAGGGGGATGGTAGGAACAGATGATCTTGGAGGTCTTTTCCAACTTTAATGATTCTATGATTATATGAAAAAAAAAAAAAAAAAAAGAAAGAAAGAAAAGAAAAGAAACAGCAGCAACAACAAAACAACAAAAAACACTGTATGTTTTATTCATTGTTATTGTCTTAATACAAATCATTATCAAGATCCAGATTACAATTAAAACTTGTGGTATAAAATGAAAGCATATGAAATTACTAGAAGGGCTTTGGTTTTAGACAAAAACTATTTTCTCTCTGCTTGCCCAACTCAATAAGGAATTATAGCAACAGAAAATCACATCCACTTCATTTGAAGATACCCAAATATTGTATTTGTTTTGTCCTGTCCAGATGATGGAACATCCTCGTGGTGTCCTGCCCATCAGGCACATGTAAAGGGAATTTGAATTTTTAGTATATTTGGAGAGAGAAGTAGTGCTAGCAATAGTAGGGCTTCACTTTGGAGTTAGTTTCAGGTAAATTAACAGGCAAATTCTTGCTGCTGATATTAAGACTCTGCCTTGTCACACACATAATATCTACAACAAGTCATTGACAAATTTGAACTTTTACATGTGGCAAGTGGAAAATGTGTTATGGATAATTCTCATTCTACTTTTTTTATTGCAAAGCTATATTACTGCTTACACATAAAAATGTTCTTCTCTTAATCACCACTTGAGAACCCTTGAAATGCAATAGTGATGACTCCTAGCTACTGAGCTAGATAGATGCTAATGCAAAGTGAGTCATTACAATTTAGGTATAACCTACTGCCTAAAACATTCTAATAATTTGAAGGAGTGACACAGGCATGATATACAAATCATATTATGTCTCTAACCAGTTTGAAATACTGCACTGTATTTTCTCAATTATATTAAGGCAAAGCATAGTCTGGCAATCTGTCTCAATGACCTTTTTCTCCTTTTGTGGATCAGCCTTATGATTATATATATATATTATTTTTTTCAGCTTGCAGAATTAAGCATATAATCAACACACACACACTTTTCCTATTTGGCAGTAATTATCAACCAGTGAAAAAAGTATGAAATTACTTTTTTTGAAAAAAAAAAAAAGAAAGTATGAAAGTACTTCTTCAGACAAAGTTTAGCAAGTACTACAGTCATATTTTTTCTCATACGTCCTACTTTCAGAAATGTGAGCAAATCCTGTGTGCAGTCATCAGATGATACAGGACCACAACGTCACATCACCATGTCCATATCACAGCTGGAAAATGTATTGACATAATCAAATCCACACAATATCTAAGAAAATAAACTTTTGACAACATAAGGAAATATACATGGTAATATCAACATGAAACGGTAGGATCAGGGCAATATTGTGATTCTCAATAAAATAATGTTATGCAATTGCATTTCTTGTAGTGTAATATCCTCTATAAGTTTCTAAATTAAAAGAAAAAAAAAAAAAGAAAAAAGGAAAATTGGAGAAGAAATGTCTTCTTTCTGTATTTTTTAAGATAACAAGTTCTATTTGACTTTTCATATCAAATGTGACAGGCAGAAAAGGCAAGCTAATTTAAATTATCATTCCCGACTACCTTAAAAGGTCATTTAGCACACTTACTCGTTGATATTTACATAAATATCTTGTGACTTGCTTTAATTCACATCCTCACAGTTACCAAATTATTAATAAAAGTTTCCCAAAAGAATTGTTGAATACCTGATTAAAGGTATATGTCAGACTTTTATATTAGTAGGAACTTCTCTTCACAAAAGAACTTGTGGACAAAAGCAAAACCCTAGGCTTAACTGGAAATTGAGCCTTTGTTAGTAAAATATTATGATATATTGTCCTTTAAGTGCATTCTAACTGAGAAGAAAGTAGAAGATATTGTAGAATTTCTATTCATTAAAAGTCACATGTATTTATTTTTATCATGCAGGGAATATGATTGAAATAAAAATAGACATGAACAATTTACAAAATTTTAAATTGCTCAGAAAGAGTTCATGCCACTTTGATGTATTGAGCATATAAATATTCATAAAATCAGTCATTTCTTAGTGTGTCTAGAAATTAGCTTTGTATCGATTATGCCTAGTTATCTATTATGTTTGTGACAACATGAAAATGGGCACAAGTTTCTTTCATTGATTTACTGTCCAATAAATAATTGCTATTAATTATTTATTGATTATAAACTTCCATAATCATTTCACTTCTTTCCTCTTTATGCTATCACTGTCAGTTCTAAAGCTAGAACAATCTACTTGATCAAACTTTAAAATCAGTCATGCACACAGGCAAAATGATATTTAGCAGAGTTCTTTAAATTCATGCAGGAATACAAGGTTTGTATCCCTTAATTCATTTCTACCATTTTAGCACATTGCAGGAGGATCATTGAATAATAACCCAAGGCAAGATACCCACCTTTCACTTTGTAATTACTAAAAAAAAAGGTAATTCTTAAAGTCTTTTTTACGTTTTTAAATAAAAGGTGATGAAGACAGGAGTTTTTTGTTGTTGTTGTTGTTGTTTGATTGATTGTTTTTTTGGAGGGGAAGAAAAAAAAAAAAAAGTTAAGGGAGCAATTCAGAAAGAATATAACAGGGAATCATCAACAGAGAAAATAAAGTGTATGCTTTATCAGAGACAAATCTGTCACTCTGTCTTTCTTCAGCTGGTGTGTAATATATATCTAAATACTTCAAGTTTAGAACTTACAAGAACTACGCATCTTGTGCTTTTGCCCAGTGAAGTAAAAGCTACAGAGGTGTCTGCAGATGAATAACTAGGGAAAAGCTCAGCAGGAATGTGAAAGATATGCACTGTCAAGAAACATAGCATGTCACAGAAATATCTTGGAAAAAGGATGCAAGTAAGCCTGAAACAACCAGAAGCAGAACCCATTTCAGCTAGTTTACCCAAAAATATAAATTTCCTGAATTGGAAAAAGTGCACATAATGAAAGATGGTTTAATTTGAATGACAAGTCTCGTCCTCTGCATTCATAACCATGACATCCATTGTGAAATTTAGAAATCTTTCCTGACACCAATTTGAAAATTAATTCTTATTAACACAAATGAACACAAATACCTGGTGGTAAAGGTCAGATATATATGTGTATATATTTGTATATATGTGTAATATATGTGAATATATGCAGACTTTGTTCCATTCTGGAATTTTGATTAGATTAGTCTAATTCAGATTACATTAGTCTAGGTAGATTATACAGAGTCAGTATATTTGTAAATTAGAAACTAAAGGTATGATTGTAAATTGGTATTTTGTGCCATATAGATAGTCAAAGAAATGCTATATAGTGTAATTCTTATGTTCAGTGCATGTCTATTTTATTTTTCAATGTTATGATAGAAAACTATGCCTTTGCTGTGTAAGCTAGACAGTGAATCATACTCCTCAAACCAACAGGTGCACCTCTGATCATGAGACACCTAGGGTCCTGTAGTTAAGCAAGTCAACTTGACACCCAAGAGTATTTATTCTCATTTGGTTTTCAAATATCATTTTCTCAACAGTATCAGGCACAAAATGCAAATTGAAATTAGACAAAAAAATTTCACAGTGAAAAAAACAAACAAACAAACTTTTCTACAGGTTATTTTTTGTTGTTGTTTTTGGTTTGTTTTGGTTTGGTTTCACAGTTGGCTGCCATATACAAAAGAAAGTTTATCAATGTGTGGAGATAATTTTTAAAAGGGACCAAATTACTTACCTAGTTGAAAAGAAAAATAATTCAAATATACTGTATTTACTGTGGAGAACTTTAAATATCACTGCCTCTTTAAGTATTGAGTAGAATTATACACTGTCCTAAAAGGGAAATTTCCTCTAGGGCAATTCTGGAACTACAGAATCTTTGTGTCTTTAAAGTGCTAGTCTGGATCACATTTCCCCTAGTTGTCAAAGCTCATGGAAACTATAGCATTGTCATTTATCAACACCATGCTGTAGATGAATTTGGACATCTTCCCTGCCTTTGTTATTTTAATTCTGAAATCATATTGCACAAACAAAAAGTAAGCAAATAGAGAAGCAATCAGAACTACACAGTAAATATATATATATATTATATATATATAAAATATATATTTTATACTCTCATGTGTTTGTGGTTATAGCATATGTATTTAAAAAAAAATCAGATTAATTCTTAACGAAAAAGGAGCACATGAATTAAGGCTGTTCACTGGAATTTGCTTTGAGTAATCACCCTACAATTCTGTTACAATGAATAATTCCCATAGCAACCCCTACTGCCATATGGCACCAAAATTTCCTCTTGTACCTTAAGGACAAAATCTCCTCTTGTACCTCAAGGACTGCAAAACAATGTTTAAAAATAACAGCTTTGTAATTCTTAATTTTATCCTAGGGACAGTCTGGGAAAATAAATAAATAAATTAATTAATTAATTAATAAGAGAGAGAAAGAACACAGTAATATGAAATGGTCATATTTATTTAAGGGGCATCTGAATCCTCCGTATGTACTTACAGTGTGATAGATTTGATAACCCATTAATTTTTCTTAACAGAATTGCAATGGCCAAAAGCCAGTTTAAATAGGATTTAGTCATGTATCATCACAGAATCATATAATTTGCATTGGAAAGTACATCACAAGGTTTGGTAATGTATCTGTATGAAAGATCTGTATGAAAGAATAAAAGAAAAATGGCACCAAATGCTAAAAATAATATATATCCGAGTCAGAGCTGTAGAATGTGAATTTCATTGATCAAAGAAAATACACGTGACAGCCTCTAGTATAAACTGCATATATTGTTGTTTTCACTAGGTTGATATATTATTCAGTTGTCTCTCCTTCACAAATTCACAGTGTACCAATTATAATTTTTGGATCAGGGTTTTTCATCTGAAAGAGCACAGTGATTTAAGAAAATAGCTATTACTCCCACTTCTTATTCTCAGTGCAGTGTACAAGTCATCAGACATATGCTTTTAAGATTCTTTTAAATTATGTTCCTTTTCTTGGTTACTTTACCATAGCCCCTGGACACACAGTGAAGAAATGAGGCCTTGGACCCTATATGCCCATTCTTCTACAATAAGGCCTTATCAAAACACTGTGCACATTCTTTCCTTGAAACGTATCTGTGAGGGTACTCTGTGTTTGCAATTGAGCTCCACAAAACGGTTGTGATACGTAGCACATGCAGGCTTAGCATAAGTCTAAAACTATTTTTTAGTCAACACATAGAACAAACTCACAATCATAAACTAATAAATCCTGAGTTATTTAGCTTTTATCATTGTTATCATCAAATATTTTCTGCCCTAAGGTTGTATTACTCTGTCACATCTAGCATCCTGAGCTTGTTTCCTCAAACTTTCTATTTTAGTCCATGATTGACTTGCTTTTGATTTGACTTACAGCAAAACTGGCTTCACTTTATATAACACATCTTTGACTAAAGTGATCCTCTTTTCCATAGACACATGCCATTTTGTTGCCACTTTTCATTGCAAATCAGCACATTCCCTACCAATGCTTGGTTTCATAGCCTTCTATATTTAAGATACATTCATGAACAGCTGACAAACAAAATTATTGTCTTTGGACTGAGTGGAAGGGACTCCTTTTATTGGAAGGGACCGTTTGAGAGCATCTAGTTCAATCTCCTGCCATGGGCAGGGACACCTTCCACTAGATCAAGCTGTCCAAACCATCCAACCTGGCCTTGAATACTTCCAGGGAGGAGGTATTAACAGCTTATCTGGGAAACTTGTTCCAGTGCCTCACCACCCTCTGAGTAAAGAATTTATTCCAAATATCTAATCTAAATCTACCCTCTTTCAGTTCAGAAGCACTGCTCCTTATCTGATGACTACATGCCCCTGTAAATAGCATCTCCATCTTTCTTATAAAGCCCTTTTTAAGTACTGGAAAGCTGCAGTAAGGTATCTCTGGAGCCTTCTCTTCTCCAGGCTAAACAAGCCCAGCTCTCTCTGTCTTACTTCACAAGAGAGGTGCTCCAGTCCTCTGATCATTTTTATCACCCTTCTCTGGACCCACTGTAAAAGGTCTTTCTCAACTGCTTATCTGTAAAAGGAATGATCATGGATATTTAGAAGACTCCTACTTTCTTTTCATATTTTCCCTACATGGAAATAACATTGTACAGATGTGAATTTACAACAATGCTAATAGCTAGTTAGTGTCAAAGAAAAAAATAACACAGTGTATAATTGGAGTGAAAGAGAATATCAGAAAACACATCTGGTGAAGGTTGCAGAATTACAAAATACCATACAGATTGAATTTCCTACTGTTGGGATAAATATTTCTGTTCAAATAGAGGGCTTAACCAAAGCTGGTGTTGCATCCACATGGTGTTTTCAATGGACAGTTTTCAAAAATTAGAACCTGAAGGTAAATAAATTGTGAGCATTTTTGTAGGTAAACGTTAGAACTGTGGCTGTGGTTGTCTGACAGAAAATAAAAGGATGACAGCAACAGATACTGTTACAGTAATTTAGTCACAGGGAGAATGAAATTCTATTACAGAACTTTTGCCTTAAATAAGAATCCTTCTTGCAAGTATAATACATTTCTAATAAGTCTGAAGTAAATATGTGAGGTGAACATACCCTCTGATAAATAAAATAGTCCAGAGCATACAATATTACTTATTTCAGGATATACCTGAAGATTTAGAACAAATTAGTATTTCAGACTTCAAATATCAAGGATCAGTTTAATAACCAGTATCAGAAACCATTCTGTTTGTTCTATTTGAGTTATTGTGTTTCCTGTAAGACTACTCAAAACCATCTGACAAAAGTGACATGTTTTGTGGAGGTACTTGCAAGTAGTTCTTGTGTCCACAAGTGCTTTCTATGGCAGTGTCATTTAATCCTCAACGCAGTTTTTCAGGATGGTAATTTTGCCCTAGTATAAGTTGACAGCACTAAGATCTTTTCATGATTATTTTTGCAATGTTATTTCAAAAGAGAACGAAGGCATAGAAGGCTAATATAGCAATTGTCTAAGCTGTCACTTGGCACAGAAAAGGGAAAAGAAAACAAATGATAGCTATTTATTTATTTATTTATTTTTCAGAACAAGATATCAGTGTTGGATTTGGATGATAAAATCTATAATATGGGTTATTTACTATGGCACCATAAAAATAATAAAGGTAAACTATGTTTTTGACAGGTTGCTGCTAAGAGCAAAGATAAACTTGCCAAAACACTGCTAAAGCATCAGAACAATATATTTCTAGTAAATGTTTTCCCCAAAGAAGTCTTGAATAACAAATGGGTTCAAAATAGGTCTCTAGTCTTGCTACAGAAGTTTATGTATCATCCCAAAACAAACTTAGACAAATCTGTAGTTTTTGCAGAGCAGACATATATATGTCAACATGTCTTTAGCAGCAGAAACAAGGCATTAGAGAAATGTTGATTCCTTAAAGGAATCAACAGGGATTTCTGTCAGACAACCACAGCCACAGTTCTAACGTTTACCTACAAAAATGCTCACAATTTATTTACCTTCAGGTTCTAATTTTTGAAAACTGTCCATTGAAAACACCATGTGGATGCAACACCAGCTTTGGTTAAGCCCTCTATTTGAACAGAAATATTTATCCCAACAGTAGGAAATTCAATCTGTATGGTATTTTGTAATAAAGGATGGGAGGTCCCTAAATGTTGACATAAAGTAATATGTGTACAATAACAAATACTTGCAAGTCTTTAATCATTACTCTTTTTATTATTGTTGTTATTATTATTTTTGTTCTTAGGAAGAATTATCATTTCTTTTTGTCATTGTATTTTTTTTTCTTTAACAGTGTTACAACTGAAATACTATTAATTCTCTCAAGAATACCCTTTTCAAATGTCTATTGTTCTCAAGGCAATGAGGTGAAAAAAGCTGGCAGTAGCTCTTAGAAGTGTCCTTTATCAAAATGGCCAAAATATTCCATCACTGTTTTTAATAGTATTAGAAGAAACTGCCCTCACAAAAAGCAATGTCTCCTTAAATATTAGGAACTTCTCTGACATATTGTGATGGAAAGAAAAATCAGTTGTACTTAATACTGAGACTTAGAAGAAAGGAAAAAAAAAAAAAACAAAAAAAAAACAACAAAACAAAACAAAACAAAAGCCTGTATTTACAGTAATCGAAGGTAAGGATCTAAAACCAGTTATCCATTTCAAAACCCATGAAATAGGATTCCTGTTCATTCTTACTATTTATTTTCTCATAAAGTGAAATTAATCTCTTCATCTTAAATAGTTCTATTCTAGTGCATTTTATTCTATTTTAGTGTTTATACTTTTTTTTTTCTATGAAGAGTTTATTGAGCAGCATGACTAACATGTATCAGTCTGACATTGGGTCCATGTTTTTGAAGTGGGTTTGTTTTTCTTTAGTTCAGTTTCACTTTCATCTTTTCAAATATTTGTTATGTAGACTAAGTCAAAGGCATTTGTCTGAAAGAAACAGTGTTCTCTAATTAGTCAGCTCTAGTCAAGACCTGTAAGATTTCCATTTGATGACACTTGTTATAACCTGTTTTGGTCAGTTTGTTTAGGCATCATTAACAGCATGAAAAGACTACAAACAGAATATGGGTAATTCATAAGTATAAAGTAATAATTGGTTGGTCAATGCACATAGAAGACAAATATTTTTTAGCACTGTTGAGCACTATTGTGCCCACACTCCAGTAGAGCACCTGAAGAGGCCTCAGCATTTGAGCAGGTGCCAGTGAAGAGGGGAGAGTCAATGGCTTCAGGTCCTGTGAGCCATTTTCAAAGGTGCAGAGCTGCCACCTCCCTTGTGCCCTACCAATGCTGACAGCCCTGAGGACTTAACCCCAACCCAGCAGTTCCTGACTGACCCTGACTAGACTAGCCTGCAGTTGCAGTCTCTGCATTTCTTTTCTTCAAGATTTTAGCTTTTCATTTTGATGTTTTCTCTCTTGAATCCTTGATTTCCTAAGAATCATGGATCAGCAGTTCTACTCTCTAATTTTAAGCTTTCTTATCTCTATACAGATGGTCTCACAGCTCTTTCTCAGCAGTCTGAATCAAGGTTACATAGCTAGGACTTATCAAAACTGATCCCTGTACAAGGAAGCTTAACACAATGGGGGAGAAATTACAGCTCAGGCTACAGCGGGAGGGTTACAGTGTTCAGATTTGGGTATTACAGCTTAAGAAGGGTGTGAACAAATTTTAAAGAGTGAAACAAAGAATAAAAATGATCAGAAGTATGATATACATGATCTATGAGAAGAAGTTGAAAGCAAGAAGAGTAGGGGAGTGGGAGGGAAGAGACTAGAGAAGAGAAAAAAAAAAAAAAAGAGGAAGAGGTAGTACAAGAGACTTCTAATATGAAGACATATCTATAAAGTTGAATACAGTGTTATGAGAAGTAATGAGCAGAAATAGCAGATAAGGGAATTGCAACAGATCTGTGGAAAATTTTTCTACCAGTGCAAAGAGTACAGCATTGACCTGGGGAGAATATTATGTGTAGTCCATAAAATATCTAAGAATGCGATAGCTGTGATGTACAACTAATAATTCTGTGGTAGTCTACTGTCTCTAGAATTTATTCCATAGGCTAAGAAAGAAAGAAAAACCTGATTCTTAAAGGATGATGAATATATGCTTGTTGTAAAAAGGTCTGTTCTGTTAGAAAAGCCAATCTGTCAATCTTCAACTTGGAACTTCCAGAGGTCATTTAGATATCTTGAAACCAAGCCACAGTGTGTCATGAATAAATTTTTGTGGTAACTAGTATAGAAAGCACAAAACACCTTTTATATGGTTTTGGTGGTCTGTACTTCTGTATTTAGTTGAAGTTTCCTAAACACTCTAGGCTTCTTGCCGAGGTATATCACATTTCTGTAATCTAGCCAAGAGACTGATGAAAATGTGAATAAATAAGATCATCATATGCCAGAATCTTCTAGCC
This sequence comes from Aythya fuligula, assembly GCF_009819795.1. Classification (NCBI taxonomy): domain Eukaryota; kingdom Metazoa; phylum Chordata; class Aves; order Anseriformes; family Anatidae; genus Aythya; species Aythya fuligula. Next base: position 90,185,970 of record NC_045561.1, read on the forward strand.
AGCTGGATATGCTAGAAAATACTTTTTTATTTTTATTATTTTTATTGCTGCTACTGCACAAAAGTACTGTCAGTAAGGAAGTTACAAGTACACATAAATTTTGATTAGAAAATTTGTCTTATTTTGAGCACTAGAAACTATAGTTGGGCTGCAAAATAAAATTCACCACATCCCACAACTTTCTTCTTTAAGAGTTGTTATTATGATTTCTGGTAGCTGGTTTTCATCTGAACATTGGACTCTTTGTACTTTTGGCTCCAGCATGTGTATTTGAACCCAGAGATGTGTTTGATTTCTGTAATGGAAACAGAAACCCTTCTCATGGCATTTTACTATCAAGTAGCCTACAGATAAATGCACAAGTTTCTTTTTCTTTCTGCTTCTGTTGTGCAGCCTTCCAGGAGGGCTCCAACAATTAGGTATATCATTATGCTTAAGTACGATACACTTTTAATGTTCAGTATGCCTGTATATCCACAATAGAGTGCTGTAAATGAAACGGATGCTTGCCCTCCTCTTTCAAAATTAAATCACTTGCATGCCATTGGCACAATTTCATTTAATGCTGACATGAGCTTGGGCTAGGTGTGTCAGTCACCAAAGCACTATTTCAAGACTTTATTTCTTAAACGTATTTTCTTACTGTAAAATTTCTTAATGCTTAAATGGTGACTTCTTGGAGAAATTTTATATTCTACTGTATATATTACACTGGCATTTGGAAAAAAAATAAACATACAGGAGTCGTGTAAGAATTGAATTATAATTGAGGAGCAATTTTAAGTGTTATTTCTATGCAACACAGTTAACACTTGTAAATCATGCGGTTAACTTCTAAGCCTAAACACAAGACTAATGTGCAATTTCTGTCTTCAGACAAAGTTAAAGTTGAAAGGAAAACAAGAGCTATTACAAATACTGAAGAATTGAGATATTAAAGTTTAAATTAAAAATATTCTTTAAGAAGTCTAGGAATCCAAATATAGTTAAATCAAAAAATAATCCCATCTCCAATTTACATTTTCTTGGCAGAGCTGAGTTTATGTCTTCCGCACAGTAACAGGTGCCTTGAGGAATACTATTGGAAGAAAAAGGAATGTGAAGCCTTGCTTGCTTATCAAGAGACACAATTATTCTTAGTTTCTGTACAATGTCTTTATGTGAGTGGTTTGAACATATTGTAACTTAAAACTTTAAATATGCTAGGAAAAAGCAAAACACTGTCGTATTAAAACAAACAAACAAACAAACAAACAAACAAACAAACTCTTGTCAACTCTTGTCATTAAGCTAATACCATCTACTGTGTTTGTTTTAATAGTGTTTTATTATGGTTTTATTTTATTCTATTTTCCAAATGGAAGTATTTAACATATTTGAACCAAATTCATAAAACAGTCTAGGATTATTAAAATCAAGTTACTTGGAAAAATTATGCAAAATGTGCTTGCGTTTATTTGTTTTCACAGCTCCAGCTGCAGAATATCTTGACATTTACACAAACATAAACCTTCCTAGAATACTGATAAATTGCTATCATGACTGCCATTATATGATAGAGAATCCAGATATATGCATATTACTTTATATATTCTTTTTTATTTATTTTAATTTAGGATAGTACTCACGTTTGACAAGGTTTTATAATGCAAGTAGGTTCTTATTTTTTTTCTCTTTCATTTAGGCTAAATCCTCATAGTTGTTTGAATCTTTATTTGAAAAATCTCCATTATAGTGATTTTTCTTTCATTTATGTCTATGCCAGCTCATTCACTTCTGAATTAAGAACAATAATTTGACAATAAAATAGAAGCCGAGGTTATATAACATGCTTATTTTGGAGCTGTTAATATTTCTAATAAGAATGTAAATTATCCATTTTGTGCAATATTCAAGGTGTTTTTAATATGAGCTATCAAAAACTGTCACTAGATATTTTATCTAGGAAAATGATGACTAGCTTTTCTGATACTCTAAATCTGATTCTAAAATCTTGAAAGCCATTAAACACATTTCCCATAACTTGTGTATGGATATAAAGTATGGACAAACCTTGTCCATACTTTATGTATTTTAAGTATTTTATTTTTTTTTATCTTTGAGAAATGGAGCAAGCAAGCACTTCAGTTCAGAAACTACCTGTGGATGCTGGCACTGACAGTCTCTCATACTTGTCTCCTGCCCCCAGATGAATACAGTCCGTGTATTCAATAATACGGTAGTAGTAGTAGTAGTAGTAGTAGTAGTAGTAGTAGTAGTAGTAGTAGTAGTAGTAGTAATATAATATAATATAATATAATATAATATAATATAATATAATATAATATATATAATAATTCAGTAATACAGTCCAATACAGAACATGTCCACTAAAATCCCATGTCTGGTCCCAGGACATTAGCCAGTATATGCAAGTTGTACTCCAAACTGTTTATGAGCTACACATAGCATAAGAACCAGATAAAAGGCAACTTTTCCCTACAGCACACTGGAATATGCTGAGATTGCTTCCTCAGATGGGGAGAGAATATACATATAACTGCATGTAGTAGCTAAGATGTCACAGAAGAGAGCGAGAGAACAGCAGAAAGATATTATTCAAATGACCCATAAATGCAACTTTGGGTTATCGTTCAATAATAAATATTTCAGGATTTGACAAATTTATTTTAAGAGCACCAGCACAGACTTTTTCTTGAATTTTAGGCCTAAATTTCTGTATTCTGAATCCAGTGTTATCCTTCTTCTAAACTTATTCTTTGTACTATTATAAACTACTCTCTTTTGCTCCTCATGAGGATGGTGTCTTGGGAAATGTGAAGGCAAAACAGTAAATATTGCATTTGGGATTTTGAAATATGAAGCTGTTTAAACTTTCTGGGCTGTATATTTAGAAATACTGTGAATAAATACTAACAAGCCTTCTCATTTTTTGTAATTATTTGAAAATATTTTATCAGATTTTATTATCTACATCTATTTCAGCTACATTAATGCTGTGGGTTTTTTTAAAAGGCCAGTTTCATTCCATCTGACATTGTTGCTGTCTTACTGTAGCTGATGGCTTGTGACAAGCTTCTCCAGAAACTAACTCAGTTTAGGTAAGCTCCTAATTTAGGCATTTTACTTGGATATCTTAAGTTAGTTCAAATTTATTACCAAAACACCATTTTTGAATTGGAAGGTAACTGCAGGTATTATGTTTGTTTGTTTCTTTCTTTATGTAAACTATGAAAAAAGTGACATCTGCATTAATCATAGTCATATTGAGGGATTGGTCTTCATAATGTAATCATGGTTTCACCACATATTCTTCCTTGATTTTTCATATTCACAGAAGAGCTATTGAATTGTGATGCTGAGCATGGAGAGCAGGGATTTTTCATTCTAACCAGATTTGTCAGTGGGCAGAGGAATGAATATCCAGTATGTTAGCAGAATTCCTCTTATCAAAACCCGATTATTTGAATGCTAGAGGTATATGACATATTCTGACTAAAATGGAGAAAGTTAATCTTAAGAATACCCCAATTTTCTGTGTCAGATTGCTATTTCTTGTCAAAACTGCTTTTCACATATATCAATGGTTCATGCTGAGAAAAATGTACTTTGTAAAAGTATTTTCTTAATATGATTAAGGTTCATTTAACTAATGATTTCCAATGGCAGTGGGTTTAGATTAGACAGAAGAAAGTATATTGAAGATCTATTCAGGCTGATTTTACTGACTTTTTTCTCATTTTGAATATGCTGTTTGAGAGAAGTATTTTAATAATATATTTATATGATTGCTCATAAAATTGTAATTATGTTCATTGTATTCAAGCCCTACATTTTCCTGTCCCATTAGAGTAAGTCATGGTCATTATGATTCTCTCCTCCCTTAAACCACCACGTTGCTATAAGCAAAATAAGATAACTAGGAAATTTATCTGACAAATGCATGGTGAAATTTCTGCCTACCAAATAGTTTTCAAATCAGAAGTAAAAACAGCCTTGGGAGATAAATCTACAGAATTTGAAATACCCATACAGAAATTGCAAGAATAATCCCCCTTGCATTGCCCAAAGCAAGATGTAAATTAAGAAGCAATACACTATGAGTGTAATGGAGCATGTACTTTTCATGCTTCCATTCATCTCATGTAAACAGCTTGTACAATGCCCCTCACAGGAATAATTACAAAATACTAGAATGACTGAAATTATAAATATTAGCGTAAAAAGGAAAAATATAATATTTTAATACATTTTTATTGTTAAAAAGTTAATCATTGCTATCTTGTTTTCTAATTGTCAACTTACACAGGTAGAAAGTCAAAAGAATGAAAAAGGCTTTGGGCAAAATCAGCAGGGGAGATATGCATTCTGCCTGTTGAAAATAGATATTAGCAGGCCGGTTGGCATGGCAGCAGTTTTCAGTACTGCCATACGGGACATAAATATTTGAAAAGACTTTGGAACTTCCAGTATTTAAAATCCCAGTGACAGGGTGGATTAAAGAGTTGATGCTTGGTCCTTTATGTGGTACAGAAGATGAATTAGAACTATGTGTATACTCAAAATATATTAAAAGAAACATCATAGATTTTTTCAGATTCTCCATCTGATCAGCTCAGCCAATGCAGTCTGATTTATTCAGTAATCACATGAAGCAACAAGCACCAAGAAGTGCCAAGAACATTGCTACAGCTTCTGCAAATCTTTATATGTCCTTAAGGTCATTCTCTACAATATCACCATTACTTTTATACCTAATATTTAACACTTTCGTTTAATAAACAGAATAATAGAAGAATAAATGAACCAAATAAACAAATTGCACACCTAAACTATAAATTCCTGGATGGACTAAGAAGTAAATTTTAGGGACATCAGCTTCAAACAGATATTCAACTGAGCAGACAAAAAAAATGATAGTTTATTGAATATCGCATTCTGAATTTTCAACTTAATCGTGCCCTGAGCCTCTTAATGTAACATGTACAGTGTCATAATGACAAATTCTCAGGATAAAATTCACAAGGGGTAGTTAATAGAACATTGTAGGTTTTCTTTAGAATTTTCTAATGTTTACTGAAAGAAACTGGCATTCAGAAAATGGCTCAACTAGATAAAGCACTGAGCAACCTGGTCTGATCCCATAGCTGACCTTGGTTTGAGCAGGACCTTGGAGAAGCAACCTCCTGAGGTTCCTTCCAACTTGAGCTATCCTTTATTTCATTTTTTTTTTATGTCGTTTATATTGTGTCCACTAATCACTTCCTGTTTTACAGATTGATTTGTGAAAAATTGCCTTATTTTTCAACTACTTTACACTTACCACTAATTTTTGTTAAACAACTAGTATCATGAAAAAGGTGTTCCATTGAGTCCAGTGCAGTATTGTAATTGGCAATGCAGTACTGAATGATTTCAACCTGAGATTTTCAATTCCCTCTGCTCTGCAACCTAATGAATGACAACAAGAAGTGTAAGCAGTGAAAGAGTCATAAAGCAGACACACTTATTCTCTCTTCTGTGCTCTTTTGTGAGTTCTGTCTTTTCTTCTTTGACACTGTAATTAAACAAATGTCCTGCTGAGGAGACAGACTCAAAAACATTAAGACACATATTGGAACTGGTCAGAAAATCCATGTGCCCAGGTAGTTCTATGGAACTTTGTTACTTTGAGTGAAATATATTTTTTTCCCTCGTGTGAATGTAAATTTCTTTGGATAGTTTAAAAGAACATATTTATATTTTTACTTGTACATTTCTATGGTGCATCCATATATATTAGAAGAAATCTGATAAAATTGTATCGAGATTATCAGGTTTCTATTAACATTATAGCTATTTAAAAAAAAAAAAAAAGTTATAAGAAGGAAAGAAACTCTCTTAGATGTAGTAGCTAATCACTCTTAACATTTTCATCTGAGATGTATAAGACACAAGGGACTTCAGTAAGCTGTAGTTACAATTTAGCCCTTTTGTCATGCAAAATGCTACCCAATCAACATGTTAAATACAATATATGTCTCAATTTTATTCAGTGACATTTTTGCACACACATAATCTTGATAAAGTTTAAGAACTCATGGTATGTAATACCTATCTACAATCAGGATGGAAAAATTGGGCGTTTCTCCAATTAAGATTCCATTGTTGTTATTCTATATATTCTATGTTATTCTATGTATACATATACATCCATAGGAGTAGACTTCTTATAAAATGCATCAGCTGGAGGAAAAATGTCACATACAAATGTACTTACCAAAAATATGTTCTTACTTACACATACTGACTGTGATAATAATCAGTAAGGAGAAAGTTCAATCTCACACCCAAGCCTCTCAACTTGATACCTGGGCTGCAGATTGTACTGAGGTTAAGAATACTCTTCCTTCTTCTTTTTGAAGTTGTTTCACTGTGTAGAAAAGAATTAAAAATTTATAGGATCGGAAAGAGAGCAAGCATAACGATGACTCAGTAGCCTATCAGTTCAAAATCTCACTTGAGAAAAGAGACACGGATTCTGTTCTGTGCTTCAAGGAGTATACATTTTACATGAGGTAGACATTGGATAACATGTATAAGTAGTTCATGGAGCAACCCAGACCTTTTCAGTCTCAAGTGAATGCCTTAACCAGCTGACATAAGAGATATACTATTGGATTTTTCAATGCCCTCTATGAATATTACATTCATTTCTGCACAGAGCAGGTAAACGCCTTGCTCCCTATAACCAAAAATACATCCTCACGTTTAAAACTGTCTCCCAGCATATTTGCTTGATAACACTTAGTGAAAAGAGAAAAAAATATATATATATAATGAGTAGGATAACCAGGCTATGAGAAGTGTTATATAGTCATCACCTACCTATAATATGAAACTTTGGAAGGGAAAATCTCCTATCCCTTTCTGGCACAGCAGGATGCAGACTGCTTCCTTTAAGATGTTTCTACCATGGTAATTAGACGAAGAAGGTGCAGTCACTTCCAACTCAAAATTCTAGGCTGATTAATTTCCTGCATGTTGAAGTTTAGCATGTTGAAGTTTAGAAATATCATAATTTATATTATAAAATATTAAAGGAATATTAGTAAAATTAGGTATTTAGAAGAGGTATCTGCTTGTGAAGTTCTGAGTTACTGTGGACATAGAAGTGAACACAAGACGGTGTAAGAAGGATGGCCATGTTATTGTAGCAGTCATTTGTAGCATATTAATATTCAGTTCAGTATATAGCATCATTAGTCTTGCTCACTGTGACTAGTATGCAAGTAGTCTTATTGAGCCGGAGCCAACAATTCAGTGTGAAGAAAGAAAAAATCAGGACTGCATCTTACTGTCAGCATCACAGCTGTTCTCACTTCATGTTCTGCCTGCTTTCTGGGCTACTGAGAAAAGCAAATACTTATTTGTCTTATTTCTACACTAAGTAAATGTCATAGCAACCCATTAGCACCGACAAGGTTCTTGTTGCTGAATATAAACTGCTTTAACTCTCTCATACACTGACTGGTTTCCAAAGATTTAGGCCGTAGAAGGAATTGTCTTTATTTTAAGACTGCATGTGAACACAGTGTTTGATTTTTCCAAAATAATAAAATAACTCATTTTATTCTTATTATGCAGTTTAATTAGCTACTGTACTTTGAAAAAAAAAATGTTATTGGTTAGAATATGTCTGTGTGTTCTCAGTAGTTAATCTTCTATTTACCTCTGCACAGGACTGGACAGATTATATTTGTGTTAAATCAAAAAAGTGTGGGTATCTCTATTGACTAATTAAGCTACTTTTTATATAACATCATAATTTGACCCTTTGAACTATGCACCATATGTAATCCAAATCATATTGGAATCTGGAGGAAAGTCATAGAATCATAGAAACATAGAAAAAAAAATCCTTAGTACTGTTATCTTAGTTGATTTAGATCAGATAAATCTAGTAAAGCTGCTTTGGATCTTTCATTTCATGACTGTCATAAGTCAAATTGATACTGTCTTTATTCACCTACCTCTCAAAAGTATCTGGAATATCCTTGGTGCTTTTTTAGGATCCCAGACATTTCTGCATTTGTATGGTAGAAACTCATTAGAAGGTGTTTTTTTCTTATTTTCCTTCTTTGCATTAATATGAAATTCTACAACTAAGTTAGAAAATGGTCATCAAATCCAAGATAGCAGGCATAAATTGTCAAAGCTGTCATTTCTATACTCATCAAAGATCCTGAAGTTACTTGCTTCAGAGGCTAATAAAGCCTTCACTGTTTGTTGTGGAATAGTTACACAGAGCTGCTTCTTTTTTTTTTTTTTTTTTCCTGAATGCCTGCACTTTTCTACAAAGTTGGTTCAAAATGAAGGAAGAAGAGAGAAATCACCATCTGTGTTTTTTTTGTTGTTGTTGTTGTTGCAGAGAACCTTAGCATATTTATTTTCATCTACTTGTTTCTCCAACTAATTAATAAATTATTACAGAGAAAATGATCAACATAGCTTCCTAGTCACACAAGAAACAGATATATGCTGTTTTGCAGTTTTTGACACATTGAATTACTGGATAGAGTTTACATTGGTGGAAGAAAAGCAAAGGAACACGTTAGAAGTTCAGGATTCTTGCTGACTACACTATCTTGTTATGGAATCTTGCTGAAAGTTGATTTCAGGAATATACATTAAATTCCTTTTCTTCCAATAAAGAAAACATGAACAATAATCAATAGGAGGTAGTATAAAATATTTTAACTTCTTTGTCTTCAAGAGAGCTGTGATGGAGCAGGCTATGCACAGTCTTATGCTATGCTGATAAACAGAACACTTCCAAATTATTCCTTTATTCCTCCAGCACCAGGGAACAGTATTGAAAGTAGCAGGCAGACACAGCTGATCAGTACATGGTTGTGAGGCTGGTGTCACTGGCAGAATTTTAGGTTTCTTGATCACTGGATGGTCAACATGACACCAGGCCTTGCTGGCACCTGATGGAATGCATCTTTCTCAGAGAGGGAAAAGGATTTTTGCACAAGAGTTGGCAGGGCTGATGAACAGGGATTTTAAACAGGTATTTAACTAGACTTAAAGGGGGAAAAGGAATTAATACCAGGTTTCAATGGTGATAAGGAATGAAACAACACGCCAAAATCTGAAGGACTGCATGCTAGTGAGATCCTTCAGTCTTCTCGGTGAGGTTCGTTACACTGAAGCACATTTGAAATGCTTCTACACCAATGAATGGAGCAAGAGGAACAAGCAAAAGGAGCTAGAAGCCTTGGCTCAGACCCAGAGCTACAGCAACATTGGTATAAGCAAAACCTGGAAGGAAGAATCCTGTGAGTGGTGTAAGATGGATGGTTATAGGCTTTTTAGAGGGATGGGGGGGGGGAGACAGGGATGGACGGATGGACAGGGGATAGGGCTATACACGTATGTGTGGAAAGGCTGGACTGTACAGAATTTGCAGCTTGTGATGCCAGTGAGAGTTTCCTGGGTAAGAAAAAAAAGAAAAGTAAATAAAGGGGATGTTGTGGGTGTCTACTACAGACCACCCAACCAGGACGAAACACAATGAATTACATGTACGTCTCTACCCCTGGATCAGCTGCCCTTGTGCTTATGAGGGACTTCAACTTACCAGTCATTAACTGGGAATATCACACAGCTGGTGCAAACAGGTCCAGGAGCTTCCTAAACACCTTGATGATACCATTTTGGTATAAGTACTAAGGGAGCCAGCTAGAAAAGGCACCCTCCTAGATCTGTTGCTTGTAAACAGTTCTCATGTGTGAAGTGGCGATTGGGTAGCTCTCTTGGCCATAGTTATCATGAATAGTCTAATTTAAAACCATTGGTGGTAATGGAAAGCTTGCAGCAAAACTTCAACATGAAAGAGGGTTCAGACTGCTCAGGGAATTAGTTAGTAAAGTCCCCTGGGAAATGGCATTGAGGTCCATCAGTGCTGATCACATTTTAAGTAAAATCATATAATTATAGAATCATAGAATTGTTAAGGTTGGAAAATACCTCCAAGATCATCTGTTCCTACCATTCCCCTACCACCAATATCACTCACTAAACCTTGGCCCTAAATACCACATCCAAACTTTCCTTAAACACCCCCAGGAACAGGGGTCCCTTGTAGGTCCCTTCCAACTCAAGATGTTCTATGATTCTATGATTTTGTGATTAATATCTACATCAGTGTTTACCTTATGTAAACTTTATAAAACGGGGAAAAAATGTATTGTATGGAGAACTGCTTTGAATTTCACATAACCCAGCTTAGAGATATTAATATCATGCCTTGTTGAAAATTGGGTTCTTATCCCTAATATAGAGGCATAATTGCCTGCTATTATTATGCAAGGTAATTTGTTTTATAACTATCTACAGAGGCATAAGTTTCTGACTCAGAAAAGACAAAATACTTTTTCAGAATATACATTGAATTCGAAAGGCCTTAATTGTTATTTTTTGAACTTTTTTCATTTTTGTCATTGAGTCATACATCAATGAAAGATGTACTATGAATACCCAGAAACAACTTATTAAATATAGACAACATGTCTTGTTGCAAAATAATAAAGATTAACATATACTTTATTTGATCAACAGCTAATAATGCATCACTTCACAAGATGGCAAAGAAATTGTTTGCAGAACTAGTCCTCTAGACACATTTCATAATATTACATCTAGAAGTAAATATAAAGAAAAAAATATAAAGAAGTAAATATAAAGTAAATAGTTTACTTTAATTCCTCCTACATACCACTTCATTAGAAAGGCAGTGTGAAAATTTAACATTCAGACTATTCACTTTTGCACATGCTTTGCTTCATTTAATTTTTGGATTGAAAAAATTAATTTGCAGAATTTCTACTTTTATGATTGCTATTAAACTGAATGCAGTGCCCTACCAGTTAACACACTAATGGCCTCAAAGGATAAAAATCTACAGGAATGTTACACTGAAAATCTTACTATGGGGAAAAAAAAAAAAAGAAAAACCCGTATATACAGAGCTAAAAATTATTATTAGCCCAGTTACAATTTTAACGATATAATAGTCTAAGTTATCTGGATAATTCTGAAAAAAAAAAGCCTTATTAATAATATAGTTTTAAATGTTATACAAGAAAATGCTTTCTAGTCTCTCAGGATGACCACTTGTCTCTGTGTTAACCTGAAATCTCCTCAAGAAGTAGGGGAAGGAGAGGGGGAGATGTGTTTACAAGCACGTACTTCTGTAGTGGGGTCTTCCCCCAAGTTTGGGCCCACTCCCAATCTTTTGTTGTTGTTGTTTTGGTTTTGGTTTAATTTTTCTTGATTTTTTTTTTATTATTATTATTTTCCTCTCACAGTCTCCTTTCTTCTCCTGTGCTGCAAGCTGTAGCCTGAAAGTGACTCCCAGGCCCCTAGGTATTTCATGTTTCATTTGTAGGAATGCGTGTGATCCACCAGTGGAACCCTACAATGAAAGAAGGTTGAGAGGAGATGGGCATAGATGATGTGCTCATGAACATGTGCTTTATTCAGGAAAGAACACCAAGAGTGGTCAGAGCTGTTGCAAAGGAAGCTGAACTTAACATAGAGGTAACCAGAGGGTGGCCTTTGGTTTTGATGAAGATCTGTATCAGTACAGTTTTGATAAAAGTCAATATCAGTAGAGTGAATCAACTGGCCATGTAAACAACTTTCCCTGAGCTAACAACAATACTAAAATCTTCCTGAGCAAGACATACCAGAGTGGAGAAAATTAATATGTGGCCGAGCCCAACACAGAGCATAAAATCTGAACAACCAACAGAATTAATTTTGAAGAGAACAGGCTTCAGCTGGCTTCAACCCATGTATCTTTCCCAGTGACTGGGGATGCCCACTGGATGCATTATGATGCATCCAATGCCCATGGGGATGCATTGTGATGGTAATCATATAGAGACCAGTAATGGGAATCGTGTTTGTATAGTGACACAACCATACATTGCAATTGTTATATTGTGCTTGTGTTGTGATTTTTTGTTTTCATTATTGTTTATTGTTATTACATTATTGTTTTTCTCTAATTAATCAAAATCCTATGTAATATAAAATATCTTCAAATAAGTAAATTTGATAGTAAAACATTAAACTTTTTCTCATATGGAATATCTAAAAGTACCTCATCAGAGGTATTTGCATGTGAATTTGACATTGAGTCTAGTTTCTTCAGGTAATTAGTGATTTTGTTTGAATATCCCTCAGTATTACATAGAACATAGCAGAGACATTCCATAGGAAATGATTCTCTTCAGAGACAGCCACTGTAGGAAAACAAACTTTTAAAAGCTTTAGAATTATCTTTTAAGTTTTTGAACACCAATGGTGAAATCAGAGGCTGGTTTGCTTTTAATTGTGCTAGATTAACTCTTATGAAGAACTGGTATAAAGACAGTCATTGAGGTAGCAAAATATCCACTATAAATTACACATATAATCAGCTATAGTGCAGTATGTTTGCAGTGTTATGTATCCAGTCATACTTAGGTCTTAAAACAGCCTAAGAACCTGTAGAGGTCATGTTCTAGTAAATACCCTAAACCACCTTGGCAAGGTCAAAGAAAAAAGGGCATATTTAAAAAGTCACAGGTGTTTAATGATTGAGAGTGTCAATGAAATTATGCACTAACTGTTATAACTAACAAAGTATCATCAACATGACCAGTGTTTTCAATAAGAATATGTTGCCCAAGGTCTACACTGTAGAAGTAGTTAATAAAACAGAAAAATTGGAAGGGTCATTTGTGAAAAAATAATTGTAGATTATGGACTGTAGAATTAATCTAGTGGAAGATGAAAGCCACACAATCTGCACCATACATTATGGTATGTACCAATACTTGCCACAAATTAGATCCAGTTTTTACTGGTTTTCAGCAACCTTTGTTCTCCAAATTTGTTTCCCAACAGGCATGTTCATCAGCCTAAGCATACTCACAGTTTTATTTTCTGGACATATTTCTTATATCCTTACACCATTCCGTGGAAATCATACCTTCATTTGTCTTGGTGTACATGCACCACAGAGACATTTTGGCTTGGTGATTTGTCCAGTGCTCTCTTTTCCTTTGATATCTGCTGTTTCCTGTGGTTGACAGTTTTTTTTTTCCTGTGGACATACATAAGTTTCAGCTTAACCACACTGTAGTTGTCAGTCAGACTAGCATATTAACATTGCCACACTGTACCTATCAACACACCAGCTATATTTACATCTTGTCTCACATAGACATGCAGCTAATGCACATTTCTATTTCATACTTAATGTTTTCTTTTACATTTGTTTATACTTTCTTAGACACTAAAAAATAGTTCCATTTGTGTACAAATGTTATCATTCTCAAGATTTAAGAGGAGAAAAGTATCAAGGCTGAAGGAAGTACCTAAAAGTAATTGGGGGGGGGGGGCGGGGAGGGAGGGAGGAAGATGGGATTCTTGAGGGATTTAGTCATTTTGTTTTGTTTTAGCTTGATAGGTATCTTTTTTGGGATATGATCACAACTGAAAGACCACATTAATTCAAAATATACTTCTAGAAAACAGTTTTCATTAATCATTGAGACTGATTCATATTCACAGAAACCATTATTTTTCTGAAGAATTTTTTGTTAACACTAAATGATTTTTTCTTATCAGAGGCAAGGACCTATCTGCTCAGTAAAATTTAATGCCAAAAGAAAATGTATTTAAAAGAAAATACATTTGGTAATTTTTCTAGCACTTCTCTGTTTTCACTAAAATCCGCCTACTTGGATTGTGCCAGTATGTATTTCCAGTGTTAGAAAATGGCATACTAGACTCTAGAGATAACAGGATTCTTCAAAAGACATTTCTTAATAAGCAAAAAACCTTTGGAAATTTGCAAAGCAGATAATATATTTTGCTCTTTTTTTTTTTTTTTCCCCCTTTCTCTCAGTTCTACAGCCATTGCACGACTATATAAAAAGAGGTGAAAAATCCTATTACAAGAAAAAAAAAAAAAAAAAAAGTAATTTGCAACTAGCTTCCCTACCTTGTTTTAGCGAAGTCTAAGTCAACAGAATTGTTCATGGTTTTGAGTCCTAAACAGCGGTATCCCTTAGATTTTGATATACTTTCCAAAACAGATAACATAAGTGATTAATTCAGCAATTCTTATTGGCTAAGTGAGCAGCTTACATTATCATTTGCTGCTCGGCTGCAGTCCTGTTCTGGAACCTCTAATGCCACCATACCTTTTTATAAAGAAGTGCTCATTTCATGCTGTAGCTTCTTCTCCGTTGAGATGGCACTCAACAGATAGTTACTTGCAACATTCCCTGTGTGATTTGCAGTGTTAATGGTGGAGATAGTATTAATAAAATAAAGTAAGAATGGTTTCTGGCCCTGCTTCAGAGCTATGAAGTCAGAAGCCAGACTGAACCTATTTATGTATTTAAATTTCATTTGGAGATATAGAAGAGGCAGTCTGGTAAGACTGTTGATCCCTGTTCTGCTAGATTGTAAAGGTATGTTACACTAACGAGTGTTATAAGTTTTTAATATTGATATCATTTTAATTTTGTTTGTTTCATTGGTATTTGTTAAAAAGGCTAGATTTTTCAAACAATGTTCACATTGACTATTTGCAGTAAGCAAACAGACTGCTGCTATTTCCTGCTGTACAGTGGCCAGCGCTTGTTATCACGGGGGTCTTTAACTTCACAGACATATACTGGAAATACAATACAGCCCTGAGGAAACCATCTAGAAAGTTCCTGGAATGCGTGGAAGACAGCTTCCTCACTCAGCTGGCTAGTGAGCTTACCAGAGCAGGTGTCCCACTAGACCTGTTGTTCACAAACAAAGAAGGACTGGTGGGAGATGTGGTGGTAGGGAGTTGTCTTGGGCAGAGTGACCATGACATGTGGTCACTGTGGTTCTCTATTCTTGGCAAAGTCAGGAGGGGGATCAGTAAAACTGTTACCTTGGACTTCCAGAGGGCAGACTTTGAATTGTTCAGGACACTGGTAGGGAGGTTCCCCTGGGAGTCAGTCCTGAAGGGCAGAGGGGTCCAGAAAGGCCGGACACTCTTCAAGAAGGAAGTCTTAAAGGTGCAGGAGCAGGCTGTCCCCATGTGCCATGAGATGAGGTGGTGGGGAAGAAGACCGGCATGTCTGAACAGGAAGCTTTTTCTGTGTGTCTGGGAGAAAAAGAGAGTTTATGTCCAGTGGAAGAAGGGTCAGGCAGCTTGGGAAGAGTACAAGGAAGTTGCCAGGATATGCAGAGAAAAAATCAGGAAGGCCAAAGACTAACACAAGCACAACCTGGCCACTATAGTTAAGAATAACAAAAAAAAAAAAAAAAAAAATGTTTTTATAAATATATTAATGGCAAGAGGAGGGCCAAAGAGAATCTCAATTCTTCACTGGATGCGGGAGGGAAACATGCCTACAGAGGATAAGAAAAAGTCTGGGGTTCTTAAAGCCTTCTTTGCATCTGTCTTTACTAGCTAGACCACCTATTTCCCACGGCACCCAGCCTCCCAACCTGAAAGTTTGAGACAGGAAGCAGAAGAAATCCCTACAGTTCAGATGGAAACAGTTAGAGACCTGATGCTCCACCTGGATAAGTCCATGGGGCCATGAGGGTGCTGAGGGAGTTGGCAGGTGGGATTGCTGGGCCATCATCTATCAGCAGTCATGGTCATCCAGATAGGTCCTGGATGACTGGAGACATGCTAATATGGTGCCCATATATAAGAAGGGTCATAAGGAGCATCCAGGAAACTACAGGGCTGTCAGCCTGATCTTAGTGACAGGTAAAGTGATGGAACAGGTCATCTTGAATGCAATCACACAATGTATGCAGGACCACTGGAGGATTAGGTCCAGTCAGCATGGATTCATGAAAGGCAAGCCATGCCTGATCAACCTCATCTCCTTCTATGACCAGGTGACCTGCGTGGTGGATGGGGGATAAATTGGATGTTAGTTCTAGCACACACACTTTTAAATAAAATAGGTCTTACCCTACTCTTTAAGTATTTTGTATATTTATAATTTTATATGAGAATGTTTGCGTATGAGAATATAACTGAAAGAGGTTCTCAAAAAATATATTATTATGCATCGTTTGACAAAACTTTTGCTTTACATGATGTTTACACATTCTAAAACATATTTATTTTCCTTAAACCTTCCCCTCGTCTCCTGGACCCTAGTCAGCAAAACAGTGATACAACAGAACAATATTCAGGAAAAGACTTTTAACCCTTTTCATTTCAGGCAACCTAGAAGAGCATTATCAGAGTAATTTTTTTTTTTTTTCTAAAAGAGGACAGGACATATATATCTGTACAAGACATCAAAAATGACCCTGTAACTTTTATCTTTAACTCTACAGCTTTGTTTATGCTATAGCACCACCACACACATTTTTAAAATGCAGAGATAAGGAGAGCAAACCATGAGAAACCTTAAAAAAATGTATATCTAGACAAAAATACATAATATGAAACTTGAGTAAACATGGAATAAAACCTTTTAAATAGTGGTTTTGTTAGACATGCAATTATTTTTGCTTTTTAAAGAAGTAAAATTTACTACAAGAATTTAAAAAAAAATTGATAAGCAGTTAAAGAAGAAAGCTTTCTTCTTATAGAAGAAAGCTCCTCTTATAGTTCTTGTCTCATTTCATGTGGTACTCTTGGTGCTTAAATCCTTCATACATTAACTATGTACAAAACAGAAATGAAACTGGGATAATTACATATTCTCTTTTATATCAGAAATAATGGCTTGAAAGCCCTGGGGGTATGGTACCTTTATTCATTACAGTAAAATCAAGGACTACGAGAACCCTATAATACCAGATAAATAAGGTTTACAGTTGCTCATTGCTAGAAAGCAGCTACAGTCAGAGTAGCTAGTGAAAGAGCCTTTTCATCAATTGAGTGGCATTATCTGGAGTTCCTTGCTCCAGATAGAGCAAGATTCAAGCTCCCAAAAAGAAAAAAAAAAATATATATATATATATATATGTGTGTGTGTGTGTGTGTATATAAAAAGACAGTACAGAACCTATAACCAATGTGCCAGTGTTGCAAGGCAGTGACTATTACTCCTACTGTGAGAGAAAAAGTGAACATAAAAGCAGTTTTCATTTGTCAGAAATTCAGGAATATATTTCCTATAATTATTTAATGAAATAATACTTGCTTCCTTTCTTATACACCTTGAGAATTTCTGACAAAAAGTGCAGTTATAAGAGTTAAGTATTAGAACTTTACAACTAAAGATGAGAAAGATCACTGGATTTTAAGGTTTTGTAAGGTATATGAATTCATATGTTGTATTCACAATGATAACCAGAGCTCCAAAGCTAGCTAAAATAGTTTGTCATATATTTGAGAAAAGTTACTATGAATCTCAGAAGCAACATGATTTCAGGGAATGAGTTGTACAAAATACCAAATAATTCTGATTATATCAGGATTAGCAGACTGTAGTCATTCTCCAAAACTGTGGCCCCTTGATGTTCACATAATTATTAACTATTACAGACATTACTAAATAAAATTGTCACAGCTTATTTTACAAGGTGTCAGGAAGTTACCTTTCCTGTTCCAGCAAGACCTGCTACTATTACTTTTTCTTTTGCTTCACATATTATTACACTATAATTTAATATGCTATATTAAATTATATATATAACACTATATTATTATATATAGTATATATAATTTAATATACTATAATTATTATATAATTATATTCATCACTATTAAGGTTTTATGCAACATTTTATCAATGGTCTTTCATTGTACAGGAATCACTAAGACTCCATATTGTGCAGGAGTGCTTTGAGTATTTGTATTAGTAAAATGACAAGGAAAATATATTTTAGCCTGCTCAAATTTAGAGAGAGGATATCAAGATTATTCACACCAAATTTATAGCTGTTCTTACTATTTTTGAAACTATGTCTGCTTAATTTATGTGTATTAATAAACATTAAAACTTTTAAAAATAATATTTGTATCTTTATATGTGTAATATGAATTTGCTGTTTTCAAAAATCTATATTCTTTGTCATCTGAAACCTATAAATGTAAGTATGCACAGTATAAGATATTAATAAACCATTTTTCTTATAAAGTTTCAACTGTGTTTATATTTACACATGCAGTATGTTTTAACAGATATTTTAATATCATTCCACAGCTAAAACTAAAAGATTGCTGTAAACATTTTTATGCCCTAATTTATTTGTTACAGACATTTTCAGTTCACCACTGTTAGACTGACCAATCTTCCATTCATCCAATAGAAGATTATTCTCTTTAAAAATGCTAACAGATGTCCTAGTTTTCTGTAAATTCTGGCAGTGATATCACAATGGATTGGAATCCTGACAGATTTAACAAGCTAAACAGATTCAGGTTGAATTAATAATACAGTTGGAGACCTCCAAGGAACACTTTAGTACCATAGCAAGTTCTTTAGTGTTACTGACTCAGTGGGAGACACTCTTCTAGCTGAGTTAGTATTGAACTAGTGCCCTAGCCAGGGAATTCTCAAAGACACTATAATTAGGATGCAATAGGTTGGAGTGCTGAGAATAGACAATAGGAGACAAAATATGGCCATTGTGGCTGCAAGTATATTAATGTATTAAATGGAAAAACACTATTAAAAAAGACAAGGTAAATTAATTAATTAATTAATAATCTTTTTGCTCACAGGGAAATGAAGAATAAGGCTAACTATCAAAATGTCTTCTGGATGGATAGTAAAATATAAAATCATTAGAAAATCTACTTCACGTGATGAGCTCCAAATCATTTTACTGATGCATATGATGAATTTGTAATGGAATATCAAGGAAAAAGAGCTAGCGGAAAATATACATAGAGAAAATTAATTCTCAGTCATTTTTAGATAATGTGCATTAAAATGCATTATGTGTAAAAAAATAATCTTTCAAGAGCATGAATACACCAGGGATCTTTAAACAATTGGCAAGGAAGGACCAATCTCCCGTATTTGTCTTGTTACTAACAAGACAATTATGTGGATATTTAATAAATATGGAAGTAAATAATCTGAATTATATGGAAAAACTACTCATATTTTAAAATAATAGGTGTTTAATAAAAAGTCTGAATACTTTCACACGTAGTTTCTGCTTTCAAAATCAAGTGTCATCTGTTTTTTCAAGTATTCTGGAGAGTAAAGAAAGGTGCTCTTTGCACCACAAAATATTTATAATGTTAGAAACACGGAATCATTTAGGCTGGAAAAGACCTCTAAGATCACCTGTTCCAACCTTTATCCTAGCACTGTATTAAAAGTGTTAAAAGACAGAGTCTATTAAATGCACAGGCAACCTGAATATGACTGACTCCAAAATTTTGACAAGCAATGTGCTCTGGACTCCTGTGGCTGAGGAAATGACAAAGTGGGGAATTTATGTTCCACATAAAATTCAGTTTCATGCATTAACAAAAAGGAAAGCAAGAAATGAGGGATACAAAAATAAGTGGTGTGGCAGACTTAGCCCCTGAAGGACATTAAGTACAAGCAGTAGATAGAAGTTCCATTAATGATTCAGTGGAAGCCTTCTACATAAGAAAGAAGAAGAAGAAGAAGAAGAAGAAGAAGAAGAAGAAGAAGAAGAAGAAGAAGAAGAAGAAGAAGAAGAAGAAGAAGAAGAAGAAGAAGAAGAAGAAGAAGAAGAAGAAGAACAACAACAACAACAACAACAACAACAACAACAACAACGACAACAACAACGACAACAACGACAACAACGACGACGACGACGACGACAATGACAACGACAACGACAACGACAACAAATCCATTGATCAACTCTCCAATCATTCAGGCAATAAAAAAAAAAAAAAAGCTGACAGAATACTTGGAAAAGTAATGATTATTAAACATTATTAAACATTTGCTGATAAAATTCAGAGAAGAGCATATGAGGACTGAGAATGAATTGAAAATTTTAACTATTGGTTGCTAGTAGATCTTTCCAAAATGTACTAAATTTATATTGAAGATAATGTTTTTAAAAGATTGTTACAGAACGTTTTTGAAGTTTTACATAAAAAATGAAGAAATATATTAGAATTTAATTTCCTGAAGACAGGAGAAACAATCAAACCCCTTATTCCCAGGGCTTTTAATTCAACAGAAAAACAATAGTACTCATTATTTTTCTGATTGTCATGGTATTGGAGATTTCAGAGATGTGACAGTCTGTTTGGGCAATACCTCCTTGACTAGATTCCTTGATGTTTTTACAGCTTGTTATAGAAAATAGTTAGTCTAACATTTTAGCAACATTTTCACTCTTAAAGTTAGGAGCATAAAACTTTTCCTTGTATGCATGTAGCCTCAGAATTGTGAATAAATCATTATTCAGTATGGCACAAAGCATTTATAAATTTTGCATGATCATGATGACTCCTTATTTTAGATCCTAACCATCATCCAAAAGTAGCAGTGTAGCTGTTAGCAAATGAAAAAAACAAAAAACAATAATAATAAATCTGTAGATGAAATGGAAAAAGGTTGTGCCTTGATGAATATTGCTTAATTGCATTCTACTAATGACAGAGAATCACGGAAGGAGTTTGTTGGTATGACAACACTAAAAAATGGAGTTGTAAAGCATTACATTTTAAATAAAATGTTAAAGATAATTCTATATAAAAAAGTTTGTCTAAAGTCACACTTTTTATTTATTTATTTATTTATTTATTTATTTATTTATTTATTTATTTATTTTGTGTGTGATTAACTGTACAAATAATCCATTTGGACAATTCTTTTATGTTCACAAAAAGTTTTAATTCACTAGTTATAAAATGTAATCTATTTTTGTCCTTTGGAAATGTTTATTTTAAGAAACTGTTTACCTGGACTTGTATCTTTGTGACCAATTCTTTACTTATGCTTTACTGTTTTATCTTCTGCTCTCCCTGTCACAGAGACCTTTTATTTGAAGGTCTCTTAAGTTTGTAAATTTAATTCTATAATCAGTCATTTTGCCTTTTCAGATTTGGGCCTGACCACAATTTCACATGAGAAATTTCCTGGTCGATATTATTAAACATCTGCAGCTTTTCTATGGGAGTGGCACACTGTTTCTTGTGTATTCATCTAGTAATAGCTATAGAGAAGTTGCTTTAAAATTATTGAACAGATATTTTTCATAAATCTGGAGAATTCTTATGGATTATCAGCTTACATTGCATTATCTCTATTAATTTACAATACATCTGCTATGAAAAGGAGTCCACGTCTGTTTTCTTTTCCCCTCTCTGTATAATGATAGGTAGTCTGAAAATGAGAAAGCATTGTTCATTCAGGCAGACACAGTGTTAAACACAGTCTTTGTAAGTGAGCATGGCAGCTTGCCAGGAGATAGCTTCACTGGAGCACTGTCTATTCAAACACATTTCTCTGCCTTTTACTTGCAAAAAAATAACCCTTACATTCCTAACTTCTCCCTCTAGCTTCTCCCCCTGGCTCCCATCCAGCTTGTCTGTGCGCTGGTTGGTCAGACACGACCACCCAACAGTGGTCAGAAAAGATGACAGATGGGACAAGAACTGAAGTTCTGCCCTGAATGGGGTCCTGCACATTTAATAGTCCCTGGAAACTCACAAGAACATTCCCTCTTTAGCCATGGATGACTGGAATTGCCCATGTGAAAATATAAAAATGAATTAATATGATTTGCCTCTGCCAGCAGATATGAAAGCCTATAAGCAAGATTTCTATTAAGTGTTTGAAAGGAAAAAGAACAATCTGCATCATTGTAAAAGTTACCTCTCTGTCAGACTCTATGAAATACTTAACAAGACACTCACATGTCCCAGTAAAAGTATATGGATCGTAGATACTGGTTCTAAATCTTAGTAATATGATCAGCCATGAAATATAGGTCATACCTATAGCTAGTTATTTAAATGAATGTTGAAGGTAGCAAAGCAAACAACATGAAGAATATTACAAATTAGAAGTGACTTCTATAAAGTATAAAAAGTCCAGTCTTTCCCAGTGAATCTAATTCATCCATTTACATTAACTATTTAAGTTCAGTTAATATTTTAAAAAATAAAGGTATTCAAGACAACAACACAAGGCTGAAAAGAGATGTATGGGAGACCTGTGCCTTTTTAAAGAGGCATCTAAAGACCCATAAGATGGCATCTCAGACCACATTAGGTGCTGATGGGTGAGCATAAACTATATGAAACTGTATAAAATCCTTCATCTTGAATGGCAAGAAGATTCATACAGAGAATGACCTTATTAGTTCCTTATGGAAGTACGCTAGTGCCATAATAAACTGCCTCAGAAGAAAATCTGATCACCTAGCAACTGCTGTAGCCTGAAAATTTCCAAATCTGAGCACACAGTACATTTTCAAGGATGGTTCCAATTCATTCTCATGGCCATTCACAATCTCTCTTTTCACTTAACTATTTTTTCTTGCTCTTACCCAACTTTCCTGAGTACTGTTCACTTCTCTGTAAACAGTATTCATACATCTGCGCTGTAAGTAGGACAACTCTAGCATTTAATGACAAGCAGTTTGCCCTCTGGATTTGATCCTAAAAATTAATAGTTCTTCACAGTTACTCATGGTAAAAAGTATCTATTTCAGAATGTATAGAAATGTAAAACCTACCTTACTATGCTCTGACTGGCTTTGTGTATGTTTCTATTGCCTCACCAATTTAATGATATCTTTTACATAAAAAAAATCAGTGCCAACATTTGAGGAGTTGTTCTTATCTCAGTAAGGAACTTAAACCCAGATGAATGCCTGTTTAACAAGATGTACTTAGCACCCTTTGACATCTTAAAGAGGTAGAGTACCTTACTACAGAGAATCTCTGAAGCTATAAATTTAGCCAGAAAATTCTCATGATCTCAAGACCTAGGAAGAAACAGTCTTTTTTTTTTTATGATTGCAAGTATCTCTCTTTACCTCACATTCTTAATTCTTTGTGCTAAGACAAGATTCACAGATTGTCACTGGAGTATCATAAATGTAGTGGGAATTAATTTCTGGGTATGTCTATATATGTCTATACACCCAGAATGGGTTCCCATCACAGAAAAACGGTCAGTTGTTAGCATGTTCCACACTTGTTTTTGCCCTGTAAACTATAGCAGTCTCCCAGCCAAAGCCCAGACAGGGTTCAGGAATAAGCACAGGCCTGGTATCACTCCCTAAGGCAATTTATATACATCTACACTATTGTGGATGGGAAGAGAGGTTATGTGTGTAAACACAAGCTAAGATGTGCCAGTCGACTGCAGTGACCAAGACCCATTTATTTAAGAGAATGTGCATAGCCTCTGTGTCAAAACACTATAGAATTTGAAAATATACATTAATAGACAATGAAATGAATCATTATTGATATAGATACAGTGCTGATCAATGCTTATAGCTTCCTTCTAGCCTTGGTGACAAAGCAACATCAATATTTGTATGTATAAAAGAAATTTTGGGATCCTTAGCCGAATTAATAGGGCTGCATAAATGAACACTTAGAAGAACAGTCAGCTCAGAAGAAGTGCTGAACTAGTTCCTGTCTTCTGCCTGCTCATTAGACATAACCTGCACTTGAGAGCTACAGCTACTCTGGATGTTCAGAGGAGACTTTCTTCTGCATTTATACACGCTGTGCACACATGCAGCAGAAAGGTACAATTTATCCTTTATGACATGTATTAATTAATCCAATAAATTATATAAATTGTATAATTCTTGCCGTTCAAACAACTATATGAGGCAAATGTTAATAATTGTTAATGGGACTATGTTGCAGTAAAGAATAAATACAAGTTACTGTTGACCTCATGAACTGAAAAACTGCTTCTCTTTAACACTCTGTATCTCTAGGAGCAAAACATTTTTATAGTAGATTTTGTTCAATTTTTTATTTATTTATTTTTTTTTAAGGTGCTGGTTCATACACTAAGTAAACTTAACCAAGTTACCTAACATTTGACATCCCAATGAAATTACAGACTCAGCCAACAACATCAAGACAAGTTTAATGATTAGGTACAATGGACTCAGACTGTTCAAACAGCAATTTTTATATACAACAAATACGGTTCTTTAAAAGTCCAAAACATAGATTAGTTTTGAACAGTCTTAATATACTCAACTGGCTTTTATGGTACCGCTACCTCACACTAATGATGACCAGGCAACAATAAAAAAGCTGTGTTTTCACAGAGATAACAATTCTTCAGGTATCTATTACATCTTCCAGACTCAAGTAGGTTATTTTTATATCAGTTTCTGTTATTTTTTTATTATTATTTTTTTTCCTAAGGTAATATCTTCATTGCTTTCAAACTGACATAAGTCTTTGTTTATAGCCGTGTTTCCAGGTTACTTCAATAGCACAGTACTTTGTTTCCTTTTCTAAGGATTTTTTGGGGAGGAGGGTAAGACTTAAGTTTCACAGAGTATTTAAGTACTTTATTTTGAAGATGCTCCAGTGTATACATATCTATATTTTTCTAGCTATATCAGGGACGCTTTTTTAAGAAACAAGCTGTTTTCCTGCTGGCAATATAGGATTAACAATTGCTGAGAAATTTTGGAATAACTGAACTTCTTATCACTATACTTACTAATTATTCCTCATGAATCGGAACCACCATTAGACTCCTTTTTCTTTATTAAGGAAGTTACTGAAAACAGTCTTCTGTTTCATTGGTTAATACATGTAATTTTAGAAAAAGACTACTTTAAACTTAAGACTACTTCACAAGTAGTTCTTTCTAAACAGAAAATAAACTGACAATATACAATGGGCCTTGGGTGTCTTGGAATGGCTTTATCTCTTTCTCTTTTAGCATTTATTACTACTAGCAATCCTGGAAAAAGTACATAAGAGGAGAGTATTAAGAAACAAAATAAACGTGTTTCTGTCATACATAAAATAGTTCTAAATAGGATGAGTGAATTAAAAAAAAATAATAATGAAGGGGGTTTCACCGAAGAGTCACTTTAAAACATTTAAAGACAGAAATTACTAGAATGTTTTATGGAAACCTTCTCTAGTAGTCAAAGCAAACAATCTCTTCTTGACTTATGAACACTTATTACTGCAGGAAGAGGCTTTGTTGACATATGATCTTTGTTTTCTTTATTCAGCACAAATATCTTATCTCCAACCATATTTGACATTCCTAGCATTAAACATAATAGTGAATATAAATCAGGGCTCTTGAGCCAAAGTTTTTTGTCATGGGAAGCACCTTAAAGAAAAATTTTTAACAAGAGAAAAGATTTCAGTTCTAAGGCAAACTCAAAACTTGCGTAGATGCCAAAATATTTAGATCTTAATGTAGTGTTAGAGAGCTATCTCCAGCAAAGTCTGTTTAAGTTCTGGAAGAAGTCAAACAGTGATTTAGTTCTCTGTATAGACTCAACTCAGTAGACTCAACTAGACCTTAATTAATGAACATTTTGAGAATGTTAATAATAGTGATAACGCTGATGAATCTGTGGTTCAGCTTGGAACAACTCCTTTTAATTCATGCTTAGTTTTGAAGGTTACTGATTCCATTTCAAACTTATATTGCCAAGGGTTTAGCTACCTATTTTTTCTATATATATATTTTTTTTTCAGTTGTGTTAGTTAGGCTGACAAATTTTACTACTTCACCATGAAAAACTCTACTACCAGAACAGAATCCTTAATTCTATCCATGCATTCCAGACAAATTATAGCAATAGAGTGTAGATGTTGAATAACATTACCATGTGTGTTTACAGATTTAACTACAGAAATCCTTATTTGATTTAGCAGTTAATAAGTGTCTTATGATAAATAAATGTCACCTGAATAGGCAATATAATTCACCAGTAGTCAGGAAGAGACTACTATTACAGAGGTAAGCATTCTTCCTGTGCTGTCCTTACCACTACCTGACATTCAACCTGACATCATTTTTTTTGAGCATTTTTTTTCTTGTTTTTAATATGCATTATTATTATTATTATGAGATGACAGCATTTCTGTCTTGTTGGTTTATCAAGCTGTTAATATGCAATTAAATTTTAACTGGGTGCATTTTCTCTCTAATGAAATCAAGAATCAACACAGACAAAAAGTATATCTTAAACTCTACAGCCTGTTTTCATAATGCTTTATTTCACTTGTGTTTCTATGAATCTCAGCAGCATGATTATGTTTCACTAATCAGAAGTCCAGAAACAACAAGTTGTTTTGTTCTTGACAAAATTTATCCTTGACAGTTATTTCCTACAAAAATATTAATCCACAATAGATGCCTTATTAATGACCTCTTAAGGTCATTCATAAGAAGATGGAAATATAGCACTGAGCTGTGAACATTTTCATCCTATGGAAACAAGAGGAGAGGAGAGGAGAGGAGAGGAGAGGAGAGGAGAGGAGAGGAGAGGAGAGGAGAGGAGAGGAGAGGAGAGGAGAGGAGAGGAGAGGAGAGGAGAGGAGAGGAGAGGAGAGGAGAGGAGAGGAGAGGAGAGGAGAGGAGAGGAGAGGAGAGGAGAGGAGAGGAGAGGAGAGGAGAGGAGAGGAGAGGAGAGGAAGGAAAAGAAAAGAAAAATTATGCCAATATTATGGTGCTTTTATAGAACAGCCAATACATTTATAATGGGTATATTACCATAATATTGTGAAGTTAAAAAGCATATGTTTATATAATTTATTTCTTACAAAGATTATCCTATATTTCATATTTATTCATGCTTGGATAAATCTCTTCACCTAGCTAGTTTATTAAAATTAAAAGTGCATGAAACCATAAATTTCAACATGGCTCCATCCTGAACAGTCTATGAAGCAGTAGATTGGAAGCATAAAATAAAGTGAGGAGAATCATGTCATGTTCTACTGGGAGACATATTTTACCCTTCAGCAGCATATTAGAAATGCATGTTTTAGAAATTGAGGCAAAGTGTACCTTTCTCCCATGAGATATACAGAATTTTCCTCTTGGCAGTGTGTTTGAGAACTGATGAGTTCAACAGTTTAATCTCTTTAGTGTCTGCATTATATTTTCCAATTAAAAAAAAAAAAAAAAAAAAAAAAAAAACAAAGCAAAACAAAAACATTGTTAGGGATTTTTACATGTAAATTTAATGAACATGAATAAGATTCACTTTTTTTTTTTTTTTTTTCCCCCCAAAAATGGGTTATTTAGGCTACAGGGATGTCATGATTTCTTTATGTAATTTTAACAGTATATTCACACTGCATTCTCTCTCACATTCCTAGTCAGATATTTAAAATAAACTGGAAAGATAATTACAAAAAAGTCTGAAAAGCAATATTGTTTGAAGGAGGAAGGTCCACTATATGCGGTATTGTTTATATGGTACAGTCCCCCTCCAGTGTTAAGTAGAACTATTTCTCTACTGGATATAGAGCATAGACACAACTCCTTCCACAAGGACATGAAATTACTATAAAAAAAAAAAAAAAAAAAAAAAAGTGACTGTGAGAAACAGGATTTCTCTACTGAATAGTAGAATTCTCGATAATTCTATTCATTTATACCACTTAGTTATAAACCTTGCCAAACAACTTGTTTGGTCATACCCACTTTTATACTCTGAAGAGACTCTCTTTGACTTTGATCTGAACCTGTTTGTATTACTTCACTTAACTCTAAATAAGAAATTGGAACTAGCATACTTGTATACCTGTAAAATGTGCTTGTGCATGTGCAAGTATACATATTCTTGTAAATTGCAGAAATTATTAAAAAAAATACAGATGTTGGCCTTAAAATTAAATGTTAGTCTTTTAAGTTCTTCCTAATTAAAAGCAGAAGAAAAACAAGCAGAACTCACCCACTTCTCATTCTTTCTAGACTGCTTGATAACAGACCAAGTTATCTTTTCCACATTTTAGGAAAGACAGGAAGGAGAATAAGTGCAGTATTTATTTATTTATTTATTTTATTTTTTACCCAAACAACTAATTCCTCTTGTGGCAAGATTCTGACTGTACTTGTCTGGTAAAGTCTTGAGGTGAAAAGGTAAACTGATTGTTGATGTCAAATGGACAACTTTGCAGCAGTCTGACACTATCATCAGTTTAACCATTGTCATTACAAATTCTCCTATTTCATTTAAGTTATATGAGCAACAGACTGAGCAAAGGCTGGATGTATTTGTAGAACGGATTTCTGTTAAGAAGGGACAACACCTGCAGTGCATCTTATGAAGAAGGAAACTAGCTTTTAACTCATGGCTCTTTAGACTTTGGTGGTATAGGTACAAGAGAACTGTGTGTCTATAATATGGGAGATGATGTGGAAGCAGAGGCATCAAGGAAGAATCTGACATTTGTTCAAAACAGACTTAACAAATCCTCTGCCATGATTTTCTTGCTTAAAATGTTGAAAACACCATCTGAAGTTTGGAGGTGCATTAATGAATTAAAAGTCAGTGCTGAACTTTCTTTGATTATTTGTATGGTAACATGTTAATACCCTGTTAATACATTAGTACCCTTAAAATACAAGTAATCTAAGTAGTTATGAACACCTTATTTGCAGCTCTGCAGTGTTGACTGTAGAAGAAGGTAAACATACCATGAATTTCATATTCCTCAGACTGACAATTCATGGACTTCATTAGGGAAGAGCATTAGTTGAAAAGTATTCACACATCCTACGAAGGGAATTTGAGGAGGAATATCTGCATATAACAGAGTATCTACAAAGTAGAAAAGAGGCAAGTTGTGGATATGGTATCCTCATTGATTTGGAAGATGGCTGATCTTCATGAACATTGTTCATGAAATCAGAAGGGAAAGAGAGAATCAATAAGAAAGTTAAAGGAAATGTTAGAGTTCCAGGTGATGCTTCTATTGTACTGGGTGTTATTTGATATAGAAATTGCGGAAAAGAGCATGTGGGCAATTTTACTGTTCTTATACTATCATCTGAAAGTATATAGAGTGTTATGGGGTTTAGAAATTTCAATCTTACTAATTTGGTTCACACACACTCAAAATTTCATAATTGGGAAGTAGTTAAGAAAAAAAAAAAGTCATAGGGATGACTAATGGCAATAAGGATGTCAAATAGATAAAGATGGCAGGCACTTTTGGACACAGCATTTATCAAAAACCTGAAATTTTTAAGGTCTGAAATCTTAACAATTTGTTTTTCACTTCTCAAAAGGAACGTGGTAATGAGAGCAGACTTTCTAACTCATAGAACCATCGATGATCTTTTTACAAATTTAGTGGATTTAAATATCCACAAATATTTTGTTCCCATGTGACACATCCCCAGTCTGTGCTAACACAGCTCTAGGCAACTTCTTTTTCCTTGGGATTTGCCTATAATCAGCCAAAGCTCTTCACCATGGTGATTCAGAGTAACCCAGAATAGTCCCTGAAAAGCTGGTAGACCTTCAGTCCCACCACTGTTAACATTAGGCTGCTTACTGGATCTTTCACATTTCCACATCTGTTGTGGACTACAGGACGTTACAATAGCGTACAGAGAAGGAGAACATTCCTCTGACAGCTATTGAACTCCCTTAGGAATGGTGAAAGGACTTCCTTTGTAGCTCATTTCGGGTCCATATTCAGGTCTTTGTTGTTATGTCATGCTTTCATGTCCATGATGATCAGTTAGAACCTTGCATTTCAGAATCTATTTAGGTCTGTGAATTATTCAGGAACTTCATTCAAAAGACATTAACAATTAAAATCCACCAATAACTGGTTTTAATATTCTCTTTGGTAAAAGTAAAGAGCAAGGAGTGAGCAGATTTTGTAATGGATCTGTTGCTGGATAATATTAAATGAGTTTTCTGATGTAAATAATTAACACATATATGAGTGAAAAAGGATTTTGATCTTTAGTTGAACTGCAGATGATGAGTAAGGCATATCTACTGAAAAGAAAAAAGACTAGAATATACACGAAAACCAAGACATATGCTCAGAAAATTTCTGCCACCCAATTCAATTTAAATTTATTCAATTAAAAAAAATAACAATGATATATATTAAAAAATAATGATAACAACTAGTGAAATCATAATCATAGAATCATGGAATGGTTTGAGTTGGAAGGAAGCTTAAAGATCATTCAGTCCACACCTTCTGCCATGGGCAGGGACACCTTCCACTAGATCAGTTTACTCTAAACTCCATCTAACCTCTTTTTTTTTTTTTTTTTTTTTTTTTTGATACCACAGTTCTGCATACATAAATACATACTGTATTCTTTAGCTAGCTTTGCCCTCTAAACCATGAAGCAATGAAATGATGGCATGTTCAGCACCTCAATGAACAACTCAAGCAGCCAGCTGTCTTCCACTTCCTTTTGGTCTGATTCTCCTCTGGTCCTTCCTTACCATTATTTCTTTTTCTACATTTTTTTTTCATTTCATTTTCTTCTTTTTCCGCTGAACTTATTTGTATGCCTTCAAAGGTATTTTGTTGAAGTCTCACTGACCCTTTTATTTTATTATTTTGTTTTATTATATTTATTTTATTTTTACTTTTTTTTTTTCATTTTATTTTCCAAGATGCTGCATGCTTGTGCTGTGTAGAAAACTTCTGCAGATACATTTATTACCCTGATCTTGCAGAAGGTTTTGTGTAACTGTAGACATAAAAATTTGCATGAATACAGGACTGCCTACATTCTCTGACTGATAGATACTAAACCACTGTTTTAGTATAGAAATCACAACATTGCAAAGATGTGATTAAAACACAACACAGCAGCAAGCTACAATATCAAGAATATATTAAGGCTGCAGAACACCATGTAGAACAGAGCCTTCAGCTGTCACAGATCAGTTATCAGGTTTTGTCATATCCTGACTCATAGTCAAACTTAATAACTTTTTCTTTTAGTAACAACTAGCAACCCAGACAGAAGAAGACATGTTACTAAAGATCAAACAAATAATGTAAAAATGAGCATGCAGGTTGTTAAAATGACTAATATTATATGTCATAACTTTAAACAATTAATATAGGATTTCATGGGAAATTGAAAATAGAAGTCAGGACAAGTTGCCTATTTTTGCCATGGTGTTGTAATAAAAAGAAACTAATAATAATAAAAAAGAAAAAAAATGATAAATAAATTCTCTGAATAAATCTTGAGAATTGAGCATTTTCAGGTAATAAATGTAACACATGAAATCTCAGTAAAGAAACAAGTGTTATATCAAAAGAACAATTTTACACTAGCCAGAGAGAAAGCTAAATTATTTAGGATGGCAATTTTATTGGGAAAAAAACAAAAACAAAACAAACAAACAAACAAAAAAGAACACTACCATGTTTTCTCTTTTAAGCCTGGTCCTTTCAACTATTTATGTTCTGCAAATTTAGCAACTTTTTTTTTTTTTTTTTTTTAAATAAAGTTACTATACCATTATGAATGGCATAGTATCTTTGTTCAGTTTTCCATGACTAATGTCTGAATACATACAAGAATATTCATCAAGGATAATTTGCATCCTGTGTTTCTGTTGTGGTTCCACTCGAGTGGCCAGCCGAGCTCCACCAGAACTGCTCTCTCACTCCCCCTCCTCAAAGAGGAACGGGGAGAAAATACAACATAAAGGACTCAAAGATTGAGATAAGGACAAGGAGATCAGACAGTAATTATTGTAACAGGCGAAACAGACTCGGCATAGGGAGACAGTAAGATTTATTGCTCATTACTAACAAGCTAGAGAAGTGAGAAACAAAGGAAAGAAACCAAAAGCACCTTCCCCCCCATCCACCCTCTTCCACCTCCTCCCCCCCGAGCGGCGCAGGGGAATGGGGGAATGGGGGTTATGGTTAGTCTACAGCGCTTCTTCTCTGCCGCTCCTTCTTGGTCACTCTCGTCCCCTGTGCTGTGGGGTCCCTCCCACGAGATGCAGTCCTTGATGAACTGATCCAGCGTGGGCTTCCCACAGGCAGCAGCTCTTCCAGAACTGTTCCAGATATGGGTCCGTACCACGGGGTCCATCCCTCAACTGATCCAACCTGGGTCCCCCATGGGCAGCAGCTCCTGCCAGGTCACCTGCTCCTGTGTGGTCTCCTCTCCACGGGCTACAGGTCCAGCCCGGAATCTGCTCTGGCAGGGGTCTTCCACAGGTGGCAGCCTCCGTCGGTGCAGGGCCACCTGCTCCACCGTGGTCTCCTCCACGGGCTGCAGCATGGAACCCTGCTCCACCGTGGTACTCCATGGGCTGCAGGGGGACAGCCTGCTTCACCATGGTCCTCACCACAGGCTGCAGGGGACTTCTGCTCCAGTGCCTGGAGCACCTCTCCCCCTCCTTCTTCACTGACCTTGGCGCCTGCAAGGCTGTTCCTCACTCCTCTCACTCTCCCAGCTTCTGTGTGGCGCAGCGTTTTTTTCCCTGTCTTAAATATGCTCTCACAGAGGCACAAAACAACATCGCTTATTGGCTCACCTCTGGAAAACAGTGGGGCCCTTACCAAACATGGGGCAGCTTCTAGATCCTTCTCAGAGAAACCACCCCTATGGCCCCCTACTACCAAAACCTTGCCACGTAAACCCACTACAGTTTTAAATTTGTTTTGCACTGTTGGAGTATTTGTTTTTCAGTTTTCTTTTTTTCCTGGTTATAATATGAAAATGTCTCCAAGATTTCTTGGATATTGAAATAAGCCATATTATTGTCCAAAACCTTCAGAAAGCTTTGTACTCTAGTATTAAGATATTGGTATAGATTATGCAATTATACAGATATTGCAGTAGTTAAATACACATTGTATGGATTTCCTACTGAGAATTTTACGTACTATTTATATACTATTTAACATAAATTACACAACAGCATTATGAAAATATGTAATAATTATTCTCTAGGAGACGGTGTCAGAAGAGACTGTGAGATGGATTTAGAAAAGTGCTGTATAAAGTTTACAAAGGGTTATAATATAGAACCTCTCTTTTAAAGCCATTGGAGTGAAAACTATAGACCTGAGCTAAAATCACGTGCAATACATGCAATGCACAATAAAAGCAAGAAGACAGGTGCTACAAAAGTGAAGAAGGAAGCAAAGAAGATGTAGCCAGGTTCTTTTCAGGGGTGTCCAGTGCCAGGACAAAAGACAGCAGGCACAGACTGGAATACAAGAGTTTATGTGAGAACATCAAAACATCTGCACTTGTTTATTGTGCGGGTGATAAATCACTATCATAGGTGACTCAGAAAGGCTGTGAAGTCTTCCCCCTTGGAGACGATGACTTCAAAAGTCATCAGGACATGGTCTTGGGCAACCTGATCTAGGTGTCCTGCTTGAGTAGAGGAGTTGGACTTTATTTATACTTATAAGATTATTTATACCACAAACATATTATTTATACTCCACACACACTAAAGTGTGTGTGGAACTCTTACTAATTGAACTGCTTAAACAATTAGATATGAGAATAACACTTTATCTTTCACTTTGTGTTCCATAAAAGAATGAGGAAGGTGCACAAGCATAATGTAAAGTGCTGTGCTATGCTTCTGTATTCATTCCTTTTAAAGTAATTTTGACTATTTATTATTCAGCATGTCAGTCTGCTCTTATATCTTTTCTTGTCCTTGCATGTTCCAAATATACCAATAAACTGAATTCTGTATTACAAGTGCTTCAAGATAACAGATACTGACAAGTTAGTTATTCAACTGTTAAGCATCTTCTCTGGATCAGAAACTCATACTCTTGGGTTTCTATCCACATAAACATTAAAGAAAATGAGTTTTCTATTCTAAAAGGGAAGTAAGATTTTTTGGACGAAGTAATACTAGAGTTCCATGATCACAGTGATATATTTTAATCCAGAATTGCTCCCACTTTCAGCGTGCACTATGTCTCAAATAGTTCAGTCGTTATAAAAATAAATCATGAAAAAAAAAAAATTAAAAAAGCATAGTGTTTATTTACAAAATATGCTGAGTCTCTGAGAATTTACCCAAAAATATATCAAAGAGCAACAGATCCTCTCCAAAATATAGGTTTCTATGTGGTAACTTAAGGAGAACAATGAAACAGGTCTAGTGGGGTGAAACAAGATCAGAAATACTGCAGAAGCATTTACTTTTACATTAAAAATAAGCCTAGTAAGAGGTTGCTAATGAAAACAAAGATGAAGCTGTACTGTCCTACACCTGTTTCACAAAGAGATGAGTCAATAAATAAGATTACCACGGCGATTTGTTCAATATTTGGGAGGAAAAAACCCAAACACAACAGAGACCAACACATGGACCAACACAGCTATTGATGAATATGTGATATACATTGAGTACAGTTGACATAAATCATAAGCAATTAAAGGAAATAGCTGGGAAAAGGTGTGAGATTGTGTGCGGATAGTATATTATATATGACTGCCAGTTTCATCTTAGATAATGTACTAATGTGTGACATTAATATTGTGAATTGATTAAAAGTGTAAACATAATTATTTACACACATTTACCAAAGAGATAACAAACATTTATTAAATACAGATTTTTTAATATAGTTTATTGAAAGACACTATGAATAAACTTATCTCACTACTGATTTATTTTAAATTGTTTTTTGTTTTTTTTTTTTTTTCTTTCTTTCCTGTGAACAAAGTTTTGAAAAGGAAAATCAAAGTAATAAGTGCCCTAAGAATTATTTGATTTCTACTGTAAAATGTATTTCTTCTGAAAGGTCCATACTAAATGCCCATTATTTACTGGACTACTTTACATCTGTTACTTGACTTAAAATGTTAAAATGATAAAGTAAATGATAAATTAAAAAGCAATGGCTACTTTGGGCTATCTTTTTTTAAAAAATATTATCATTATTAATATTAATATTATTAATAATAATAATCATAAAAAATAGATCCAACTCTTAATTTTACATTGGGCTACATAACCCAGTAACAGTATGAATCACCTATCTTGTTCTGTGGGGAAGGAGAAAAACATAGATCATA
Organism: Aythya fuligula; assembly: GCF_009819795.1. NCBI lineage: Eukaryota > Metazoa > Chordata > Aves > Anseriformes > Anatidae > Aythya > Aythya fuligula. Next base: position 90,220,979 of record NC_045561.1, read on the forward strand.
AATGTTACATTGACAGATTAGGAACAGACACTGACTGATTTACCATTAATTGACAGATTGAGAGAAACAATATCATTATCTCTAATATAACAAATATAATTAATATAAAAAGAAAAAAATATTTAATATAATTGATATAACATGATCTAATTCCCTGGCTTTTATAAAATGGTACATAAGAATTGCATGCAGTGATTTTTCATATACTTAGTTTAGAAAGCAGCAATTACTAGATTTATAGAAATTAGCAAATAAGTATTGAAGAGATAATAAAAAAACTATTCTTTCAAGTTTTAAAACTGAATTAAATTATCTTTTTAAAAAGATAGTGATATTACAGTAGCCTGAATTCAATAATACACGTTGCAGTGATGCAGTGACCAGTGTACCTTGTTTCTGAGTGATTGATAACTGGTGTCAGGAAAAAAGGACCATAAATGCTGAAAGGAACATCACAGCATGTGACCTGGAGTCTAAATTTTCTAACCACAATGTCCAAATGAGCTAATACATTTTTAAATATTACCACCAAAAATCTTCCAATGTTTTTCTTGGAGTCACTGGAACACTGCTTATCAGTGACTTCTGATACAGTCCTCCACATTTGAATATATGTCATTCAAATTTTCTCTTCTCAGAACCACACAGATACATACCAGAAATGTTTACATTAAGTAAATTCATTTCAGGAGGTAAGTAATCATTTTTCTACATTTAGCTATACTCAGAGAAGGCCTTAGTTTTTGCAAAGGTCATTTGTTACACCAAATTCTCAGAAGCCTTAAGAAAACATAATAGTATACACCAAGTCACTCTTGAAAGTAGTAAGTAGTAGATGGAGCAATGTGTTGATTGTGAAAATAATTATCTCCTTCACTAGTTAGGGCATTGAAGGAGATCAGTGTTCTTGCTTTTCATTAATTTGTTCTTTAATTGTGTCACAGAAAGTAAACAGTTTCAATCTAAGACCTTAATAGCTGCTGTATTCTGTTTGTTGAAGTAAAAGATTGTAGCTAACTCCTATTAGCAAAACATATAGAAATTTTACTGTCTCCAGGATTTAGGCAGTTGTACCATGTACATTACTAAAACTTCATGAAGAACTCTTTGCTGTGACTGATTAAATTTGTATTAATAGAACATGTGGTTATTCCTTTAAGTTACAACCCAGAATGAACAGTAGTTAAAACTGAAGGTGTTGATAGTTAAGATCAATTTTTAAACTTCAAGGGGTGAAGAAAGCAAACATGAGGAGGAGTACAGGGACAGGCACTGATCTCTTCTCTCTGGTGACCAGTGGCAGGACCCGAGGGAATGGCAGGGAGCTGCAACAGGGGAGGTTAAAGCTGGATGTTAGGAGAAAGTTCTTCCCTCAGAGAGTGGTCAGGAACTGGAACAGGCTCCCCATGGAAAAGGTCACAGGGTTTAGACGGTGCTCTCAGACATATGGTCTGATTTTTGGATGGTCCTATGTGGACCCAGGAGTTGGACTTGATGATCCTTGATGACCCCTTCAAATTCTGTGATTCTATGATCCATTCAATTTGGTAACAAGCAGAGCAGTGGAACAAACAACTGCTTGCTACTACTTCTGCTGCCAAAGGTAAGCCAACAACTGGAAACATTACCAACACAGATAATAGACAGCTAGAGACTTCATGTACTGCCAGGCTAGATGGGACTTTTGTGAATAGAGGTATTGACTCATTTTGGTATCTGAAATGATTCTTAGTGCCTAAATCCCTATTATGATTCTAGTCCTCAGGGTGTTAGCTAAAAAACATGTATTAATAATGTAAAAAGAATTCACAGAATTCTTGTGAGGATTAATTGGCAATTACTTGCAGAATGCTTTGAAGATGTAAAATGTTTTATCATTATTAATAATGTGAGGCATGATACTATTCTTACCCTATTTTCAAGGCTAATTCTATAATTGTTTATAGCAACAATTAACCAGTGAATTTACAACCTTTAAGAGAAGGTAGGTGAGATGTTGATTTGCTGAATTTATTCCTCTGAAGAAAAACTGATCAAGAATAAAAGAAGCTGTAAGTAAAAGCTTATCCTAACAATCATAAAAATAAAGTGAAAGTAAATGCCAAAGACTAGAGAGTATTTAAAACAATAAAGAAATCTTCAGGGTCAATGAGAAAATCTTCCAAAAATAAAAGAAAACAAAACAAAACAAAACAAAACAAAAAAAAGAAAAAGAAAAAAAAAAAAGAAGGAAAACACTTTAAAAGAGTTACTGAAAAACAAAACAATAAAGGGATACAAAATTTGAACTTCCTAAAGTAAGATGCTGAAAAAGATGCTTTCCCCAGCCTTACGGATTTTAGTTATTGACTTATACACCTAAACTCAACAGAAAGTTCACTACTCTGAAATGCAGACAACCAAAGTAATAGTTTAACAGTACTGCTGCCCTCCATAGAATCATTAAGGCTTGAAAATACCTACAAGATCATCTGGTCCAACCATCCCACTACCACCAATATCATCCACTAGACCATGTCCCTGAGACCATGTCCAACCTTTCCTTAAACAACCTAGGGACAGTGACTCCACCACTTCCCTGGGCAACCCATTCTAATGCCTGACTGCTCTTTCTGAGAAGAAATTTCTCTTAATTTCTAACTTAAACCTCCCCTGGCACAACTTGAGACCATTCTCTCTAGTCCTATCAGTGGTTATTTGAGAGAAGAGGCCAACCCCCAGCTCTCCACGACTTCCTTTTAGGTAGTTGTAAAGAGCAATAAGGTCCATGCCATGGGTTCTGAGACGACCCCCACAGACCAAACCCGGTCAATCCACAGCAATGCATTTAGAGCACTGACTGTCCAGCACTTCTCTAGTTTGGGAACATACTAACAAATTTTAATACATTAGCTTCCAAAGAGAGAAAACCAAAGTCTGTGATTGAAATGGAAATTGCTGTACCGTCTTCATGCAGCTGACACAGACAGTTGTGAGAGTTTTGAGAAAGTGCGGCAGGATGTTCCTGCAAACAGTTGCACATATTCCTTACAACAAGTCACTGAAATGGAATTTAATAAGAAGCAAACAGCAAATCTTCAAAGTATGTATGCTAAGACAGGAAGAAATTTCCATGAAATAAGCATTAACACTTTCCATCAGAAGAATGCTTCTCTTAAGGTTTTGGCCTCTACTTCTGGCCTCTGATAGTTGGAGGCTAAATTATTCTACTTTAAGCTTTTGCTTGTGCTCCATGCTCTATATGGATACTTCTATATTAGCATTTTGGATCAAATCTGAGTGTGCTTTTGAAACTACTCTTAATCATGTCCAATTACTTGTATCTCCAACTCTTGTCCATATTCTAGAGTGCTTTTGGAATGCATTTAAAAAAAAAAAAAAAAAAAAAAACTGTAAGAAACCCTCCAGAAGTGCAGCTTATGAGCTCTACTACTGAATATTCAGCCCATGAATCAACCTAGAACTGGTCCAAAGGGACTTCTGAAAAGTGTATAGCATAGATTCTTGATCCTAAGCACCAACTCTTTCACTTTACAAATCCATTCCAATTGCTTTGATGCGGTAATAGCCCATGCATAAATTCTAATACATTTTACATGTATTCTGATTCTCATTTTCAATAATAAGAAATAATAATAACCTCTTTGTAGGAACACTGATTTTACCATGTATTTGCAAGTAATCAGTATTTTAGGATGTATGATTTCTTCAGAAAATATCTTCAGCCAATGTGCATAAGTCTTGTTCTCTGAGTTTGTATAGTTAACTATATATTTTTTTAAGATGTTTTGGCTTTAAACTTTCCAACTCTAATCCAAAAATACCATTAGCAATACAGCTCCATTCTCCATTTAAATATTCCTTCAGTACTGTATGAGAAGCTTAGGAAAACTATTTTAACAAGTATGTTTAGTCTTCATTTGAATTTCTTCATCTTCAAAATAGAGGTCAATTCTAATTAAATCAATGGGGAATTAATATTATTTTGAGGAACAGGAAAGCATAACTGAGTAAAAACAAGTCTAATTTCTGTGATTTATTATTGTTGGAGTTATTTGATCATGTAACCCTGAATCTATAACTATCTCATCCACATCTCAGAAAGTTTCCATGTTTTTGTTTTATGATTCCTCTCCATTTGATTCTAATGGCAAGATTTCTTTTTCTTTAAGTAGGTGTCCATTTCACCAGCCAACCCATTTCCTTCCTTTCTGAAGGAAGTGTTCAACAGTGCTCATCATGAGTATAGCAATGAAATTTTTTTCATCAAAAAAAGCAAACTCCACACAAACATTTTTTCCTTAATGGAAATAATTTGATACTCGCAAACTGTTTGGAAGGAAAGACTTCTTTAATCCAGGCACAACCACTCTGTGAAGATGTCCCAGTTGAGTCAGTGTGAAGTCATGCTCACTGAGCAACTATACTTGATTGTCCTCAGAGGCAATACAATTGCATTTATGTGAAACCCTGTTTGCAAAACAAAAAATTGTTTGTTTAGTGAGACTTGGCTGATGGAACCACATTTCTTTCTTACCTGTCTCATATTTACTATGAAATAGTGTATCAGAACAGTGAACATCCAGGCCAAAGGAGCTCAATCCCAGGTTTTGAATTTCTACTCCAAAAGGCAGAAACATCCTCTCTGGAATTGACTAACTAATGTTGCTTGGGAGTGCCTACACCATTAGACAATTGGCTGTTTGAATTTATGAGATTCTTTGGCTTGTCCCTGCAGAAATGATAATAGACTAGGACCATTCTCTGGTACTGTAGCCAAATGCTCTGACATCACCAACCACATGAATTTTAACAAAAGAAAGTGCCGGGTCCTGCACCTGGGACGGGGCAACCCTGGCTGAACGTACAGACTGGGTAACGAGACGCTGGAGAGCAGCCCTGCACAGAGGGATCTTGGGGTTGTGATTGACAGCAAGTTGAATATGAGGCAGCAGTGTGCCCTGGCAGCCAGCAGGGACAAACATATCCTGGGGTGCATCAAGCACAGCATTACTGGTCAGTCAAGGGAGGTGATTGTCCTGCTCTACTCTGCACTAGTGCAGCCTCACCTCGAGTACTGTGTGCAGTTTTGGGCACCATGGTACAAAAAGGACATTAAACTGTTGGAGAGTGTCCAGAAGAGGGTGAAGAAGATGGTGAAGGTCCTGGAGGGGAAGACGTATGAGGAGTGGCTGAGGTCACTGGGCCTGTTCAGCCTGGAGAAGAGGAGGCTGAAGGGGGATCTCATCACAGTCTACAACTTCCTCGCGAGGGGGCGTGGAGAGGCAGGTGACCTCTGTAAGAGAAATTTATTTGGACACTTTTTTTTTTTTTAATCATTTCACTAATCTGGAATAAAGCCCTAGTCCTATACAAGTCTCCTAGCAAGTTGCAACGAAAGCATTAAACTGCAACAGGAACATGTGAATAAATGGCTGGAGAGGGAAAAGGGTGAAAGCTATAAATGGTTTCCACTAGAGAGTTAAAAAAATAGAACAATAGCCTGAGCCAATTGGTTCTGTAGCCAAAGTATTATCAAAAAGCAGTGATGTCCCTAAAAGAGAAAAAAAAAAAAAAAAAAAAAGGGATCGGTTTTTCTTCCTAGGTTATTCCCTAGGAATAAATAAATAAATAAATAAATAAATAAAACTAAAATTCTTGAAAGCTTGAGTTCAGATTTAGATTCATCCATTTATAATTCATTAGAAACAGAGCTAAAATATTAAAATGTTTACTTTGCATCCAAACTTTATTGTTTACTTTATCATTTTGGAAAAGGAATATGAAAAATCTAATTTTGGTAGCTTATTACACTCACTTATTCTCTTTATTCAGATGTGAACTATAAACACTATGGACTGATAATTTCATTCCCAGGAATTTTTAAAATGTTTTAGTATGTATTCCTATCTAGAAGTTCTGTTTCTAGCAAAATCATTCAAGTGGTAGCATGAACATTAATATATTTTCATAAGAGCAGTTATATTAAGAGGTCATCAACTCAGTTCGTGCATTCGCACAAAGAATTGCCATCAACATAACTCCACACATTACTTCAGTGAGATACCTCACTTGTAAAAAGTGAATCAGCTTGAATTTTAAAGCTTTTTCACTTTCCCTAGCAATTCTGAGGCGCACCTATCAATAGCTTATATTAAGCTACTCAGCTGCACTTTGACTGGTCTTATTGTTAGAAAATGTTATGAAAATATTTGTACAGTTTAGCAGTCTGTCAAAAAAATAGTGATTGCTGCTTTTCATGTATTAAAATATTTTCCATTAATATTGAAAACACTCCATCTTAATAAAAGTTACAACTAGAAATAAAGTGTTACTGTAGCACTCAAAGAACAAACTGTGTGTTGCATCCTTCTCTAATACTTAATTGATGCATATAAGCTAGTGACATTGCCAGTACAAGACAAACTATATCTGATTGTCCATTAGATAAGCTGAGGGTATCAGTAAAGTCAGATGTATCAACTATAAGGGATTAAAATCAAAATTATGTTGGTTTTAAGGAGTCATTTACATTCTTTAATGAGTTTTGCTAGATGAAAAACCTCAGACTACAAAAGCATTAATATGACTGCATGCAGCAAAACCAGATAATTGGATACCCTTTCGGTACCTTTCAGGATATGACAAACAGAACAAGACCAGTTTTAGAGTACTCCTCGTGCTTCTTTTTCATTCAGGGTTGAAGCAGTATAGAAGAGGGAAAGAAAAAAAAAAAAAAGTGAGAAGCTGGACTATAACGATCACAATTTTAAGTCGAGAAGTTCAGACGATTTCAATCCACATAGCTGTTCACTTTTCTAGTCTGCTTTTAATATGACATGTTACAGGACACTGTATCAAAAGCCTTGCTAAAGTCAAGATAAAAAATATTCACTGTTCTCCCCTCATTCAGAAAGTCAGTCATCACATCACAGAGGGATATTGGTATAGTTAAGCACAATTACCCATTATAAACCCACATTGAGTGACAAGACAATGACTGAAAGGAGTCATATGTTTGGAAATGGTTTACAGGAGAATTTCCTCAGGGACTAAGGGGAGGCTGATTATCCTGTGGTTCTTTGAATCCTCCTTGAAGAGAGTAGTGGTGTGTGTTTGGTTTCTTCCAAATGTCAGGAACTTCTGACAGTTAATCATAATTAATTGTCATCCTTAATGGGGACAGCACTGAAACCAGTAATGACTACAGTGGCTCTCCACTAGTTACTGGACTACAACTAGACCTTGCACCACTGTTCATCACCCTCTGGGCCATTCATCTCATTTTCAATCCACCTCACTGCCTGGTCATCCAGCCCATACTTCAATTGTTTCTCTATGCGAATCTTATGACAAAGGCCTTAGTGAAGTCCAGAAAGACAATATCCACTACTCTGCACAGTGATAAAGCCAGTCACTTCATCAAGCTTTTCAGGTTGGTCAAGCATGATTTCCCCTTGGTAAATCCATGTTTATTACTTCTGATTATTTTCCTGATGATTTTCTTGCCCTTTGTGAGTACAGAATTTTTTTTTTTTTTCAGAATTAGCTGCTCCAACACCTTCCCAGGCATCAAAGTGAAGCTGACAAACCTGTAGTTCCTGAGGTCCTCCTTCCCGACCTTCTTGAAGATAGGCATGATACTTGTCTTCCTCCAGTCCTCAGGCACCCTTCCAATCAACGTAATCAAAGATGACTGGCCTTGCAGTCACATCTGCCAGCTTCCTCAGCACTCATGGGTACATCCCACCAGGGCCCATGGACTTCTGTATGTCCAGTTTGCTTAAATATTCCCTGACCTGATTCTTTTCCACCAAGGGTACAGCTTCCTTGCTCCGGCCTTCCCCCCTGGTCCCTGAGTCCTGTGATTCCTGAAGGCTGGTCTTGCTGGTAAAGACTGAGGCAAAGAAGGAATTAAGTACCTCGGCCTTCACCGGGTTCTGTGTCACCATGTGCCCTGCCTCATAAAGTAGTTCACTCACATTTTCCCTAGTCTTCTTTTTCCACATTTGTACTTAGAGAAGCTGTTGTTATTGCCTTTGACATCCCTTGTCAGATGAAATTCAGGTTGGGCTTTGGCATTCCTAGCTGCTTATCTTCATGTCTCTGTATTCCTCACAGGTTAAATGTCCCTACTTCCACCCTCTGTATGCTTTCTTTTTATGTTTAAGCTCTTTTTACATGAGCAGCCAGTTTCTCCAGGAGACTACTGTTGGAAGCAGTATGAAACACTTTACTAAAATCCAGCTGAACATCCACAGCCTTAGGGTGCATCATTTTGTCACAGAAAAAGATCGTGTTAGTCAGGCAGGATTTGTCCTTCATAAACTCATGCTGGATGCTTCTGATCACTCCATTGTTCCTTATGTGCTATGTAATGACATTCAAGATAATATATTCCATAATCTTCCCTACTACCAACATCAGACTGACAGGCATGTAAATCCCTAGATCCTCCTTCTGGTCCTTCTTGTAAATTGGAGTCACCTTCGCAAATCTACCCAGTTAGCCAGAACTGATGGTAAATTTTTAAAAGTGGCTTAATGAGCACTTCCACCAGCTCACTCAGTACCCTTGGACATATCCCATCTAGCCCCATAGATTTATGAAAGTTCAAATGATGTAATAGATTGCTTACAGCTTACCACTGGACTATAGAATCTTCATATCACTCCTTGTCACCATCTTCCATCTCAGAGGTCTAGCTATCCTGAGAACAGTTAGCCTTACTAATAACAAATGAAGCACCTCAGTCTCAGTTGTCAGCCGCTCAGTTATATGGACCTATTCTTAGCACTTGCTGAATAAGTGCTTGACCCTCCCTAATCAGGAATCAGCTGGAAACAAAAAGCTTAAAGCACCCATTTATTTAGGAAGTGTTGACAGAGCTCCTGAGAAGATGTTAGAGCTTGCTAACAGCAAAACGCTTCTGTAACTTTTTTTCCCCAGTAGCAGCAGGCATCCTGAAGCTCCTCAGAGTTCCTAGGAATCCTCTGATGAGCAAGAAAATCTCAAAGTAGAGCCCAGAAGCTGCTACAAAAGCTGCTGTATCTTTTGGCTTCTTATATATATAAACAAAACCAATTACATGAGTTTCTTCTCAGTGAGAACTTACACAGTCTCTTTGTAGATACCCAGATACAGTTTTCCTCTCATTAATTTTTGTGCAGTTCCTTATCACATTTCAAGTGAAGGACTCCAACTACACACCTATCCTTTGACACGTAGGACATCCCATACACAAAACTCCTTCCCATAGAAGGTAGCTTAATACTGAACTAAGCTTTACAGGCTTCAACTTAATTCAGCAGCACTGTTTTCAACTTTCTCTATATAATCATACAGATCATAATAATTTATTTAAAGATTCAGGGCAATTAATAGATATCAGAACTAGGTGTATTTCAGTCAATAATGTACTTCTAGGTAATTCCTTAAACATAGGACTGTAGAAAAAAAGGACTTGAGATAGATATCCTGTTTGACAGTCAGATTTTGTAAGGTCCTTGACAGTTTTATTTACTTTCAAAGCATTATTCTTAAAAATGAAAAGACAGAAACAGAAATCTGTAGGTTCAAACAACATTTTTCTTGGAGGTGTCAGCTAGGTGCCACAGAACAGAACACAGCTGTTGCTGCAGAACAAGTACTGTTCATATAATGGATACTACTGAAGTAAATAGTCGTGCATTCATAATGGAAATCTTCCTTATTCAGCTATGGTCAGAAATCCTTGAACTATTGTTTCATCTTCCCCCCCCACCCCCCCCCAACCCACCCCAGTTTTTTTTTTTTTTTTTTTTTTTTTTAATGCTTTTAAAAAGACAAAGAAAAGCAGTCAGAAATACTCTAAAAAGTGTCTGATAAAAATTGTCTATACTTTCTACATGAGAGGTGTCTGCATCTGTCTCATGTCAGAAAAAGTAAAAATGAAAAATGAGAAAAAATAAATTGAAAACTACTTTAGCTATCATGTTACTATTTTCTGTTGTTTTTTACCAGCAGCTGGAGGTATAGAAGTTAGTTTTATATTACATACTAGTAACAGACTAGTCTTACATTCAGACTAATGTCTGAAAACAAACATGTAGCTGAGCTTCTAGGTGACAAAAGGTTTTTTTATGTTTCCTACATGCATTTATTTATCAGCATTTACTTATGTAAATATACTTTACAGTAATTTTTCTGAAAGAGTTTATTTTCCTAAAGAGATTTTGAAAGGGCTTATGATCTGCTTCTTGTTGTTGCATTTAGAAATGATGGACCAGGTGTTATTAATTTTACTTCAGTTTTTATGAATACATTTTTAACCCCTTTGAAAATTATAGGAATAAGGAAGCGGATCATTAAAATGGAGTGATCCTTTTATCTGTCTGGATGAAAGGACTGATTAAGGTACTCTATGAAAGAAAGAAAATAAAAATAAATAAATAAATAAATAAATAAATAAATAAATAAATAAATAAGAGGAGCAATATCTTCAAAGGAATGATAAAATAAATAATCAATGCTGATAATCTCCCACTTGGAGTAAACTAGGTTGTTTTCTAGAGCTGGAAATGGAAATACATGTATTTATTAAAAATATTTTTATTTGCAAGGTTTCTATCAGGGAGATTTTAATTCTAAAATCTTCATTCACTCAAGACATCTAGCTTGTCCTGTCAATGGACTGATAAAGATGCATGAATCAGAGAGACAAACAAGTGAGCAATAAGTGTTTTAATTAAAATGACTCCATGGGTCATTCTCATTTAAGTGTGCATGGAGTTAGATAAATCACAACATCCATTAGAGAATACCAACTGGCTGAAACCTAGGGATAGGTTATCATTGGATACTATGCAGTGAAACTCAACTGAACTTGATGGGAAATAAATAAATAATTAAATAAATAAATAAATAAACAAGCTATCTGAGAATATATTTCCTTTGTCACAAATGCTACAATAACTCGTGCATTCATTTGGCTCAAAGCAGTTAGAAAACTGTTCAGCTGAAGTCTGACCTTAGTGCCTCTTGCTTTCTGGTACTTAAAATATTTTAGTTGCCAACTACCAAATGCATAAGAGGAGTTCACATCATCAGCAGTACAGGAACAAAGCAGAGCATATCGGTGTTGAAGGAGACAGTTTATTTCACAGATATCAAGGTCCTTAACGTAAACACCTTTGTGCAAATCCTACTTTCTCATGTGTTGTCCACCAGTGCAGCTGAATTGCATCTCTGGTACATTTCTTCAGGATATCTGAATTTATAGTAATAACTCATCAAAACAAAATTCTTTCTTATATTTCTTCTTTTATATAATAATGCCTGAGGATTCAATAACAGGAATTTTAGACAGATTTTGCCCATATACTGTACATTCAACTTTATTTCACCATAACAAATTCTTTTAAATCAATAGCAAGCTCCACTGACTGGTTATACTGAAGAGACAGGATAAATTCTCCCCCAACTTTCTGTTTTTATGACATACAGCTGAAAGTAATCATTATTATTTTTAAAGAAAAAATAAAATTCATAGAAGTATATGGTTTTGTTACTTTATATAACTTGTCTTCCTCGCTGTCTCCCTTCCCTGCTTATATGGATACTTATATGCATCAGTTCTTTATGATTCAGATAAAGGATCTTGCTGTATTTAATGGAGATGCTTATTTGTAGTGTCTTTGACCTCTGCTTCTCTGAACAATTCAGCAAGAAAAACATACATTAATTTAAGATTTTGTCTAACATTAATTTTAAGAGTGTTCTGCAGAAGTAATTCTCTCCTCCTAGCCAGCATTGCAAAGTGCTTATCTGTCTTTAAAATAGGGTATGATTTTAAAAAGAACTTGTTAAAATAAAAGTGTGAGGAAATGCTTTAAGCTTAGCTAATTTAGACTGGGAAACTAAAATCACTTAACCAATCCAGTCAATTTAATATACATTCTTTTAAGTCACATATGCATCTCAGTATACTGTTAAATAGTTGAGGTGGTGGTAGATTTTACTTTTCCTATGCATAGCATACTAGACAGAGAAGTTTCTATGACTTCAGGAATAGAAACAAAGTCAGAAATTAAAAGATTACAACAGTAAATTACACAAAAATTACACTAAATTTTGGACTATTTTATGGGGAGACAGAAACTCCGTACTTGTCCTAAAGTGTATAGTGATGTTTGGGAAAGACCATGACAGAAAAGAGATGGCATTAGGTTGAATTTGTCTTTGCTTCAGCCTTTTTCTCTTAAAAACCTCTTATCAAAAACCTGTAGAGCTGTGTAGCATTCAGTATAGTATTGCTTAACCTTCTTGAATAAGATATGATAATACTGACAGTATCTATGCTTGTCTACTCCACATATATCCATTCATTCCATCTACATGGCAGTGTTCTGAAACATCAACATCTCATTCTGTTATACGCAGAAAACTTGGTCTGGGGTTTCCTTTGAAATGTCTGTAAATGAAAATAAATATATTCATGACTGTTGACTAGACCTATGAGAAGGGGTGGATATCTAGGGGGCAAGCTGCTTATAGTCAACATATGTGAAAGGGCCTGCATTCTCTAGGGGTTCATGGTCTTGAGTCATCCCCTAAGGTTGGGATCTAACTATTTCCATTCAAAGACCAAGCACCCATATCCTTATTTCCTTGAATGGCTACATAAGCTGCCATATTTTCTCCAGCAGTTTGGTTACATACTGTTTAGGATAAGTACATGAGAGAATGAATTCATGGCCTCTTTTTGACATGGATGCAAGTTCTTAGGTCTTCTTCAAAACTACTGCAGCACACATGCTGTAAACTACTATGGGACAAGGTTATCATCAATTCAAATAAAAACCTTTTCTCAAGTACAAGGTGCAGCAATCGCAACTGATGATCAAAATTCTAAAGGAAGCTTCATAAACACATAGATGACATTAACCTCTTAGATATCAAAGAATTGACACAAAGTTCAAAGGAGTGTATCTTCTTTACTGGAGATCTTGTATTATGGTGAGGAGCAGAAACAAGTAATAAACCCACATACATTTATCTATTTAAAATTCAGAACAGAGAGAGAGCATGACCAGAAGTCAATTTGCTATTTGTCATTCCCACTGTTAATAATTTATGATTTTCTTCCATTTTGTCATTCTTAATCATTTCACTGATTGCTTAAGCATTGGTATCTACTGACATGTAATCCAGATGTCATTAGCTTTCTGGTGAATGAGACAGAAACTAAAGCCAGAAAAATATAAGCTTATTATTTCAGTAGGGCAATGGAAGCTGCTGTGAGGTTCATGAGCTTGTACTGACAGTATAGGCATCTCGGATACTTCTTTATTTTTATTTTATTTTATTTTATTCCTATCTAATGGGCTTATTCTGCCTTGTATTTATCAGATTTTGAGCAAATGTGGTCACAAATTTTCTTTCCTTGGTGCCTTTGAAGGATAGTCTAAGTCAATATTATCTCAAGAACTGATGTGAGATAAGACCTGTTTCAAAAACTTAAAAAAATAAAAAATCAGTGTCCACACAGCAAGGAAAACACCCTGTAAGATTATGTCATAACTTTCTCAGATGACGATTCCCACCAAGACACAGTTCACAGCATTAAGGAATTTGACCACGAGGCTTCCACAAACCTTCTTCCAATAAGGAAGTCTCTAAATTCCCATTTCAGTATTTCTACCTGCAGTCATTTCTGAAGATATATTTTCTGCTCTCACTGAAGCAGTAGGAAAAGAAACCTGCACTCAGTCAATTGTCTGTCCAGCCATACAACTAACTGCCCTCATCTAACAGCACTATAGAATTTCACTGCTGATTTATAATGTAAGAAACCACTTTGAATCTATCATAAATAATCCTGTTAATAGAGTGAATTATATGTAATTTAATGGATGAATGTCTTAACCTTTATTTTATCATAAATTTGTACATGCATTTTTGTATAATAGACTAGTAAAACATATATTGTGACTCCTGGTGATTCTGCTTTATTCCAGAATGACTGTCTGCAGTTCAATGTTGAGTGTCCCTGATTTAAATCAACATGATTTTTATTTATTGTATGTTGTTTCTTGGCTGTCCTCACAGCAATCATGAAGATGCACTTAACTCTCTTCATTGCTAGTCAATTTTTAAACTGCAATTACTTAATGTTGCATAGATTGCCTGAAAAAAAAAAAGGGGGGGGGGGGGGGAGGAAAGGGGAAAAAAAAAAAAAAAAGGCAGAAAAACAACCAACCAACCAAAACAAACAACAACAACAAACAAACAACACAACTTACAAATAAAATGAAAAAGATCTATATGATTTGCATTATCTGGAATAGGGAAAACTATTCTATGTAGTGGTCAATGTTTCTAATGTCCAGGTAGAAAACTTTCACACCCTTTTTCTCCCAGCACGTAATTTTCTTCATTTCAGTCTTCTGGGTTTTTGTTTAACTCTAGTAGGCAGCTCTGCATCACGCAGCTACTAACTCACTCTCCCCACAGTGGGATAGGAGAGAGAGATGTACAAGTTAGAAAACTTGTGTGTTGAGATAAAGAAAGCTTACTAGTTAAAGCAAAAGCTGCACATGCTAGCAAAGTAGAATAAGGAATTCATTCACTACTTCCCATCATCAGGCTACTTCCAGGAAAGCAGGGCTCTATCATGCATAATGGTTACCTGAGGAGACAAACGCTGTAACTCGGAACATCCCCTCTTTCTTCTTCTCTCCCACAGCTTTTATTGCTGAGCATGACACCATATGACATGGAACATCTCTTTGGTCAGCCTGGGTCAGCTGTGCATCCCCAGCCTCATCTTTAGCAAGGCAGCACAAAAGACTTTGACTCTCTGTAAGCACAGCTTAGCAACACCTAAAAATTCAGTGTGTTATCATCACTATTTTCATCATAATCCAAAACATAGCACCATACCAGCCTCCGTGAAGAAAATTAACCCTGTCCCAGCCAAAACCGCAACAGTTTTGAAAACAGTTTCGAAAACAGTTTCTTTCTGCAAAACTATGGATACACTGTAGTAGCCATATACATAAAAGCACATAAAAGAGGTATTTCTGACAATCAAAGATACTGGGTGTAAGGTATGCATATAGAGTAATTATGTTCCTCTGAAATTTTACCACCGTTCTGGAGTGCCTCTTCCTTTTATATGTATATTTTATATATACAGTCAGTACCACTTTGATTCCTAACTGAGATGTTCCAGTTACATTTCTATAGCTGGGTTGAATGGACCCTACATTGTTCATGAGAACAAATGACATGAGTCCTACTCTGCCTGGGATCAAAACTTTGTTTTTGCTTTTTCTTAGATCATCTAAATTTGAGATGTAATAGGAAAGATGTAGAAGGAAAATATTTTAAACTAGCTTTTAATAAAATTAAATTAAAAATTATGAGCCTGATCATAGAGATATTCTGACATTCCTAAAGTTATATTATCTTTGGATTCTGTGCTCTTTCTTAACTGTTATAATGCCCATTAGTTATAAGACAGAAACAGTTATCACACAATTTAAACAAAAATGCAAATCAAGCAGTAGTACAAAAATCAGTTTATGATATCTTTTATGCTTTTTATCACATAAAAACATCTAACATCAAACATGAAGAATGACCATGTATGAAATTACTAGTTTACTTTTCAGTAGCATCCTACATTTGTAGAAAATGTTCCAGCTACATTGAGTTCTGTTTAACAAGGACACTGGAAGTTACTGGTCCTAATTCTTTACTTTCTACCAGGTCCCCTTCAAGCAAAAATAATTTTACTGGCAGTTACACTTACATATATTTCTTTACAAGAAACCTAGGGAATATCTGTGAAAAATAAAGGTTGAAAAATGATCAGAGAAACTTTCATGTTCATACAGTGCCAAATTAACCCACCAAACCTGTTATATCATCACCAAACATTTCCAAAAATATTCTGTTGTGAAGGCAGAGTATCCAGGGTGTTTTGAAACTGTTTTGTTTTGAAGT
This sequence comes from Aythya fuligula, assembly GCF_009819795.1. Lineage (NCBI taxonomy): Eukaryota > Metazoa > Chordata > Aves > Anseriformes > Anatidae > Aythya > Aythya fuligula. The sequence goes on from NC_045561.1 coordinate 90,236,969, forward strand.
CTTCACAAAATATTAGCTGCCCTATTTTTAGGCAAAAACATCTTATACTAGTGATTTGTCCATTGAAAAGATTTTTATGTATCCTTATGAGGTGTCTGCTATAGACCGCCGAACCAGGATGAGGAGACGGATGAGGAGTTCTACAGGCAGCTGACAGAAGTTGCAAAATCATCAGCTCTTGTACTCGTGGGGGACTTCAACTTCCCTGACATATCCTGGAAGCACAACACAGCCCTGAGAAAGCAGTCTAGGAGGTTTCTGGAGAGCATGGAAGATAGCTTCCTGACGCAGCTGGTTAGTGAACTTACCAGGGGTGGTGCCCCACTAGACCTTCTCTTCACAAACAGAGAAGGACTGGTGGAGGATGTGATTGTCGGGAGCTGTCTTGGGCAGAGTGACCACGAAATGGTTCACTATTCTTGGCGAGGCCAGGAAGGGGACCAGTAAAACCGCTGTATTGGACTTTTGGAAGGCTGACTTTGAGCTGCTCAGGACACTAGTTGGTGGAGTCCCTTGGGAGGCGGTTCTGAAGGGCAGAGGGGTCCAGGAAGGCCGGGCGTTCTTCAAGAGGGAAGTCTTAATGGCGCAGGAACGGTCTGTCCCCACATGCCCAAAGACGAGCTGGCAGGGAAGAAGACCAGCCTGGCTCAACAGAGAATTGTGGCTTGATCTTAGGAGAAAAAAGAGGGTTTATAATCTTTGGAAAAGGGGGCAGGCCACTAGGGAGGACTTTAAGGATGTAGCGAGGCTGTGCAGGGACAAAATTAGGAAGGCCAAAGCTCATCTGGAGCTCAATCTGGCTACTGCCGTTAAAGATAACAAAAAATGTTTCTATAAATACATCAACACAAAAAGGAGGACTAAGAAGAATCTCCATCCTTTACTGGATGCGGGGGGAAACTTAGTTACAAGAGATGAGGAAAAGGCGGAGGTGCTCAATGCCTTCTTTGCCTCAGTCTTTAGCGGCAATACCGGTTGTTCTCTGGATACCCAGTACCCTGAGCTGGTGGAAGGGGATGGGGAGCAGGATGTGGCCCTCACTATCCATGAAGAACTGGTTGGTGACCTGCTACGGCACTTGGATGTGCACAAGTCGATGGGGCCAGATAGGATCCACCCAAGGGTACTGAGAGAACTGGCAGAGGAGCTGGCCAAGCCACTGTCCATCATTTATCAGCAGTCCTGGCGATCGGGGGAGGTCCCAGTTGACTGGCAGCTAGCAAACGTGATGCCCATCTACAAGAAGGGCCGGAGGGCAGACCCGGGAAACTACAGGCCTGTCAGTTTGACCTCAGTGCCAGGGAAGCTCATGGAGCAGATCCTCCTGAGAGTCATCACGCAGCACTTGCAGGGCAAGCGGGCGATCAGGCCTAGTCAGCATGGGTTTATGAAAGGCAGATCCTGCTTGACGAACCTGATCTCCTTCTATGACAGAGTGATGCGCTGGGTGGACGAGGGAAAGGCTGTGGATGTGGTCTACCTTGACTTCAGCAAGGCTTTTGACACTGTTTCCCACAACATTCTCCTCAAGAAACTGGCTGCTCTTGGCTTGGACTGGCGCATGCTTTGTTGGGTTAGAAACTGGCTGGATAGCCGGGCCCAAAGAGTCGTGCTGAATGGAGACAAGTCCAGTTGGAGGCCAGTCACTAGTGGCGTCCCCCAGGGCTCGGTGCTGGGGCCGGTCCTCTTTAATATCTTCATCGGTGATCTGGACGAGGGCATCGAGTGCACCCTCAGTAAGTTTGCAGATGACACCAAGTTAGGTGCGTGTGTCGATCTGCTTGAGGGTAGGAAAGCTCTGCAGGAAGATCTGGATAGGCTGCACCGATGGGCTGAGGTCAACTGCATGAAGTTCAACAAGGCCAAGTGCCGGGTCCTGCACCTGGGGCGCAATAACCCCAAGCAGAGCTACAGACTGGGAGAGGAATGGTTGGAGAGCTGCCAGGCAGAGAAGGACCTGGGAGTGATGGTGGATAGTCGGCTGCATATGAGCCAGCAGTGTGCTCAGGTGGCCAAGAAGACCAACGGCATCCTGGCTTGTATCAGGAACAGTGTGGCCAGCAGGGCTAGGGAGGTGATCGTCCCCCTGTACTCAGCTCTGGTGAGACTGCACCTTGAGTACTGTGTTCAGTTTTGGGCCCCTCACTACAAGAAGGACATGGAGGTGCTTGAGCGGGTGCAGAGAAGGGCGACAAAGCTGGTGAGGGGCCTGGAGAACAAGTCCTACGAGGAGCGTCTGAGGGACCTGGGCTTGTTCAGCTTGGAGAAGAGGAGGCTCAGGGGCGACCTTATCGCTCTCTATAGGTACCTCAAGGGAGGCTGTAGCGAGGTAGGGGTTGGTCTGTTCTCCCACGTGCCTGGTGACAGGACGAGGGGGAATGGGCTTAAGTTGAGCCAGGGGAGTTTTAGGTTAGATGTTAGGAAGAGCTTCTTCACTGAAAGGGTTGTGAGGCATTGGAACAGGCTGTCCAGGGAAGTGGTGGAGTCACCATCCCTGGAAGTCTTCAAAAGACGTTTAGATGTAGAGCTTAGGGATATGGTTTAGTGGGGACTGCTAGTGTTAGGTCAGAGGTTGGACTCGATGATCTTGAGGTCTCTTCCAACCTAGAAATTCTGTGATTCTGTGATTCTGTCTGATATGACTTAGTGTTTGAGATAGTAAAATGGATTTCAAGAATTGTCAAAGTTTTGCTGTGCTTACATTTCAAACCTCCTAAGGTACTTCTCCAAAAAAACAACCAGCCAATGCTCTGACTGGAATGTAGTATTTAACTATCAGCTTAACTCTAAGCAGGAAAAAATAGTTTGGCTGAGTTTATTGTATTATTCTCTTTCTTAGATGTAGGCAAGTGCTTCAATATGTTACTGAACTGAGGCCAAGGTCAATATTTGGTTCACTCGGACCAATCAGTCTTTAAGCAACCTTAAAAAGAACATGCCACAGATCTAAGTCTGATCAATACACACTAGACTGAGTGGCTGAAGTCAGGGTCAGAAGATGAAGTTACTGAACAATAAGTAATTAACCAGCAGTGCCCCACTGGGGACTAAAATGCTAATTGAAGCAGAACTAAAACAAGTTTGAGATAAAATAACCCTAGAGTTAGACAGATCAACCGCTGAGACAAAATCACTTTAAACAGAATCTGTCTCTCATCTACCTAGGAAAGCTTCTTGTTATTAATTATTTATTGAACAATCCCTCCCCTTAGAACTTATGTGTCCAACCACCAAGGAGGATAACATAACTTCTATAGAGCTAACATCTGCTCATTCAGAATTCAAAGCACTTCATCAAATAGTTATATCATCAGCACCGTGATGAAAAGGAGGATCGGAAGGCCACAAAGGGAATCTGAGAATCGTCTTTAGAATACAAGAACATAGGCGATTATGAGCAGTTTGACAGGTTATGTTATACTATGGTCTACAGTGATTCCAATTTTGTCAACGATATACTAAGTGATCAACGTATTACATACAGTTGTATAAAATCCATGTTGGCATTTGTCTTGAAATGTGTCTTGATTTTTAGCTATGTAAAAGTGATGCAAGAATCTCTTCCAAAAACAACAGCATACCACATAAGAAACATTTGTTCTAACATTCATTGGCAGGAGAATCAAGCTGGACAGAAGTATCTGGGATTCTCTCTCCTTACTCAGATTGTAAAAATTTTGTGAAAAACAAGTTCTGATGCTTCTGAAAGCACATGACTGTGTGAAGATTAGAAAGAGAGGCAATAAGTTTTATTGATTAGGTTTCATACTCTACCTGTCGTTGTTAAATGGAATATGTTCACAAAGCAATTTAAGAACAAAACAAACAAACAAACAAACAAACAAAAAGACTTCTGCTAATAAATTACCAAAAACAACAACAAAAAAAAGCCAGTGAGGATGAGGAATATGTTTAAATATTTTCAGATCTGGCTACATGAAAGACAGTGACAAGGAAAGTACAAATTTCGAAAAAATAAAAAAGGAAAAGAAAAAAACCTGCAATCTGCTAATGATGTAAGAAGTAAAACAAACCCCCAGGTTCAGATCTCATAATTTTGTTTAAAATTGACTTCCCAAAATATTCTTAGTAATCATACAGTGTAATGTATTTTATACCCTGTTAAGCAAAGAAAAAAAAAAAAAAAAAAAGTAAAAATAAAATAAAATTAATATGACTGTAGACGTTTTAATAGCTATTGTGCAGTCTTGGCTTCACTAATATCTGTGAAACTTAAGGGCATTTTGGTGAGGTCAGAATTTGATTCTGAAAATACTAAAAGAAAAGACGTTCTGCTAGACAAATCTCTGATCACATTGTCCTTGAGAATCTGGGTGGAATATGGAATATTCTCCACAACTGAACTAAAGTAAAAATAGAAAATGCTTGCTGAAAAAATTCTCTCTCCAGAAAGTCAATTAAAAACAACCTAAAAGAGATGAGAAATACCATAACTGAGTATTGGAATGGATCATGCCTGTGCTTTAAAGAGCTGTCCTTGAAGACCTAACACTGGAATGCCAATGCTATTTCTAGGACTGGAAATAATTTATTTGAAACAAAAATAGTATTTTTCATGCTTTGAGTACATTAATAAAAAATTCTGAAGAAATGAATTATGGAGAAAAAAATAGTTCTGGTCTGAGGAATATGTAGTGTATATAGCAAATTAAAAAATAAAAATAAAAATCTGTGATTGTATTTCTTTTTCCCAATGATGCTTTACAGAGTTGTTAATATCAGATGTTGCTTTTTGGTGGACAAAACCAACTTTTAAAAAATGAAAATCGTATCTTTAAAAAAACAAAACTTAAATGCTGCATTTAACAGTACTGAAGAAATGGTATTTCAAACCCAGATGCACGATGATTTTTTTGTGTGTTTGTTCTTGCTTGTTTGTTTGTTTGATTGTTTTCTGCAGGTATCAAGGCCACGGTGTGTTTTTTTTTTCTTCATTCATAAGGTATGGAATACAGAAAAAAGTTGTAATGGAAAAAGATGATATAACAGTAGCCTGAAAAAGGAGATAAGACCAAAGTGATAGGCTACAATAATGCACTAGTATTTTTAATGCATATAGATAAGTGGAATAGAGTTTGCTAAAAATGCACATTACTTTTAGCATAATAAATATATTTTGTTTTCGGAAACATTTGAGTGAAACATGGTGGCCTGCAAGATGACTTGGACTATTTGAAATACTGCCTGCAATGATCGTTTTCTTCATCTACCAGTGATTTTTTTATTGCCTTCAGACAAAGCATCTACACATAAACATATGTGATCCTGAACCATGATAATCAAAAACATGGAGACTGCAGGAAATATAATAATATGAATGAAGAGGATAGTTATCATAGTACTTCATCTATGTACCTACCATTTTCCACAACACAACAGATAGACAGTCTATGCCTATAAAGAAGAAATAGAAAAGTAAGAAGTATGAGAAAACATACTTCAAACAATAATTACATGTTCTATATATTCTCATTCTAGAACATTTTACACTTTCCTAACTAAAAATGAAAAAAAAAAAAACAAAAAAACAAAACAAAACAAAACAAAACAAAACAAAACAAAACAAAAAAAAAAAAAAAAAAAAAAAAGCTTAGCAGATAGGACAGAGATATATGTGATACCAATATTGTCAGAGTCGCTTATACTTTCTGCTTATACTGCTTTCTAGTTACTTCCCAGTAGATGTTTTAATTTTTCAGCTACCTAAGATTCTAATAGTGCTGAACCTAACTTCTTTTTGCAGATTTAATGAGGGGATTTTATTCCTACCAGTAGTGCCATGTGGACTTGCTTAAAATTATTAAATGAATAAAAGCTATACAGCTGTGTCCTGTCCTGTGTCCCCCACTCCCCTTAAATTATGATGGAGATGGATCCAACTTCATCCACTCCTACGCTAGTAAGCACCTCTGTTCAAGATACCCCTAGCAAGCATCTCAGTGCTGGTACACCATCTGTAGTATGTCTTCTGATACAGTATCTTGACTGTGTCTCATACAAAGTCAGCTGAGGGCATAGCAATGTGCTTGGTTACTTGTTTTTATCTATTTGTCAAAAACACTGTGATTAAATCCAATACTGAACATTAAAAAATTAGCTTGCATTCTCCTTTGATCAGACTTAGATTTGCGAGGTCTCATAGCTGCATGGAAACAGAAATCTCCATATGGCATACATATGGCCTAGGGATAAAAAAGTTGGAACACGAGTCCAATCTGCTCCTTCTCATTTTGTGTTCTTTAACTAAAGCAGCCAGCAGGATTGTGAAATCCTATTTTATATACCTACTTATCTCCTCTATGGTAACTTGTCACTAATTCTCAACCATTAAGTACACTGTCTAGAAGAACAGTTGAAAACTACCTGTTATTTGAGTGAACTGAATGCCCCTGTACCCTTCACTTTCAGCATATACAATGTGATTATAATTTGAAGGAAATACGGAATTTCATACTGCATATATCACATATATTGTTTCTATTTCTGATCAAAATCAATAACATTCATTATCTCGTAAAAGATACAAAGAACACCTTTCCCAAAGAGCTTGCAAAATAAGCAGTAGATCCAGAAAAGACAATATGCAGTAAAGCCCTCAGGTTTTATATTTCATAAATATAAAAATCTGTTTTTGTGTGTATCACAGGAGCAGTGAATCTTCAGGGGAGATTTTAATGAGGAAAAGCAAGCAAGAGAAAAGCATGATACTTTTCACCTGGGCCTTTTTCTGAGTTGTTATCCCTGTAAAATATTTCTTAACAGTCTTAAACTCTTCCCATCCCTAGTACTGTATTCCTCTACTTTTGTTTCCTAAATATATTGTCCTGGTTTCAGTTAGAACAGAATTAATTTTCTTCCTAGTAGCTGGTGGAATGCTGTGTTTTGGCTTAGGATGAGAAGAGTGCTGATAACACCCTGATGTTTTAATTGTTGCAGAGCAGTGCTTATACCAAGCCAAGGACATCTCAGCCTTTTGATCTGTCCTGCCAACAGGCAGGCTGGGGGTGCAGTAAGAGCTGGGAGGGGACAGACCCAGGACAGGTGACCCAAACTAGCCAAAGGGGATATTCCATACCATCTGACGTCATGCTAAACAATATATAGGGGTGGCTAGCCGGGGGGAGGGGGCCAGACTGCTCGGGGTTAGGCTGGGCATCGGTCAGCGGGTGGTGAGCAATTGCATTCTGCATCACTTGTTTGTACATATTAGTAGTACTATTATCATCATTGTATTATTATTATTATTGTTATTATTATTTTCCTGTCTTATTAAACTGTCTTTATCTCAACTCACGGGCTTCACTTTCCATTTCTCTCCCCCGTCCCAGGGAGGGAGAGGGGAGGGTGAGCGAAAAGCTGCGTGGTGTTTAGCTGCCGGCCGGGTTAAACCACGACAAAGGTACATATAGTACCTTTATATATACATATAGTACCTTTGTGTGAGGATTCAGAAATACTATGTAGAAAATCTATTAAAACAAACAAACAAAACAAAACAAAACAAAACAAAACAAACAGCCAAATTCAAATTCCAAGTATTGAAAATTTTCAATTAACCATTTCCAAACAACCTACAGAACATGAGCATGTTCAGTTAATTACTTCAAAAAAGCAACCCAACAACATAATAAATGTCTGTCAGTAGCTCTCAGATTCTTTTTTTATAAATTACTTGCTTCTTAATCCAAAGCAACATCATACCCCTATCAATTCTGCGAACACCACCTGAGTCTTGCTCTGGATCCTGAGTCAGTCATGTGTCCTAAGGATGGAATTAGGATGCAGTATACTTTTTCTCTCTAAAATGATAAATAATGAGGCACTGGTGGAGAATATATGGCCAAATTTGCTGCTGCAGCAGAAAATGGAGCAACGCTACTGCTTATATATCTGCTTGATACTGTAAATAAAATGTCATTTATTTTCCTACCATCTCTATGAAGACTAGCAAGAAAATAATGAGTGATATTTATAGTGACCTTCCAGTACTCCTTCTGAATTAAGTTTTTCTTAGTCTTCCATCTTACAGAGGTCAGATCATATTAATCTTATTGTCATGCATAATGCTACTAACATCATTATTGAATTAAATGAATATGGAGAGAATTATACAGTCACAGGAATACTAATGGAAGTTTTGACAAATATAAATTTACCTTAAGATAACTATTATCCTGTATTTTTATCTAACATGTATTTATTGTAATAGCTATATATAGGAGGCTTTCTATTAGAAAATATACATAAAATATGACACTAGATATCTAAAAAGTGCAAAGATTGCGTTCTATTTATTTTCACTTCAAATATTTTCCTTCTCTTAATTAACTGTAGCAAGCTATTTCATGTTTAAGCCAGAAAATTTGGTAGAGATTTTCCTTTCCTCTACTCTTGAGAAGCATTGAGCTGTAAAAAAATTGGCAGGGACTGGCTTATTGTTTCTGTTGCTAGCTTTTGTGGTCTTTTACTCATGGTCGTTCAGAAAAAAAAAAAAAAGTGTAGATCCTTCATTTTATCTAGGGCAATGATCATATTCGTAAATTTTCAGGGAAGGACTAGATCATTTTGATTCAAAAAATTCACACACAGTGCATTATCAAAAAGAAGAGGGAAATGGAAAAGAGGTAAAGGGAAGCAATGATTAAGTAAGGTCATGTGCTCCAGACAGAGTGGACTATTTTTTTTTCTGGTTTCATTATAAAGAAGCATCAATTTCCATTCAATATGACGTCTGCCAGTAAAGAAAGGTACAAAAAAAGGAAAAGAAATCCAAAGAGGTCAAGGTGAGATATGTATACCATATAGTATGTAGCATATTCTAACAAGTTAGAGACATAAAAAAATAAGGGTTTTTTATGAAATTTTTAGGTAAAGGCCTTAAAAATATATGAAAAGGGAATCTCCTTCCTTTTTTAATTTAAGGCGTTTTCTAGAGACAAGTAAAATGCAGGCAGATACATGTCAATTCACATGTAAACAGGCACAAAATCATTCCAGTCTTAATGATCATTCAAACATGTTTTGCACCTCTATAAAAGAGTGCAAAACCAATATTATTTGATGAATCATATCTGTATCTCTAATGCTCTATCCTTATAAAATAATATACTTTTAAAACGTCCTGCCAACATGTTTTCCATTCTACCTAACTATATTTTTGTTGCAATATATTCAGTTAATAAATCTAGTTCCTTTCTAGCAATTTATTCTTACCATAGCATATTAGGATTACTTTAACTCTGGATGGCCTATTTAACATTTTAGGTTACATGCAATAATATCTAAAAATTAAATAAAGTATCTTTAAAGTATAAAGGTGTCTTCCCAGCTTTAACTCCAATATATTCTACATTTTGTCTCTAAAAAAGGGGGAAAGTAAAAAATAGTAAATGGTTTAAAAAAAAAAGGAAGAAAATGAACTTAGAAAATGAACATGTAATAACAAAATATAATGGTCCAATATTCTGTTGTTATTAAATATACTATCATAGTTCATACACACTTTTTATATACTACAGAACAATATAAACTATAAAACGTCCTGACAGTACACTAATGGATTTCATAATCCATAGGCCAGGGGGAGGAATTAATTTAAAAATTTAAAATTAATAGCCAGAATTTTTAAACAACTAGAATTCCCAGGTAGTTATCAAGGTGTAAAATAGACTTTTGTCTTAGTCCTGCTTCCTATGTACCCAGTCTTTTTAGAAGGAGTTAGTGTGTGTCAGAAGGCTTGTGAAGTCCAATTCAGCTGGTCATGTGTATCACCGTATTGTCACTGATAAGTATTTGTGTCCTGGACCTATGACTGTTAAATCTGAGTTCTACAAGGAATTCTCGTAACCTTTGCACCTATTGTACTATGCCATTGTTCCATGTAGAGGAAAATTACTAACCAGGACAAACACACTCATGTTCATGCACGCACTACAGTAAAACAACTGTATTAATGATCCTATTGTGAATAAGTCACTTTTCTGCCTCATTTAAATAGTGTGTTCCTCATATAAAGGATCTTTTTAACTTTTATATTACCCCACTCTAGTGTTGCTATGCTAGCAAAGCTTTCTTGACAGCTTACTTGCTCATTCCTGTCCAAACTATCCTTTTGATCCAGGCCCTATAGGCTTTGAAAAGGAGCCAGATCTGTTTCCCTTCGATCCAGGAGGAATGAAATACATAGGGCCTGAAGTCCAGGTTGCTTAACAACTTAAAGCAAGACAAATTGTTCCCACAACTATCTCCAGTGTTTGTTATCAACAAATGGAATGTAAGTGAAGACTGCTACATGATCTGAAAAATACTAATGAAGTCATGGAAGATATGGGAACACTTCAACTGGGATTGCCATCTCCAGCTATGCTCTCCCAGTCATGGACATTAATAGCAATAGACTTAAAGGATTGTTTGTTACACATTTGCCAGAATTCAGAAAACTTTGTTGTGTTCATGTTTCAATTGATACCTTTTCTGATTGTATTTTTTCATCTGTTCATGCAGGAGAAAAGGCAAAGGATGTGTGTAAACATTTTCTGTCAGCATTTGTGATGTTAGGAATGCCAAAAATGACTAAAACAGATAATGGGCCAGGATATGGGGCCCACGCAACCCACTTTTTTTTCAACAGTGGGGTATCTGATGGGTGTACCTCATTCTCCCACAGGTCAAGCAATTAATGAATAGGTCCATGATACCCTAAAATGTATGTTTCAAAAAAACAAAAAGAGGGAGTAGGGTTGTGACCCCCAGGAAAAGATAGCTAAAGCATGCTATGTTCTTAAATTTTTAAATCAATAGACAAAGGAAGGTCCTTCAATTTACAAACTTTTTAATGATAATACCCTAAACTCAGTTAAAGAAAGGACACAAGTCAGGGTAAAAAAATTAAGAACCAATCAGTGGGAAGGCCCCTATTCTCTCATAACTTGGGGCCAAGGTTGTGCTTGTGTTTCAATGGCAGCTGGTCCTAGATGAGTGTCAGCACAATGAGTCTGTCCAGCTGTCTCATCATCTGCCTTAACATGATCACAGCACTCTCCTTCTTCTTCGGATTCCAGCACAAACAAAAAACAAGTACGGAAGCATCCTGCTAGCATATGCAGGACTCAAAAACAAGGACTCCAGGAGCTGGAGGGGCAGCCGAGCCCCCCAGCTTGGCAGCACTCAGTGCCTGCCCCTCCAAAGGAATGTGGTTACAAAGTTTGCTAAAGATGGGATTAATATTCTTGATAGTTTTTCTCTGTGTTTTAATTTGTGTTAATCATGCTTTCTTTGTTAATAAAGAAGGGGGAGATGTGGGAGTGTGGCCATGGGGGTTGACAAGCCCCATGGTTGGAGATAACGTTGGACTCTTAATGATGAGACCATAAGGAATGTGAAGAGTTTAGAGAGAACAAAGGGTGATTCATGAGATGCCTTGCTCTCTCGGACTATCCAGTTCCATCAGGTGTTCTTGAACCTGCTCTTTGCTTACTATGGGAGGGACTTTGCTCCCTCAGCCCTCACCTACAGGTTCAAGGACTCAAGAGATGTGGGAAGCCTGTCAGTAAAAACCGAACCAAAGAACTTGTTGAGTACATCAGCATCATCCATGTCTGTTGTTACCAGGTCTCCCTTCCATTTATCAGAGGGGATACACTCTTCTTGCCCTTTCTTTTCTGACCAATAGAATCCCTTCTTGTTATTATTTGCATCCATTGCCAAGCTCAGTTCTGTCAGTGCCTTGACTTTCCTGATCCTATCCCTGCACATTTGGACAGCACCCCTGTACTCTTCCCAGGCTACATGTCCCTGCTTCCACTGCCTGTGCATTTCCTTATTATACCTCAGCCTAACTAGCAGGCCCTTGCTCAGCCATGCTGTTTTCCTGCCTTCCTTGCTTGCTTCCATACACGTGGGGATGAGTTCTTTCACTCTAAGAAAGGTGTCTCCTGAACAGTTACCAGCTCTGCTCAGCTCCTTTGTCCTTAAGGACAGTGTCCCAGAGAATATCATCCACTAGGTATTTAAACAGCTGGAATTTCACTCTTCAAAGGTTCAGGGTCCTGACTTTGCTCTTTGCCAAGCCCATAGTCTTTGGAATTACAAATTCAACCATGGTGTAGTCAACTGCAGCCCAGACTGCCTCCGATCTTAACCTCTTTAATGAGTGCATCTGTGTTGTGGAAGGATGTTTTATTATTTGCAGATTTACTGTTTGTTTTTGTTGTTGTTGTTGTTTTGTTTTGTTTTGTTTGTTTGTTTTTCATTTAATTTTTCAGTGTAACATGACTTTTTATGTTTATGATTTTTTTTTTGTACATGGAAGATATTGTTAGTTACTTGTCTATGAGTCTATGAAGAGCAAAAACGAGAAATAAGAACTCTGAGAGATATTTAACACCATGGGAAAAGTCAAAACAGAAATAACAGTTCTCTTTTACTCAATAGGCTCTAATGGGAGGATGAGTATACATTGCAAAAGATGCTGAGGGTTCTGTAGGCATCACAATTTGAATTCCAATGATTTGAATGCTGACTGCATTTCCCCGTTGAAAATATTATATATGCAAAATCTTTTGATTCTTTTCCTGGGCAATCCTCTCATGTTATTTTTAGCTTTTATAAATCATTTGGTTTTACTTCATAATCTTCATACTCCTCTTTTAGCTTTTCTTTTTTCTTTTCTTTTCTTTTCTTTTCTTTTCTTTTCTTTTCTTTTCTTTTCTTTTCTTTTCTTTTCTTTTCTTTTCTTTTCTTTTCTTTTCTTTTCTTTTCCTTTCTTTTCCTTTCTTTTCCTTTCTTTTCCTTTCTTTTCCTTTCTTTTCCTTTCTTTTCCTTTCTTTTCCTTTCTTTTCCTTTCTTTTCCTTTCTTTTCCTTTCTTTTCCTTTCTTTTCTTTTCTTTTCTTTTCTTTTCTTTTCTTTTCTTTTCTTTTCTTTTCTTTTCTTTTCTTTTCTTTTCTTTTCTTTTCTTTTCCTTTCTTTTCCTTTCTTTTCCTTTCTTTTCCTTTCTTTTCCTTTCTTTTCCTTTCTTTTCTTTTCTTTTCTTTTCTTTTCTTTTCTTTTCTTTTCTTTTCTTTTCTTTTCTTTTCTTTTCTTTTCTTTTCTTTTCTTTTCCTTTCTTTTCTTTTCTTTTCTTTTCTTTTCTTTTCCTTTCTCGCCAGGTTTTGTTACTTTTTTAGTAATCCACAAAGCTTTATTTATTTTTTTTTTCGTCCATTATTATTTCTGATTAGTGTCATATATTTAATTTTGGAAATGTTAAGTTACTTCCTCAACATTTTAACATTTGTTACTTCTCAAAACCCAAGAACTTAAGATGACAAGTGTGAAGGTCTGAATTTTTCAGGCATGGATGCAACATTGGTAACAGTGCTACAGTTTGCTCCACTAACTGAAGATTGCCTCTGTATTTCACAAACCTAACATCCAACATCCTATAGTTCACTCTTTTATAGCGCTTCTATTCATTTGTCAAGATGGAAGATATTTTACAAAATTATGATAGAGTATCTCTATTCTTATTTCTGTTTGGTTTTGTTTTCTCTCAGAAGATGAGTATCCTTAGCCTATATAATTATGCTGACAAACCATTTGCATGTGTTTTCTTGCTTCCTACAAAAAATAATAATTTATAGCACTTTTTAAGAAAATGTGAATGTATTATTCCTAACTTCATTAATTTAAGGACACTGAAGTGTAAACTTGATTTTAAAAATATATATAACTTTGTTTAAAAAAAAAAAAAAAGATAAATACTGGTGTTTTGGTCCATTCTTCAATGTTAATCAAGGCAGTCTAATTGTTAAAGAAGCATCTGTGCTTGAATCTGCCACTGTCTTCTTGTATGACCTTAATCTAGTTTAATGATCTCCCTGATTGACAACGAAATACATGGTTTACTACTAGGTTTCTGATTTAAATTAATTCCATCTTCATTGTGTCTGAAAGTCATTACTGTCTGACTGCTGTTCTGTGTTACTGTCTGTGAAGAATGGGTTATAGGGTTTTATCTATCTACAGTACCTCAAAGCGAACAGGTATCTCCATCATTAAACCAGCAATTTATTCTTTGTGTAAGATGTGAAAAGCATCAAAATTGAGTTCTCCCTCCCTCCCTTGAAGTGATCCAGCTGTTATAGCTGTTATAAGTGTTTTGTTTATTATTATTATTATCATTATTACCATTATTATAATTATCAATATTATTAATGATTTATAATTTATAAATTATAATAATTTATCATCATCATCATAATTATTATTATTTTTATTCAGAGGACATGTGGCACTGTGTCCATGATGCCTCTTACTGTTAACATCTTTACAATAATTATAATACACATTTCATTAGTCCAAACACTTAATAAATTGAGCAAAAAAAAAATAATGTTTGGATTACTAGATCAGACAGAACTTCTGATGAAAGAACATACAGTGAAATGTTAATACTTGTCTAATTTTAAAAGGCTGTCCCAAGTGGTTTGATCATTAGCTAATCTTTGTATTTAATAGGAAATTGCTACTACAGTAAAAATTTATGGGGCAAAAAAAAAGTAAAATTTCTATGTTTTAATCTGTAAAATGTGATGATTTTATTTCATGTCATTTTACAAGCCTTTGGTTCCTTGTTTGTAAGATTCAGAGTAGCAGCCAGCACTTCTGTATGCACTTCTGTACAGAACTGTAATAGCATAGCCCTTCAAAATATATTCTGCCATTCCTTTATTATTATTTATAGTTACTTGCTGTATTAACTTCACTATAAATAAGTTTTAACTTCCTAGTAATTATCTAACTACTCTTGTAACTCTTGAAACAATGATTAGCTGTGGGATGAACACTGTACTAATCGTTGTAATTCCATCTTCCAGATCTAAGACTCCAGCTGAGCCTTTTCAAACTGCTCATTTTATTATAGTGGAAAAGTTCTAATAACCAGAACATAGCTCATTCTTTTTTCTTGCATTTACAAGAGTGTTATTTTCTTGTAAAAAACAAAACAGCAAAAAACACACCACCAGCAACAAAGGCCCAAGTCAAAAATACCCAACAGTATGAATTTCTTTGCAATGTAATGTGGACAAAATTTTAAAGGATAGTTAACTGGAAGATTTAGAAAGACTAAATCAACCCTACCACAGCTGAAGTATAATGGCATGTATTAAATTACAAATATAATAATTATATATATTAAAAAATAATAATTAAAATGCCAAAATCAGAAGCCATAATTTGAAAATAAAGGACAAGTTTAAATGGAAGCTGCCATTTATTTTTATCTGACCCAATCCAAAGTGAGCTCTGAGGAAATGTTGAAGGAATAGCTTTCTGTTTCCTCTGCCACTTTTTAACAATGTATGCTAAAAATTTGTTGGTGCTCAGCAAAGTCATCTGCCACAGATTATATAACAGGGAGCACAAGTAAGTCAGTTCTAAGAATCACATATTTATAAAATAATTGGAAGGGACCATTGGCAATCATGTGCTCCAGTCCTTCACACAGAATGGAACAACTTACACTACATTTCTGAGGACCATGTTCAGAAGAGTTTTATACATTTCCAAGGTTCTCTGTAGCTTCTAACTTGTTCTAGTGTTTGACCACCCACATAACACCTTTTACTTCCCTACTTCTAATTGCAATTTTCCATGTTCCAGACATGGTCTGCTGTCTCTTGCCCTGTGCATGTCTGAAAAGAGTCCTCCTCCATCTTCTCTGTATCCTCCCATTAGGTAGTTAAAATATATAATGCATAATATACTGTACTTTGGTCTCTCTCTTTTTTTTTTTTTTTTTTCCCCGAGTCTGTTATCGTTATCTTCATCTTATTGTTAACTTCATCTTATTGTTATTGTTATATTGTTATTGTTATCTTCAATATAACATTGTATAGCTATTGTTATATTGTTATTGTTATCTTCATCTTATTGTTATCTTATTGTTATCTTCATCTTCCTCTCTAATCCAACTAGCGTTAGGCAAACAAATTCCAGAAATGTTTGCGTGTTCAACCTAGACATATTATTTACACTTGCATTCTTACCAGCTGTTGTTATCCAAGTCACATGTCATGGACTGAACATGCAGACACACCCACACCTTTGATTTACAGACATCAAATTCAAGTTATTAACTCAGACTCTACTGTAGAAAGAGGTTGAGCACCTACCTTATCTTTTTCCTTGTCCATTGTGTCTAGCTCCCTCCCTCACTGAACAGCAAGTCCATGTTTTTCCCAGCTTTTACTTTCCTGTCAATGCACTTATAGAAGCCCCTTCAAAACCTACAATACCTTCAGCTCCAGTTGAGATTTGGCCTTCCTAACTGCATTCCTACAAGCTCAGGCAATGTTGCTACATCCTTCCTGGGTAGCCTATCCCTGCTTCGTCCTTCAGTATACTTCCTATTTGTGCTTGGAGTTGTCAGGAGTTTAGAGTTGTCAAGAGTTTCCTGTTCGTCAATGTTAGCCTTTTTGACACATCTACTCAATTTGACAAATTGAAAATTTATTTGAAACTAACTCAGAATCACAGAATCACAGAATTGAAGTGGTTGGAAAGGACCTCGAAAGATCATTGGGTCCAATCCCCCTGCCAAAGCAGGTTCCTTAGAGCAGGCTGCCCAGTTTGGTGTCTAGATAGGCCTTAAATATCTCCAGAGAAGGAGACTCCACAACCTCCCTGGGCAGCCTGTTCCAGTGCTCTGTCACCCCCACCGTGAAGAAGTTCTTTCGCATGTTGGTGCAGAACTTCCTGTGCTCTATCTTGAGACCATTACTCTTTGTCCTATCCCCACAAACCACTGAATCCCTCTGTCTCCCACACCTCAGGTATTTATACACATTGATGAGATCCCCTCTCAGTCTTCTTTTCTCCAGGCTGAACAGACCCAGGTTCAATTGTCAGCCTTTCCTCATAGGGAAGATTCTTCAGGCCCCATATCATCTTTGTGGCCCTCCACTGGATGCTTTCCAGGAGATCCCTGTCTTTTTCGTACCGGGGAGCCCAGAACTGGACATAGTTCTGGGGTCATATAGGTGAGGCCTGACCAGGGCAGAGTAGAGGTGGAGGATCACCTCCTTTGACCACGCTCCTTTTAATGCACACCAGGATCCCATTAGCCCTCTTGGCCACAAGGGCACACTGCTGGCTCATGGCCCCCTGGTCCTTCTCCTCAGAGCTCCTCTCCAGCAGGTCATCCGCCAGCCTGTACTGACACATGCAGTTGTTCCTTCCCAGCTACAGGACTCTACACTTGCTCTTATTAAATCTCATTTGGTTTCTTCCTGCCCATCTCTCCAGCCAGTCCAGGTCTCGCTGAATGGCAGCATAGCCTTCTGGCATGTCAGCCACTCCTCCCAGCTTTGTGTCATCAGTGTTCTTGCTGAGGGCAAACACTATTCCGTCATCAAGGTCAATGAAGATGTTGAACAAGACTGGACCCAGCATTGACCCCTGGGAAACACCGCTAGTCACAGGCCTCCAGCCGGACTCTGCGTGGCCGATCACCACCCTCTGAGCTCAGCCAGTCAACCAGTTCTCAACCCACCTTACTGTCCACTCCTCTATCCCACACTTTATCAGCTTTGCTAGTAGGATGTCATAGGAGACGGTATTGAAAGCCTTGCTAAAGTCAAGGTAGATGACATCCACTGCTCTCCTCTCATCTACCCAGCTGGTGATGTCATCATAGAAGTCAATTAGGTTGGTCAAGCACAACTTCCCCTTGGTGAATCCATGCTGACTACTCCTCATAACCTTCTTCTCTTCCAATTGCTTGGAGATGGCATCCAGAACAAGCTGTTCCAACACCTTTCCAGGGACAGAGGTGAGACTGACTGGCCTGTAGTTTCCCAGATCCTCCTTCTTGCCATTCTTGAAGACCAGAGTGACACTGGCTATCCTCCAATCTCCTGTTCTCCAGGACCTTTCAAAGATGATAGAGAGCGGTTTGGCGATCACATCTGCCAGCTCCCTTAGAACACATGGATGCATCCCATTGGGAACCATGGATTTGTGTGTGTCGAGCCCACTGAGATGCTCCCAAACCACTCCCTTGTCAACAAGGGGGGAGATCTCCACTTCCCAGACTCTTTCTCCTCCCTCCAGGGTTGAGGAGTCCTTGGGGAGAGTCCCTGAAGCAAAGACTGAAGTAAGAAAAGCATTCAGTATCTCCGCCTTCTCAGTGTCTCCCATTACCAGGACACCCCCCTCGTTCAGCAAAGGACCCACATTATCCCTAGTCTTCCTTTTATTGTTTACATACTTAAAATAAACAAACAAACAAACAAACAAACAAAAACTTCTTATTATCTTTTATCTCTTTTGCAAGCCTCATCTCTAGGTGGGCTTTAGCCTTCCTTGTTGTGTCCCTGCAGGCCCTAACACTTGTATACTCCTCCCAAGAAGACAGGGCCTTTTTCCACATTTCATAGACCATCCTCTTCCTTTTGATCTTATTGATGAGCTCCTTGCTCATCCACGCAGGTTTCCTGCCCCCCTTCCCAATTTCCGACTCTTAAGGATGCACCAATCCTGAGCTTGGAAGAAGTGCTGTTTAAATGCAGCCCAGCTCTCACATGCACCCTTGTCTTCTAGCAGCCTAGCCTATGAGATACTCCCAAGCAGGTCCCAGAAGAGGTTGAAGTTGGGTCTCTGAAAGTCCAGGGTTGCGATCCTACTTTTAGCCTTACTTCTTCCATCAAGTTCCATCTTGAACTCCACCATCTCATGGTCGCTGCATCCCAAGCTGCCCCCGACCTTCACATCCCTAACAAGCCCATCCCTGCTGGTAAGGACAAGGTCCAGGAGCACCCCCCTCCTCATTGGCTCCTCATTGGCTCCTCCACCACCTGCATCAGAGAATTGTCTTCAACGCATTGTAGGAACCGTTTGGACTGCACATGCCTGGCTGAATTGCTTACGTAATATGGTCCCCCATACCAGTCCACCCCTTAATTCTCACTCACAAGCTCTCCACTTGTCCTTCACCCTCCCCCAGGTGGAGCTCTAATTGCTCCCTCACATAAAGGACAACCTCACCCCCAGCTTGTCTTTCCTAAAAAGGACATAGACCTCATTCCTGTCCGTAGACAGCATTCCATTCATGCAAGCTGTCCCATTGCATCTCTGTGATTTCAACAAGATTGTGGCCCTGCAACTGAACACGGATCTTGAGCTCATCCTGTTTATTTCCCATGCTTGGCACATTGGTATACAGGTACTTTAGGGAAGCAGTAGGCACAGTTACTCCTGGAGGGATGCAAGAAGAAAATTCTGGACAGGGTATCACAATCATTACCTTCTCTGAGGAGCCCTCGGGCGATCCTATGGGAAAACTTATAAGTTTTCCCCCTACTATCTTCAACAGTGACAGCAGTGACAAGTTCTCCCAGACCTTCTCTGTCATTTTTAGCTCCCCTCCCTTCCTCCATCAAACCTAGTTTAAAACCCTCATAATTAGCCCAGAGAGCTTACTTCTCATCACACTTGTGCCCCACTTGCAAAGTTGAAGTCGGTCAGTAGCCCACATACCCGCCTTCTCAAAGGGCTGCCCAAGATCATAATACCCAAATTCTTGGTCCAGACTCCACCCCCTCAGCCAGTCATTCACCTATCCCGTTCTCGTCCTTCTTTCCGGGTCCCAGTCACCCAGAGGGAGGACAGAGGAAAACACTTAGGAGAACACTGTAACAAGAGCAGCAGAGCATCACCACTGACCATGAAGCTTCTAATTGCTCTAAGATTTCATCCACTTTGTGATCAGTCTCTCGCAAACATTTACAGCAATATCACAGAATCACAGAATCACAGACTTGTCTAGGTTGGAAGAGACCTCAAGATCATTGAGTCCAACCTCTAACCTAACACTAACAAGTCCTCCACTAAACCATATCATTAAGTTCAACATTTAAACATCTTTTAAAGACCTCCAGGGATGGTGACTCTACCACTTCCCTGGGCAGCCCATTCCAATGCCTAACCACCCTCTCGGTAAACCATCCTTGTTGGTCTCTCCTGTGATCCTGGTCTACACATTCTTGGCAGGGTTAACACCCTTCCCAAAAAGGGAAAGACCACTGAAGTTATTCCTTTGCATGGAGCAGGATCCCTCATCATTTTTTCTGCCTGTCCTTTGTAAAAAGCTTGAATACATTAATTTCAGTACTTATTAGCAGACTACCTTAACATTTCTCTGTGATCCCAATGAGATCAAAGATCTGAATACATACAGCCTTCTAATTCCTCTTGTTTGTTTTCCATGTTGTGTACATTTGCATATAGGCATGCAAGATGGATGCCCATTCATACTGATCTCTAAGGAGTGTGACAGCCTCCTGAATCGTACCATTTCCTGAGTACTTCCTCATTGCCTCTGGTATATTAACTTCTCTTCAGCATCTAGTCACCATTTTTTCACAAATCTATTGCAAAACTCTCAGTAAGTTTTTGACACACTAACTAGTCTTTTGACTTACTTGTCAGCTAGAACCCATCTCTCTTTACCTGTTCTCGCTACCTAGTGAGGGCCTTGTGATTTTCAAGCCACAGACTCTCCATCAGCACCATCTGGGCAGTCAGATGCTGGCTCATAGGATGCATCCAGGCTTACCCAAGTCTTTCTGTTTGACAGGTGGGGCTGAAGAATCCACTAGTTGGACTGTCCCAACTTTCACACAAGCCCTCCGAGCTCTGTACTTACTTTTGATAAGTACAGTTTCCCTTGGCAGTATGATTCATGTTCACATGGATGACAGAGAAGGGGGGTTACAGTCCAAAGGCTGGACCACCTCTCCACAGAGCTCTAAAAGCTAGTATCTTTGATGAGCCTAGCAGTAAGTTATAAAAATGCCAAGCAACATAACAACACTGATACTCAATTTAAGAAAAGGTGAAAAAAAATAGTAGCAAAACTTAAAGAAAAATGAAATAGCTAAAGAGGTGAGACAACCAGAACTCTAAACCAAAAAGCTTGATTTGCTTATAGGAACAAATACAATAAAAAAATAACTACATAAAAATAAGTACATGCTCCAAAAGTTATATGAAGCCATTATCTCAATATTTCCATTAATAACAACTGAAGAAGAGAACAGAGATAAGTAACAAGATACACATTTTTCAGAATATTCTGGTGATATTTCAATTTAATTAGACATAAACTGTAAATATGATTTATGAGTGATAAAACAATATAACTTGATTTTACCATGAAGTTAAAATGTTCTTCCAGAAAGACTAATAAAAAAAAAAAAAAAAAAAAAAAAAAAAAAAGTTAGGTTTGATAAATTACTGTACAGAGCAATGCATTATACTAAAATCCTTAAAAATTTCATTCATTTAAATCATACCTGTTCTTCTTTAATAATATTGAGTTATTGAGTAGTAGTATTAAAGAGGTCAATTGATTTAATATATGATTTTTGTGTACTCTGATACTACATAGCACACAAGATATCCTCTATAATACAATTAAAAAAAAAAAAAAAAAAAAAAAGGAAGCAAAAGAACAAAAAACAATATCAGCTTGTGCCTCTCCCAACTCTCATGTGTAGTCATATTCCTTCTACTGATAATTTAAGAACCCTGAACACTTAATTGACGAGAACTATTTCACTTGGCCTCTAAAATTTCAGGGAAATTTGGTACCTAAGTGAGAGAAGCTGGTTCATACATAAAATTAGTAATTTTATTCTGCTTCTCTTGGAACACTCATCCCTATAGTTCAAGTGCAAGTGCTTCATTTACTTTCATAAATTGCAAATAATGTGGAATATTATCCCCATTTTACAGTAGAAATTCTATAGCAGGACATAATACATTAATTATGAAAGTATATTAGTTGGGTATCTAGTTTGAAAAAGATTTCTTTACTGGCTAGATTTTATAGGATTTTATATATTAAAGCTCATTTCCCACTGAATTTACCTGAATTCATAAATGCAGCAGGAATCTGTTAATCACCGTACAGTCTCAGGTTGAGAAACCAAAAAGGGGGAATGTAAACAGTTCTTGTAAGATGTTTTTTGTTTTGTTTTGTTTTGTTTTAACACATCAAGACTCGAGAGCAGAAGCAAATTAATATGCAGTGAATACTGATTTCCTATGATTGAAGTATTTCAGCAAGATGCTTTTCAGATGCCTCACCTGTTTAATTTTGAACTAGATTTATCTCTAAAAAGTGATATTAGGATATTCTTTATACAGAAAAAGACATGCAGAAGGAACAACGCGTTAAACAAGTTGTTTTAAGATGTATAAGGTAGGTAATATGGGGAGTGCTTCTGCCATTTAAAAAGTCTTGGTGAGAAAAGGTTTGGAACATCTAAACAATGATTGAGACAGATAATTCTACCCTGTTAGAGATAAGACTAAGACTAAGATGATATCTAGGGGAATGAAGATCCTGTGTAACAAAAGACTGACTGAAAAAGTTTGCCCAGTGCCCCATTACCACTGAACTAGTGATGATGAATTCTCTTAAGGTGTTCTCAAATATTCTTCTAATATGAGCAGTCAGAAAAAAACAAACAATCAAAAAAAATCTTTCATGTTAAATCTTTCTAAATATATGTAATACATGTAAATGAGTTGTCCTGGTTTCAGTTAGAACAGAATTAATTTTCTTCCTAGTAGCTGGTGGAATGCTGTGTTTTGGCTTAGAATGAGAAGAGTGCTGATAACACCCCGATGTTTTAATTGTTGCAGAGCAGTGCTTATACCAAGCCAAGGACACCTCAGACTTTTGCTCTGTCCTGCCAACAGGCAGGCTGGGGGTGCAGTAAGAGCTGGGAGGGGACAGACCCAGGACAGGTGACCCAAACTAGCCAAAGGGGTATTCCATACCATCTGACGTCATGCTAAACAATATATAGGGGTGGCTAGCCGGGGGGAGGGGGCCAGACTGCTCGGGGTTAAGCTGGGCATCGGTCAGCGGGTGGTGAGCAATTGCATTGTGCATCACTTGTTTGTACATATTATTATTAGTAGTACTATTATCATCATTGTATTATTATTATTATTATTATTATTATTTTCCTGTCTTATTAAACTGTCTTTATCTCAACTCACGGGCTTCACTTTCCATTTCTCTCCCCCGTCCCAGAGAGGGAGGGGGGAGGGTGAGCGAACGGCTGCGTGGTGTTTAGCTGCCAGCCGGGTTAAACCACGACAGTCTTTTTGGCGCCCAACGTGGGGCACGAAAGGTTGAGATAACGGCAGATCTGACCAGAGTGTGTTAAACTAAAATTGGTATAAGTATTAGACCTGCTTAATAGTCACTTGTCATAATGCTGATTGCTTTAATCTCAACTGTGCTGCGCCTGTTTTCCAAATTGAGTATTATAGCACGTTATTTTCCGTATGTGCTCTCTGTCATGTTGTTTATCCTCTCCGGGCCCTGGTTTCAGACCATTATGGTACTGTGTGTTGTATCAGTGGCTTATGAGATGATGAAATATCTGGCCATGACTCTAACCTGGTATTTGTACTCAGTAACATCTTCGATTCTATACTTTGGAAACTGTATTTTGGAAACTATTAGCAATTGTATCTGTTGCCTTTTTTCATTAGGGAGTCAATCTGTGGAGGGGAAAGGGGAAGATAATTTTTCTTACTTGATCACTCTCCCTTTCTCCTTCACCACCCCTGTACCCTCCTTGATCACTCTCCCTTCCTCCTTCACCACCCTCTTATCCTCCGAGTTTATTACAATAGCTCTCCAAGATATTGAATATCCTTGGGATACTCAGACCAGCATAGTCCTGTTGTTCTGCCTCCTGAATGCACTTCAGGTTCTGCTTAAAGTTAAACAACTACTTAGGAAGCTCATCCGGAGATCTGCCCGGAGGCAGTATAGTTGTGGGTGGCAGGGAGTATGGGAGGATATGGGCAGGCATCTAGACCAGTTGGCACCCCCAGTGTTTTGGAAATTCACCCCTGAACAAGTGCAAAATCCTCAAAAACTGGCAGAATGCTTGAATAAAAGGTGTCGCGATTCGGGAAGTTCCAAAGTAACACAAATCATTGTAACATGCTGGGGCCTGGCTTACGCCTATCGAGCTGCCATGGATACTGCTATCAACTTAGTGACAGACCCTGCGGCCACTCCAAGTCCCGTGACAGATCCAACGGCCACTGTGACCCCTACGGTGGACTCTGCAGCCGCTCCAGTCCCAGCTTCTGCAGATGCTCCAGTCCCAGCTCCTGCAGCCACTCCAGTCCCAGCTCCTGCAGCCGCTCCAGTCCCAGCTCCTGCAGCCGCTCCAGTCCCAGCTCCTGAAGCCGCTCCAGTCCCAGTTCCTGAAGCCGCCCCAGTCCCAGCTCCTGAAGCCGCCCCAGTCCCAGTTCCTGCAGCCGCTCCAGCTCCGGTTCCTGCAGCCGCCCCAGCTCTGGTTCCTGCAGCTGCTCCAGTCCCAGCTCCTGCAGCCGCTCCAGCTCCGGTTCCTGCAGCCGCTCCAGCTCCAGTTCCTGCAGCCGCTCTAGTTCCAGCTCCTGCAGCCGCTCCAGCTCCGGTTCCTGCAGCTGCTCCAGTTCAAGCTCCTGCAGCCGCACCAGTTCCAGCTCCTGCAGCTGCTTCAGCTCCTGCAGCCGCTCCAGCTCCTGTAGCTGGGTCAGAGAAACGAGCTGTAGCAGTGCAAGTTGACCCTGCAGAGGGTATTCCAACCTCTGTGGCAGACCCTATAACAAGGTCAGAGAAACGAGCAGTAGCAGTGCAAGCTGCCCCTGTAGAGAAGGTGAAAAAATGGTATAGAGATTCAGGTCGTTTAGAACGCAGAGAATCTTCTGCCAAATCTAGGTATAGAGACGACGGAGACGACGACGACGCTGGGCCATCAAGGGTTCAGGAGGAGGAAGATGAGGATGCCGAAAAATCAACAGTAACTACCTGAAGCCTAAACGAGCGTGAGTTACGAGATGTGCGAAAAGATTTTGGTCGCTGTATAGGTGAGCAGCTTGTCACCTGGCTGCTCCGATGCTGGGACACTGGAGCCAATTGTGTGGAATTAGATGGCAGGGAAGCCAAGCGACTGGGATCCCTTGCTAGAGATGCAGGCATTGACAAAGCAATTGCAGATGGAGCACAATCTCACAGCCTCTGGAGGCGTCTCCTCTCAGCTGTGAGGGAAAGGTATCCCTTCAAGGAAGAACTTTTATGTCTACCAGGCAAGTGGACCACTATGGAGAAGGGAATCCAGTATCTGAGGGAATTAGCCGTACGGGAAGTGATTTATGAGGATCCAGACCTCAGACAAACATCCAAAGATCCAGATGAAGTAAGGTGTACGCGACCCATGTGGCGGAAGTTTGTACGGAGTGCACCATCATCATATGCCAGCTCATTGGCAATAATGGCCTGGAAAGAGGATGAGGAACCCACAGTGGATGAAGTGGCTAAACAACTCCGGCAGTACGAAGAAAGTCTCTCCTCTTCCTTACAGGCCTGCGTCTCAGCTGTGGAGAAACTTTCTGAAGAGTTCCACCAACTTAAAGAGAATCTATCTTCATCCCCACCTGAACCAACCAGTGTCCACCGACCAAAAGAGAACACTGTGGAGAAACTTTCTGAAAAGGTTCACCAACTTGAAGAGAGATTATTCTCCTCCATACCTGTACAGAGCAGTGTCTCAGCTATCAGGGGTAGTCGTTCATCCACACAAGGAAGACGATATGGTGGGTACTCACCCCGTGCTACCCTGTGGTTTTACTTACGAGACCATGGAGAGGACATGAGAAAATGGGATGGAAAATCTACCGCGACCCTAGAGGCACGGGTACGTGAGTTGCAAAAGAAAACAATCAGAAAGAAGGGATTCTCTGAAAAGTTTGCTGCTCCAACTTCCAGCAGACAGTCCTTCAAACACAGAAACGAAGAAGATTCCGACCAGGATTAGGGAGGCCCTGCCTCCAGCCAGGGGGAGGAAAGGGATAATCGAGTTTATTGGACTGTGTGGATTCGATGGCCTGGCACATCAGACGCGCAGAAGTATAAGGCTTTAGTAGACACCGGTGCACAATGTACTATAATGCCATCGAACTATAAAGGACCAGAGCCCATCTGTATTTGTGGAGTGACAGGGGGATCTCAGCAGTTGACTGTATTGGAGGCTGAAGTGAGTCTGACTGGGAATGAGTGGGAAAAGCACCGTATTGTGACTGGCCCGGATGCTCCATGTATCCTTGGCATAGACTATCTCAGAAGAGGATATTGCAAGGACCCAAAAGGGTTCCGGTGGGCTTTTGGTATAGCTGCCTTAGAGACAGAGGGCATTAAACAATTATCTACCTTACCTGGTCTCTCAGAGGACCCCTCTGTTGTGGGGTTGCTGAGGGTCGAAGAACAGCAAGTGCCAATCGCTACCACAACTGTGCACCGGCGGCAATATCGCACTAACCGGGACTCCCTGATTCCCATCCATAAGCTAATTCGTCAATTGGAGAGCCAAGGAGTGATTAGCAAGACTCATTCACCTTTCAATAGTCCCATATGGCCAGTGCGAAAGTCTAATGGCGAGTGGAGACTAACAGTGGACTATCGTGGCCTGAACGAAGTGACGCCACCACTGAGTGCTGCAGTGCCGGACATGCTGGAACTTCAGTACGAACTTGAATCGAAGGCAGCCAAGTGGTACGCCACAATTGATATCGCTAATGCATTTTTCTCCATCCCTCTAGCAGCAGAGTGCAGGCTACAGTTTGCTTTCACTTGGAGGGGAGTCCAATATACTTGGAATCGACTGCCCCAGGGGTGGAAACACAGCCCTACCATTTGCCATGGGCTGATCCAGTCTGCACTGGAGCAGGGGGAAGCTCCTGAACACCTGCAGTACATCGATGACATTATTGTGTGGGGTGACACAGCAGAGGAAGTTTTCGAGAAAGGGAAGAAAATAGTCCAAATCCTTCTGAAAGCTGGTTTTGCCATAAAACAAAACAAAGTCAAAGGACCTGCACGAGAGATCCAGTTTTTAGGAATAAAATGGCAAGATGGACGTCGTCAAATCCCAATGGATGTGATCAACAAAATAACAGCTATGTCTCCACCAACTAACAAAAAAGAAACACAGACTTTCCTAGGTGTTGTGGGGTTTTGGAGAATGCACATCCCAAATTACAGTCTGATTGTAAACCCGCTCTACCAAGTAACCCGTAAGAAGAATGAGTTTGAATGGGGCCCTGAACAACGACAAGCCTTTGAACAAATTAAGCAGGAAATAGTCCATGCAGTAGCCCTTGGGCCAGTTCGAACAGGACCAGATGTAAAGAATGTGCTCTACACTGCAGCCGGGGAGAACGGCCCCACCTGGAGCCTCTGGCAGAAAGAACCTGGGGAAACTCGAGGTCGGCCCCTGGGGTTTTGGAGCCGGGGATACAGAGGGTCTGAGGCCCGCTATACTCCAACTGAAAAGGAGATACTGGCAGCATATGAAGGAGTTCGATCTGCTTCAGAGGTGGTCGGTACTGAAGCGCAGCTCCTCCTAGCACCCCGATTGCCGGTACTAGGCTGGATGTTCAAGGGAAGGGTCTCTTCTACGCATCATGCAACTGATGCTACATGGAGCAAGTGGATTGCACTAATTACTCAGCGGGCTCGAATAGGAAACCCCAGTCGCCCAGGAATATTGGAAGTGATTATGGACTGGCCAGAAGGTAAATACTTTGGGATATCATCAGAGGAGGAGGTGGGTCGTGCTGAAGAAGCCCCACTGTACAACCAGTTACCAGAAAATGAAAAGAAATATGCCCTGTTCACTGATGGGTCCTGTCGTATTGTGGGGAAGCATCGAAGATGGAAGGCTGCTGTATGGAGTCCTACACGACGAGTTGCAGAAGCTGCTGAGGGAGAAGGTGAATCGAGTCAGTTTGCAGAAGTGAAGGCCATTCAGCTGGCTTTAGACATTGCTGAACGAGAAAAATGGCCAGTTCTCTATCTCTACACCGATTCATGGATGGTAGCAAATGCCCTGTGGGGATGGTTACAGCAATGGAAGCAAAACAACTGGCAGCGTAGGGGCAAACCCATCTGGGCTGCTGCATTGTGGCAAGATATTGCTGCTCGGGTAGAGAACCTGGCTGTGAAAGTACGTCACGTAGATGCTCATGTGCCCAAGAATCGGGCTACTGAAGAACATCAGAACAACCAGCAGGTGGATCAGGCTGCTAAGATTGAAGTAGCTCAGGTGGATCTGGATTGGCAGCATAAAGGTGAATTATTTATAGCCCGATGGGCCCATGACACCTCAGGCCATCAAGGTAGAGATGCAACATACAGATGGGCTCGTGACCGAGGGGTGGACCTGACCATGGACGCTATAGCACAGGTTATTCATGACTGTGAAACATGTGCTGCAATCAAGCAAGCCAAACGGTCAAAGCCTCTTTGGTATGGAGGACGATGGCTGAAATATAAATATGGAGAGGCCTGGCAGATTGATTACATCACACTCCCTCAAACTCGCAATGGCAAGCGCCACGTACTTACAATGGTGGAGGCAACCACCGGATGGCTGGAAACATACCCTGTGCCTCATGCCACCGCCCGGAACACTATCCTGGGCCTTGAAAAGCAAGTCCTATGGCGACATGGTACCCCAGAAAGAATAGAGTCAGACAATGGAACTCATTTCCGAAACAACCTTATAGACACTTGGGCCAAAGAACATGGTATTGAGTGGGTGTATCACATCCCCTATCATGCACCAGCCTCCGGGAAAGTTGAACGATACAACGGACTGTTAAAGACTACATTGAAAGCAATGGGCGCTGGGACATTCAAAAACTGGGATACGCATTTGGCAAAGGCCACCTGGCTAGTCAATACTAGGGGATCTGCCAACCGAGCTGGACCTGCCCAATCAAACCTGTTACGTACTGTAGATGGGGATAAAGTTCCTGTAGTGCATGTAAAAAATATGCTGGGTAAAACAGTCTGGGCTACTCCTGCCTCAGGAAAAGGCAAACCCATTCGTGGAATTGTTTTCGCTCAGGGACCTGGATACACTTGGTGGGTGATGCAAAAGAACGGAGAGGTCCGGTGTGTACCTCAAGGAGATTTAATACTGGGTGAGAATAGCCCATGAACTGAATTGTACCATGTTAATTGCTATATAATACTGTATGTTATCACTACTATGACTACTATAGGTGACTAATTAGAATGTATGGAAAAGAGTGTAACCTGAGCATGACATAAATGGTATGGAATAAGGGGTGGATAGATGTCCTGGTTTCAGTTAGAACAGAATTAATTTTCTTCCTAGTAGCTGGTGGAATGCTGTGTTTTGGCTTAGAATGAGAAGAGTGCTGATAACACCCCGATGTTTTAATTGTTGCAGAGCAGTGCTTATACCAAGC
Organism: Aythya fuligula; assembly: GCF_009819795.1. Classification (NCBI taxonomy): domain Eukaryota; kingdom Metazoa; phylum Chordata; class Aves; order Anseriformes; family Anatidae; genus Aythya; species Aythya fuligula. The sequence goes on from NC_045561.1 coordinate 90,266,328, forward strand.
CAAGGACACCTCAGACTTTTGCTCTGTCCTGCCAACAGGCAGGCTGGGGGTGCAGTAAGAGCTGGGAGGGGACAGACCCAGGACAGGTGACCCGAACTAGCCAAAGGGGTATTCCATACCATCTGACGTCATGCTAAACAATATATAGGGGTGGCTAGCCGGGGGGAGGGGGCCGGACTGCTCGGGGTTAAGCTGGGCATCGGTCAGCGGGTGGTGAGCAATTGCATTGTGCATCACTTGTTTGTACATATTATTATTAGTAGTACTATTATCATCATTGTATTATTATTATTATTATTATTATTATTTTCCTGTCTTATTAAACTGTCTTTATCTCAACTCACGGGCTTCACTTTCCATTTCTCTCCCCCGTCCCAGAGAGGGAGGGGGGAGGGTGAGCGAACGGCTGCGTGGTGTTTAGCTGCCAGCCGGGTTAAACCACGACATGAGTATAAGCCTCTAGTCTTCTATTTCAGAAGACTGAAGTCGATGTTACAGAAGGACTACTCCAGTCATGTATACCACACATGGTGCGCAGAAAAGGGAAAACATAAAAAATAAGTAACAATAAAATTGTAATTTTCTCCTTAATTTTCTAAAATTTTAGGACTTGAGGGAAAAATTATTTTACTGAGATTTTGCATGTGTATGTTCTGAGATTTAAACAACAGCAGGAAAATGGAGAAAGAGAAGGGTCATCATATTGAAACTGACTTAAGGCTGAGTTTGAAACAGTTTTCTGTTACATGGGAAAACACAGCAACCAAGAACTAACACAACTATTCTCTTCTGTTATGAAAAACCAAGAAAGAAACAAGAAAATAATATCTGCTAGGGTTTCACATGAACATTCTAATGGCAGAAAAATTCCAGTTTTGAAACTTTGGTTTCCAATACACAAATTGGACAAAAGTACTTTGTCCAACCTTTCCAGTGCTAGCCACTGATTAACCACTTTTATTCATGGAGCTTTCTAACTGTCCTGACCTCCCTCTTTTTCCTTCCCACCTTTCCATTCCCCTATACCATAATTCCATTCTTGTTCAACTTCTTTCTATCTAACTTCCACCCTACTACATTTTGCCCATTGTGCCTTAGGCTTTATTTATTTATTTATTTATTTATTTATTTATTTATTTATTTATTTATTTATTGTAATAATTTCCCTTCCCTTCCCTTCCCTTCCCTTCCCTTCCCTTCCCTTCCCTTCCCTTCCCTTCCCTTCCCTTCCCTTCCCTTCCCTTCCCTTCCCTTCCCTTCCCTTCCCTTCCCTTCCCTTCCCTTCCCTTCCCTTCCCTTCCCTTCCCTTCCCTTCCCTTCCCTTCCCTTCCCTTCCCTTCCCTTCCCTTCCCTTCCCTTCCCTCTTCCCCATTTTGTTTTCTAAAACAGATCTATGTCCTAAAAGGACTAACGACATAACTAAATTATGTTACAGTGTTTGCTTAAACTGAGTACCTTTGCATAAGAAATACTCTCAGATCAAGCACTAAGGACAGCTTACTGTCACTGTAATAGTGATAATTCCATAATCACTGATTACTGTAGTACAGAAATATGTAATCTATAAATACATAGTTAAATAAAAGAGTCTATTAAAAAAAAAAAAAAAAAAAAAAGTCTATACATAGCACTTAGGGCAAGCTTCTCCTACCGGAGACTAGCTCTGTACAACACTTGGACACTGCCTGAGACAAGTGTCACACTACCCAGCACTTATCTTGAGTCTCCTTTGTGCCCATGCATTGCCTCTAAAGTTCTAAAGAATGACTATCCTTTGAGGGTACTCTTCCTGTTCAGTGCCTGAAACAGGTTTGAAATTTTGCTTTTTGAAATGTCTGAAGTGTATGGGTTATGCTGCTGCTCACCAGAATGTTGTTTTTATGAATGCACTGGCAACATTCATTAGATGCCCTGAAGGGATCTGCAAACATCTTAATTTTCTGCCCTCAGCTATGCCTGCATTGGTACTGGCTTGCATTCAAAGTTATCACCTTCCAAATAAGTCTCTTATGGTTCCAACTATGACATGCAAGGTCATTCTACTAAGTTACTTTAACACTGCAGACATGAAAGCAAAAAAAGTACACAATTTACATGTCTGAGGTAAATGGATTATACTGAAGGTACACTGAATGTAGAATCTGTCCTTTCTTTATAAACATTGCATTAACCTTGTTTGCTTATTAAAAAGAACAATGTCATTTTTTTTGGCTGCTTTTTATAACAATTTTTCATTCATAAGGAAATACAAGATCAAGCTGCAGTAATAATACCATTGGTGTTACACAGTAAGATCTGATGTGAACTTGAAACCACATAGCAATATATATAAGAACGAGACCCTAATGTTTAAAAGAATTCCTGTTATTATAAGGCAAAAAGATGTTATAAAATTGTACAAGTAATGTAAATAAAGTAAAATAGAAAGGACGTGTCAAGGGCTATGTATTCTCAGGGTGTATAAGGTGATATTTTTGAGCATCGTGTCATGTTGCTTTTTGTCATATTACATTCAGATACACAAAGTAAGTAATCTTGACTTTGTAAAAAAAAAGTCAGCCCCATTATTTATTTTCAGCAGAACTGTGACCTTCTGTGACAGTTCCATTTGTACTGGAATGGAATCGTAATGGTCAGAATGAAAAACCAACAAAGGTTTAATGTTTAATTGCATCCTATAAGAAGCATAATATATTACTATTCTCTGAGTGCTAGTTTTATTAGATGTGGGTATTTTTTCATTAAAAATATCTATTTGACTAATATTTGCTAATCATCCAGCTCTCTTTCTCCATATAAATCACACAGGAGCCATCTGATGAAGCCAGGCTTCACTATAAAGCCCCAGATAACTGCCTCCTGATGTGTTTGTGAGCTACATTCAACTGCATGTTGAACTCCCTTACAAGTTTATAGTAGTTCTGCACAAAATTTTAAAGGTTTAATATAGCTCGAAAGTCACTCTTCTTTAAGGAGTAGTAGCTTACAAGGAGAGCTTAACAAACTGAGCATGGCTTTCAAACAGACAAAGGTAGAGGCAGGATACAGTGGGCTAAAACAATCAATACTTCTGACAGACTGGGGTGGTTTTTGTTATTTCCAACAGCACACTTTGAACTGATCATATTGAAACCTGAATTCTGTAAATGGCCTGAAAGTAGAAATAAACACCACTTATACGTAATTTTTTATGACATCAAAAGCCCGTGTATTTGTCATGTCAGCTTCCCCACTCCATCCATAATGACACAATTAAGAATCCATATTTATATGTGTAAAAAAAGTTATTGACAGAGTCAGAATATTGGAATTAAAATATTTTTAGGCTTTAAACAAAGGACAAGAAGATGTATTCATTGACTGAATGCAAATAATATGTTATAATGTGTGATATCACAAAGAAACTCAGGACATTCAATTGTCATGCTGTGATTTATGGTACAATGTCTGATGACCAAAGAAGTAATCACACTCTAGAACAATAACTGTGAAAATGCTACAGACAGATAGATGGACTAAGGCATCATTACAAACAAGTAATAAATCTCATACCCTATGAAAGACAGCTTCTATCATTGATGAAATATTCAGGAAATCTTTATACTGCAAGGTGCCAAGCACCTGCTGAGAGCAGGCCTTTGCCTTCAGACTTACTCTCATTGAATCTAAGAGAAAAGCTTTCTAAAGTCTTGGACATTCCTTCAAAGCACAACTTCATCCTAAAGAATAGGCAGGCACGACCCCTTTTCCAGACACCTTGTTCATCTGGTGGTTATGCCACCTTAGTGTGTTGTCTCTGAGTTAGTTCTTTGTAAACTACAATGAGAAATAAAAAGGAATGAGACTGGAGAGAATGCATAAGGTGTTCTAATTATTGTTCATTGATACAGAACACAACTTAAAGCCTACTTTAGAGTTTCCATAAAGAAATTTCTGACTCTTCTAAATAAAAAGACAGTGTATTTTCCTATAAACACATTTTCCTTGATCATAACATTGATGAAGATACTTCAAGAGCTTTCTATGCTGTTAATACAAAGGAAGTGCTCCGGAACCATCTACATTTCAAAATCCTGGACCCCTGTAATAGAATTTATGCCTGCTCTTTGGGAGCAGAATTTAGACATAAAGGAGATCACGTTACAATCATAGAATCATAGAATATCCTGAGTTGTAAGGGAACCACAACGATAATCAAGTCCAACTCCTGCTCTACACAAGAACACACAAAAATAAAACCTTATGTCTGAGAGTGTTGTTCACTGCATAAGTTCAAGAAGCTTCTTGAACTCCAGAAGGACTGGTGCCATGACCACTTGCATGGGGAGCCTGTTCCAGTGCCCAACCACCCTGTCAGTGAATAAATCTTTCCTAACATCTGACCTGAACCTCTCCTGATGTATCTTCACACCGTTCCATCGGGTCCTATCACTGGTCACCAGAGGGCAGAGATCAGCACCTGCCCCTCTGTTCCCTCTCGTGAGGAAGCTGCAGGCCACCATGAGGCCTCTCCTGTCTCCTCTGCTCTAGGCAGAACAAACCAAGTGACTTCAGCTGCTCCTCATACATCTTGCCCTCTAGACTCTTCATTATATTTGTTACCTTCCTTTGGACACTCTCAAATAGTTTTATGTATGTCCTTCTTATACTGTGATGCCCAAAACTACACACAATATTCAAAGTGAGGCCACACCAGTGCACAGCAGAGTGGGCCAATCTATCCTCCCGACTGGCTAGCAGTGCTGTGACCAATGCACCCCAGGATACATTTGACATTTTTGGCTACCAGGGCACACTGTTCTTGACTCATATTCAACTTGCAATTGACCAGAACCCCCAGATTCTTTACCACTGGTCTGCTGTCCAGCCTCTCATCCCGCAATTTGCATATACACTCAGGAGTGCCCCATCCCAGATCCCGTATATTTCTTCAACCTCTTTGTTATCTATCATTAGAGCATCAAGTCTGTTTTTAAGGAATTTGAAAAAGAGAGACAAAAAATAAAGAAAACTAATCATGAGTACTGGGAACATTATTTCCCTGGTGAAAAAAAAATAAAAGTAATAAATAAATAAATAAATAAATAAATAAATAAATAAATAAATGGTAAAGCAGTGAAGAAAAATCTCCTTCGCTGAATCTCAAATGTCTTGTGATATTTGATTCTATTTATCAGTAAATTACCTAAATGGGAGTCCTGAGGAAACAAACCACTGTCATCTAACCTTGTTCAGTCTCGTTTGTACCATAATGTATCATCTGTAACATAGTGCAGTGGAATGGACAAACTGCACAGTTAGAAGTATGAATTTTAGAAGCTAAAAAAAAATACTTTTTTCTCAGTTGTAGAAACACATGCTCAACAACTTTCTGTTGACCTACTGTTCGATATATGCCACAATGCTCAATTATCTTTCAAATTTTGTTATTTGCAGCATGTAAACTCATATTGTAATTTGACAAAATTATCACGGTCAAAAACATATAAAGGCATTTATTCGCATCTTCATACTGTTGGTGGGATGTATTTACAGGAATGGGAAAAGGTTGTTGGGCAACAGATAGGCTGATTTTGTATGAGTGAGGATTTCTTTATTTCAGCATCCAATTCTCAAGAACTAACAGGAGCAACAAACAAAATCTATTTCCCAAATACCTCATAAAAAATGTTATCTTTGTATCAGAGGCTGTCAATATATCAAGTGAAAACATCTTACCTTTTTAAAAGACCAACAACTGATAACATTAAATGTATCTTTATTCTTTCATTTAAACCAAAATGCATGCTCTTTCTCTTTTCTTTGAATCAGACTCGAATAGGAGAGTCATTTTACCTGCCAGCATCTATGAGATATAAATAAACAGTAACTTACCTCTCATGCAATAAATTGTATCACATTCCAAATGTTTTTTACAGGAAGAGCTATCTGGCTTTCTGATAGGCAAAATTATACTCTATTACATCAGTGCTATTCAGGTTTTATATCAGGGCTCTGTAAGAAGGTGTCAATGGAGATTCTTTTGAGATATGTATCCTAGCACTAGTAAGATAAACACAAAAATAGAGACATGATTGCATGGAAATGAAAACCTATTTATTGACTCCCAAGTAATTTATTTAAGCTGCTCTCAGGCCCAGTCAGCAATAAATAAATAAATAAATAAATAAATAAATAAATATTTTTGAGAGTGTTCATACACACATGAGAAATAGAACCTATCAATTCAGTGAAAGAGTTCACAAGAACTTACATAAGCTTACAAATTTTAAGAACCCCAATTACCTCCCTTTTTTCTTCTAATTTCTCCGCTTCTCCAACCTAAAATAAAAACTCTTTTAATAAACATTAGTAAGTTATTAAGCTTGACCATTTGGAAAAAGCTCATAGAGTAATACTCTTCATTTTTATCTGCATGTACTCTTGTACTGTATCATTTTTTGTGCCATATCTATCTTTACCTTGTATGAACTGAGGAAGATTTGTTCAGACAGACACTGATGGTATGGCCCTAGTGGAATTCCACAAGGAATACTTTCAGTGAGGCGGGAATTGAATGCTTTATCAGTCAAAATTAACCTGAACTGTGCTTTAGATCCAGATGGCATTATGTCTTTGATTCTTAATTCCTGATTGCTTACAGTCCCTTTTCCACATGCACACACTCTTCCTTTTCCATGAAGACATGGGTAAATGGTACAGCATGTGGTGGGCATTCAAATTATTCTACAGAGTGGGAATATGCACACACTGTATCCTCAGAACCAGGATCTATAATATTCCCAAGTTTCATAGTGGACAGAACCAAAAAAGAGCCTGGACAATTGCTCAGTCTATACTCAGAAGGCTCACATAAATATATCAATACCAAGTTTCCTTTCTTGTTAATTCTCTTTTAAAATGTTAATGTTTATCACAACAGGTGATGCAAACTGCACATGTAAGCAAAGCACAATAATAAATTCATTCTCTATGTGCCAACGGCCAGCAGATGTTCAGCTACTTCCACAAAAACAGGGCCTATGTATACATAAAAGCTAATTTGAAAGACAAACACCACTACACAAATGTGTCCCCTTGCCCCTTCTTTCCCAGGGGAGCAATATCATTTTGATCAGTTTATCAGGTCATCTGTCCCAGCTGTGTTCTTTGCTATTTGCCTGTGTATCCCAAGCCTACTTGCAGGGATGGGGTGGGGGTAGGGGTAGGGGTAGGAGTGGGAGTGCAGGGTGAGAACAGGCTTGACTCTGTAACCATTATTCAGCAACAGCTAAAACACTGGTGTGTTGTTAATGAGGGGAGACCTTATTAATGTATAAGAGTATCTGAGAGGAGGGTGTCAAGAGGATGGAGCCAGTCTCTTTTCAGTTGTGGCCAGTGACAAGACGAGAGGCCATGGTCACAAACTGAAACACAGGAGGTTCCTGCTCAATATGAGAGGGCACTTCGAGGTTTTAAAAGACGTTTAGATGTTTAACTTAGTAATATGGTTTAGTGGAGGACTTGTTAGTGTTAGGTCAGAGGTTGAATTCGATGACCTTGAGGTCTCTTCCAACCTAGACAATTCTGTGATTCTTTACTGTGAGGATGAGAGAGCACTGGAACAGGTTCCCCAGAGAGGTTGTGGAGTCTCTCTTCTCTGGAGATATTCAAAACCCGCCTGGATGCCATCCTCCTCAGTGTGCTCTAGGTGATCCTGTTCAGCAGGGGTTTGGGCTAGATGATCTCAGGGGTCCCTTCCAACCTCATCCATTCTGTGATTCTGTAATGCTATTTTAATCACAAATCCAAAATGCAGCACCATATGAGCTGCTATGAAGAAAATTAAAACCACCTCAGACAGACACAGTACTGTTCCTTATAGATTGTTTTGCATGATTTAGGGTACTCAAAGAGTCAATAAATACAACACAGTTCTTTCTTGGTTCACTCAGAATATCATATACATCAAAATTTAACACACAGTGTAAGGCTGTGGGAAACTGCATTACCGTCCCTTATGCATCCTTTCTGGAGCAGGGGCAGGTGGGGGAACTGGGTGGGTCTTGGGTGGAACGGACAGGGGCGTGTCTGAGCGCTGCCCTTAGGGCCCTGACAAAAACTGTCTTTGCATGTAATGTGACTTTTAAGAATCTTGAGGAATTATTTTGGTCACATTCTCAGCTGCATCATTTTTCTTTTATTGTTGTTATTATTATTTGATTAACAATCATTATGATATTATAATATGTGACTACAGAGTTATAATATTATAATAATTAATATTATAATTATTATTAATTATCAAAATATGCTGCCTTGTGTCACAGTTGCCTTTCCTTCTGTCATGGAGCTTTCATAAAGGACATTGTTTTAAACCTAAAGCCAGTTTTAGAATGTTAAGCACAAAGTATTGAATCCAGTTCTGTATAACATATTATGTATTATGAGTTATGTATTGATATTATATGTTGTGCTTTGGGTACCACTTTACATTACATACTACATATTGCATATCTTATGCATGTGTGGTGGGATGACCTTGGCTGACTGCCAGCCCCCACCCTGCTGCTCTCTCAATCCCCCTTCCTTAAACAGGACAGGAGGAGAAAGCAAGATGGAAAAAACTTGTAGGTTGATGTACAAGACAAGGAGATCCCTTACCAGTTACCCTGCTCCACCGTGGTACTCCATGGGCTGCAGGGGGACAGCCTGCTTCACCATGGTCCTCACCACAGGCCACAAGGGACTTCTACTCCGGCGCCTGGAGCACCTCTCCCCCTCCTTCTACACTGACCTTGGCACCTGCAAGGCTGTTTCTCACTCCCTTGATTCTCCCGGCTGCTGTGTGGTGCAGCGTTTTTTTCCCTGTCTTAAATATGCTCTCACAGAGGCGCAAAACAACATCGCTTATTGGCTCAGCTCTTGAAAACAATGGGGCCCTTCCCAAACATGGGGCAGCTTCTTTCTAGATCTTTCTCACAGAAACCACCCCTATGGCCCCCTACTACCAAAACTTTGCCACATAAACCCATTACAGTCTCACAGAGGTTGTCCTGTGGCCGTCCACTGCCAACAACATACTACAGGTATGCATACCCAAAAAAGTGTTTCTAGAGTTTTCTTTAGTTTTCTATCAAAGACACATTTTAAATTTAATTTTAACAGCTTCTGGTTGACAGAATATTAAAATCAATATTTTCTACTGGAATTAAAATGGAAAGAGGATGGGAGAAGAAAAAAAGATGTTTATTACCTTTGCTGGATGTTAACATTATGCTTGTCATTCTAATATTCAGACCTCTTTTTACCTCAAAGTGTCTTGGAAGACATCACAAGAAATACAAAGGGAAATCAGTGTAGCTCATAACTGTAATGTGCACATACAGGATAAATATCTGACACTAGGTTAAGTAAGAGAGGAGAAGTATCAGCCAACACAAAAGAATTTTAAAGCTGACAAAATGCTGAAGGAGTACTTTCAATAAATTATCAACTGAAATGAATACGTATTTTTCCATCTAAAATGCCTTTTTTTTCTCTCTCTCTCTAAATTGTAAAAGCTTTTTTATACTTCACTCAATGTATGCTGCATCTTCTTTCTCTTTTTAAGCCCTAAGATAATATATCATTGTTTTTATCACGTGCTCTTGTGATAATACAAGATCTTTAATGTTCCCGAATATGGGGTAGAATCACAGTCCTCACAAACCAGTGGGAATTCTACTATTTCTTGCTTGTAAAATCTGTCCAGTAACCACGTAGGTGTCTAACGCTTAGTTATTCAATTTAGTATGACATGTTTTCTAATATGTACAACTGTGGTTCCAACACCAATATATACAGCTGTCCTGTAGGCAGTGTTGTGCAACTGTGTGAAAACCTGAGGAAACTTGCAAAGAGAAACTTGCAGTCTTTCATGATGCATCCTGTGATGACTTTAGTAGTGAAACAAAAAAATGAAAAATATTTATAAATCTCAACATAGTGGGAAAGGCCTTTGAATTATTTCCTTTTTAATGGTTTCTGAACTTCCTAATAAACTCACCCACTGTTGGTTTGATCAATACAAGAGGGAGTTGTAAGTCTCCATCAAAATGTGCATCAGTAGGAATTAAAATGGATAGGAGTTTAATAATGGGAGTAATCCCTTTCAGACCACATTTGCCACTCAGACAAAATATTTCTAGTACCATGCGAGTGAATCACAGAACAAACCTCAAAATCTAGAAACAATGATATTGATAGTATCCAAAATATTTTTCTAAATATTAATCTTGAGAATTTCCCTTGGAGAAGAAAAATAATAATAATAATAATAATAATAATAATAATAATAATAATAATAATAATAATAATAATAATAATAATAATAATAAAGTAATTAAGTATTTTTTACTCAGGCTTGGAAATGCTGGACCTAACATAAGAGAGAGAACAGGACATACTCCACAATCCTCTCCTCAACAAAATGTTAAAGATGATAAAATAATGAGTAATAAACTCTACTGTTTCAAGACATGTATGTCTTATCAAACCAGAGGAAATGATTTATTTCAAAAGTATTTTCTCTTATGGCTGTATTACCAACTCTGACAAATGATTATAAAAGACATTTGTAATATATTACAGTTGTCAAATGGCTGGATGACAGAGCTCAGAGAGTTGTGCTTGGTGGTGCAGAACTTAGTTGGAGGCCTGTAGCTCGCGGTGTCCCCCAGGGATCAGTACTGGATCCAGTGTTGTTCAACTTATTCATCAATGACCTGGGCAATAGAATTGAGTACATTCTCAGCAAGTTTGCTGATGACGCAAAGCTTGGAGGAGTGTCTGATATCCCAGAGGGCCGTGCTGCCATTCAGAGGGAGCTTGACAGGCTGGAGGGTTGGGCCGAGAGGAACCTCATGAAGTGGGATAATGTTGCACCAGGGGAGGTTTAGGTTTTGGATCTTAGGGAGAACTTCTTTAGAAGTTATTGGAATGGGCTGCCCAGGGAAGTGGTTGAGTCACCATCCCTGGAGGTCTTTAAAAGACATTTAGATGTAGAGCTTAGTGATATGGTTTAGTGGAGGACTTGTTAGCATTAGGTCAGAGAGGTTGGACTCGTGGAGGCCTCTTCCAACCTAGATGACTCTGTGATTCTGTGATCTTCAGAGGTCTTTCCAACCCTGCCCAGTCTGTGATTCTGTGATTCTGTATATAGAGTTGTAATATGAAATAATACAATAAACAAGACAATATGTAAACATGCTTATTTACAAATGGCTTTTATATCAGCACTCAGCTGCTAGCAGCTATAACAGGAAAACTAAAATGTTCAGGTATATGCCAGTGTTGTATGTTAGAGAACATAGTATTTTTCTTCTGGCAGTGTATTATCATCCAAACACACATATACAAAAGAAGCAACCCATGTAGTGACAAAAAGTACCACAGAGACATCTAAATTTAACAGCCTACCACAATCCACATTAATTGGGTCACAGGTGCAAGATATTCAGTTTCACCTTGCACTGTGGGGCTGTGTCAAACTGCAAATACAATGATATATATTATCAAATAACTCACAACAACAATTATGAATTATTCTGTTGATGCAAATTAACACTGTAGGATAAAGGTCTTGCAAGTTCCAGGTGCAGCCAACAGTGAAAACAAACACAAATTCTCCTATTTAGGTTGATGATTAGGTTTATAGTTGTCTGTTAAAATACTGTGATCTGTTGCTTTTAAGTGTCCGCATCTGTGCTTCTGAGTTTACTACATAACATATGCAAACTGAAGAGTGCCTTGTGTCTGTCTTGTTCTGTTTCCTACAATGAATGGTTTTCAGACTTCTTAATGAAAAATAAACAAACAAGCAAACAAACAAACAAAAACAACACTATGAAATAATCAGAAATGTATTGAATATAAGACACATGAGAAAATCAGGAAAATAGGAAAATGAAGTGAAATTTGCTACATAACTGCACTGGCATAATTATGCCTCTTATAGAATAGCCTCTTACTCTGACAAACAAATCCTCTCTTCCTCTCTTAGTGATCCCTCGTGACTGTAAATGGGAATTATTTTCTCTGAGCATGATGAAAAAAAAAAAAAAAAGGTAATACACCGGTATAGATTCCATAGGTATGGAATCTATTTATTTTATTCCTCTTAAGGTGGTTATTGGTTATTTAGTCATGGATGGAGACTCCTGACTGAGAGGTTCTGCTTTGGTCTCAGCACAGAAGGTAAATCTGAAAGAAGTGGGTAAAACATCATCAAAAGATCACAGGGTGATAAAAGGAATGGAAAACTGAGTAAGGTCTCTCTGGCATCTTCTCCAGTTTATGTGGAATTGGCTAGGTAACCTCATCAGGGTGCTTACCTGACCTTTTCAAATATTGAAGATCAGCAGAGGGAAGGAACTTGTACCAGCATAGAGCCGTATTATTCAATATTATTAGTATATTATTAGTATATCCTCAAAGCTCTAAGTATCACTTTGACTTATTTTCATATTGCTGTGAAAGGACAAGTATAACATTGCCTGTATAAGTGGTCCACAAATTAGGTTAATATTTTACAGGTCAGTTTTAGTCTGTAGATTTCTAAATATACCCTCCAATAATCTAGACTCCTCAGAGTCCTTAAGCAGTGGCCATAATAACTGAAAAGTTTTGTTTTGTTTCTGTCATTATTGCTACATTCTACCTCTTCATATACATATACGTATACACTATATTATTTATTTTATATATTATTACTATTTATATATATATATATACTTTTCAATACCACCTGTTTTAAAGAGAAATTCTTTAAGAAAATGTTTACCCACAAGCTATTTTTCTCACCTGATTACAATAGAACCGTGAGCCTCAATTGCTACAAAAAGAATGTTGTATCATAACCAATCTTCAATTTGGTGAAGAGGTGAGCTAAGAAAAGATAACAAACTGATAATACAAATATATTGTTCTTTTTAAAATTTTCTTTCTTACATTTATGGTTCTCATTTCTCTTGTGTAGTCTGATCAGAACAAAAATAAATAAATAAATAAGAATAAACAAAGAAACAAAGAAACAAACAAAAAACACGATGACAATGACAATAAAAAAGAATTGTAGAATGGATGTAGAAATTTAAAGCATTGCTTTGCAAGTGTATGCCAACACAGATGTGTTTAGAAACCACAAAAAGAGGTACCTTTTCAAAAGAAGAACTACCATTCAGGTAACTAGACATGGATTAAAAAACAAAAAACAAAAAAACAAAAAACAAACAAAAAAAAAACAAAAACAAAAACAAAAACAAAAAAAACAGTTCACTAACTAGAAATCTCATTTTGTTGTTTTGTCCACGTTTCCACGTTTCCTTCCAAAAATCAGCAGAAACAATAATGGCATTTTGAGCCCAGCTGATCTGTGCAGCCATAGTTCCTATGGGCTCTGCCTTACACTTGTCCCTGAAAAGAAGGCAGATTTGTCAGGAGTCAATACAGTATTGTATCTAAAGACAGTGGTTATATCTCTTTTGTCAGGAATTTATATGAAAATCAAAAGAGCAGAGTCATATGGAAAGCCCAAGGCAAACAATTCTTTCTCCCCTTGAAATAACATCAAAACACCAAGGAAGTTAAGGCACTAACATTGGACAACATATTTTAAGTAATATGTTATGTGTGGGGCTGCTGGCACAGAATAAATTTAGTATTTCCTAAGGCTAGGATTATTCTGTGCTGAAGTGTTTATTCCATTTTTAAAGAAAAAATGTATCATAAAAAAAAAAAAAAATCCTTTCAAACTTACAAAATTATTATTATATTAACCTGTATTAAATTCCGGTATATATATATATATATATATATATATATATATAAGTAGTAAAAGGTTGTAGGAGTCTGAAAGAGCAAAAATTAAACGTAGTCACAGTGTTCAGTAAACAACAGCTTTTTTTTTTAAGACCCAAAATATTTTTCTTGACAAAACCTTTTTCATTTGCTATTTTTCCACCTCTATTCAAGTGAGACTTGTTCCATAATTGGAAGATTCTATATAGCCCCATAATGGACCTCATACCATTGTGTCATATACAACATAGAAGAGCACAAAAAAATATCTGAACTCATTTATTTTCTCAGAGTCAGAACATGAATCTGTACATGGTGCATCCCTTCTCAAACCTACTCCATTTTCCATCAGAAAAATTCCATACATTATTCAAGATGTAATTACTTTTCTAGGAGCAAGTCATTTAAAAAGCAATTAATCTCACTTAATTTTAGCCATGCCTTAGTGATAGACATCTGACTTCTGATATTTCTCTAGGTTCTTTTTTCCAGAGACATCTGTGTCTCTTCAGTAATTATTATAAGATCCTGAATAGGTAGTTTAGACTAGATGCCTAAAGTTTAAAAATGTATTTAGTCTATTTTAGATGATAAAACAAAACAAAACAAAACAAAAACCTTCACCTGAGACTTAATTACATGAAAAGTGGTTAATGTGACAACAAATTTGAGCAAGTATATCTTGAATATTTAGGTGGGCTTATGACCAAGGGTCACAAGTGTCAGCCACGATTTTTCAACTTCTCATCATCTTTAGTTGTAAGAGATATTTCCTGCAGTAAGAGATATTTCTTGCAGATATTTCTTTTCATGTAACTTGGTCTTGAACACCTCCAGAGATGGGGCATCTACAACCTCTCTGGGACACCTCTTCCAGTGCCTTACCACCTTCTGAGCGAAAAATTTCCTCCTAACCTCTAATCTAAATCTCCCCCTTTTAGTTTAAAATTATTCCCCTTCATCCTGTCATATCTGATTGAGCAAAGAATTGCTCACCATCTTTTTTACAAGCCACCTTCGAGTACTGAAAAGTTGTGATGAGGTCAACCCAGAACCTTCTCTTCTGTAGGCTGAACAGTCCCAGCTCTCTCAGCCTATCTTCATAGTTGTGGATGCTTTACCCCTGGAAGTGTTTAAGGCCACGTTGGATTGGGGCTTTGAGCAACCTGGTTTAGTGGAAGGTGTCCCTGCCTAGGGCAGGGGTGTTGGAACTAGATGACCTTTTAGGTCCCTTCCAAGACACACCATTCTATGATTCTATGATTTTGTGATTTTTTTTTTATTTTTTTAGAGGTCTAATGATAAATCACATTCATGCCAAGAGTTTCTTTGCTTGGTATTTGTTTGTTTAATTATTTATTTTATTTTTTTATTCTGTGGTAACAGTGATTTATCTTGTACATGACATTTATGATAGTTTTTCTTGGTTTGACTTTCTTCTCTCCTAGAGGTAAATTTGTCAAGTAAGTATTCATAAGCAAAAGCAAACCATGTTTATGTACCAGACGTGGTCAGAACTAATACCTGTATTAGTATTTAATGCAAATACACTAAGGACAGATCAGATCAATATAATTAGTTACTTTACTTAATATGTTATTTGTCAAAAGTAACAGCAGAAAGGATTTTAATAATCCTCATTAGAGACAGAAGTATTTTTCATTGCTCTGCTTCGTAGATCTAAGATGCCTGATTTTACAAGGGAAGAGACATTTACTATTGGCTATCAAACAGCAGCAATAACAAGGTTAAACAAAGTGCTTTGTTCAAAAATTAGTAACAGAATTTAGAGTTAAAATATGAAGGTTCTTGTTATGGTCTTCCATTTTTTCTGTCACCTTCACCAAGAGAATTGTTAACTGTTGTCAGAGAGAGCTTTGCAATTACCATAGAACAATATGCACCATTTTGCTGATTAATGTGGAAAGAGGTGTGTAAGTTGTTGGCTTTCCCATAGAGGTAATTAGTTGATTTAATCTTCCTGAGCTCAAACACTGATCTTAATCATCAGAACAATGCCTTGCTTTTATTTTATTTTATTTTATTTTATTTTATTTTATTTTATTTTATTTTATTTTATTTTATTTTATTTTATTTTATTTTATTTTATTTTATTTTATTTTATTTTATTTTCATTGTAAATTGAAACACTTCCAGGGTTAAATCATCCACAACTATGAAGATAGGCTGAGAGAGCTGGGACTGTTCAGCCTACAGAAGAGAAGGCTCTGGGTTGACCTCATCACAACTTTTCAGTACTTGAAAAGTACTTGTAAAAAAGGCTTGTAAAAAAGAAAGTGAGCAATTCTTTGCTCAATCAGATATGACAGGATGAAGGGGAATAATTTTAAACTAAAAGGGGGAGATTTAGATTAGAGGTTAGGAGGAATCTGAGGCATTATGGGGGTTG
This sequence comes from Aythya fuligula, assembly GCF_009819795.1. Classification (NCBI taxonomy): domain Eukaryota; kingdom Metazoa; phylum Chordata; class Aves; order Anseriformes; family Anatidae; genus Aythya; species Aythya fuligula. The sequence continues at coordinate 90,282,556 of NC_045561.1, forward strand.
GAAATAGATTATCTGTAGGATCCCTTCCAACCTAAACCAACCTATAATTCTGTGATTATATCACTCTTTGTCTACACCACTATCGAACAACTTGTGTCTCTTGAACCATACATGTTTTGCAGGTAATATAAATGAGGTTTTCAGTTTGAAAGACTAGCTCATACCTAACAGAAGGAACAAACTAACAGATGAGAGTCATCCAAACCTTACATATTAGGAAGAAGAAAAGCCACAAACTCTACTGAGGACATTGCCAAGTCCTCTTGGAACTGTTGGTGCATCTATCCTCGTACCACGCCATACCAATGGGGTATTAAAAGCCCTGTCCACTTCCCACCTGTAAACCTTTCCTATATATTTATAGTCCTTCTGCTTTATTTTCTTTGATATGTAGTAGGTTTTGTTGTTGTTGTTGTTGTTGTTGTTGTTGTTGTCGTTGTTGTTGTCATGCTGCAATATGAATAGTTTGTGCATAATTCAGAAAGTAGTAGGTACTTCCATACTTTTGAAATTCAACATTCTGTGGGTTTCATTTACAGACACACACACACAAAACAGCTTTCCTTCTATTTCCTTATATTCTGAGTGCTATAATAAAAAAAAAAAAAAAAAAAAAAACAAAAAAAAAAACAATAACAACAAAAAGAAACTGTAATGATTCTTCAGAAGTTTAGGAATTCAAAAGATTTATAAATTGAACTCTAATGACTGTTTTATATTAAAAAACAATACAAACAAAACAAAACATCAACAAAAATGTTGTTATTAGGATCTAGAATTACTTGCATATTAAAAAATACGAGAATTCTAGGCAATACTTGCTTGTTCACAGCTTCTTTCAGAGAAGTGCTGGCCCTGTTCAGATTTTAAAAACAAAGTGAAATTGTAGTGAGACAAAAACAGACAAGTAGATTTTATAATTAAAGCTCAGGAAATTAAATGTATGAATCATGATGTAATTAGATCCCTAATAACACCAGTCTAAAAGTTTCTCAGGACATTCTTTATGGGCCCAAATTGCCATTTTAATATCTGGTATAAAAATACCTATTTAATGACAAAATTTATGCTCATTTCCTTAGTGAGCAGAGATTTTAGCTTTAAGTATTTAGTGACTAGATAAATCAAAAAGGTTGGTATTGTATGCAAAAAGAAAATAAAGTAAAAGGTCATGTAACTTAAAGCCAAAATATGCTTCAGTAAATGTCAATTGAGCTGTAAAATCCCTGAGAAATTTATATGAGCTAACAATTTTCCCCCTTTTTTTTTTTTTTTTTTTTTTTTCCATTATTATTATTTCTAAGACTAATGGTTTTCAGAGCCCTTTTGAAAGTGCAGGTGTTTCACATACCACATACCTGACTAAGATATTATCACTTTATCACTTCAGCATTTTAGTGTTTTAACTTCTGTTTGAGACAATAATTTTCAATTTTTGTGGGTTTTGTGATTTCTTCTACTCTATGCTTTTTCTCAAAAACTAATAAATAAATGAAATTTTTTGCATCTTCCTTTTCTTCCCCTCAGAGTCTTAAAACAATTTACATTTTTTCTCTCATCAGCACTGGATAACATACTTCAATTTTCAAAACATATAAAATACAAAAAAAAAAAAAATGTATAAAAAAACACTTTTTTAGAAAACCTCAGTAGCTCATTTCTATGTACAGAAAGCCTTTTTGATAAAGATTTTCTTACCCATCCAAATTAAAAACTCTTGGACAAAAAAGGATTGCAATGTATTCATAATGCTTTATTCTCACATAAGAGTAAGTTTGTTATATAGGAAACACAGTAGTCAGTTGGTTAAGTTTCATCAGTATTAATTTTTGCTGAAAAGACAGTTTTTTTTCTGGGTGTTAAGTATTCAGCCTTGTACTTGTATTGAGTTTGTCTGGGCTGGAGTCACCTTTCCTGCAGCAGCCCACACAGTGTTGTGCTCTGCACTCGTAGCTGGAACAGCACTGATATCGCTCCAGTGTTATCTCTATTGCCGCATAGTGCTGGAACAGCATCAGGACTCCTTCCAAGCCTCCAAGAGCCAGCAGGCTGGGGGTGGGCAAGTGATGGGGCAGGGACATCGCCAGGGCAGCTGACCTAAACCAACCAAAGGGTGGTTTAATTAAACCTTTAATTAAACCTTTCTCATCTCAAACCTCGAGTTCTGTGTTGTATTTTCTCCCCCTTCCTCTTTGAAAAGAGGGGGAGTGAGAGAGAGGTTGTACTGAAGCTTGGCTGCCCACCTGAGTAAAACCACCACGGTACTTCAGCAAAGAGAAAGGAAGGTTCCAGGGAGATTTTGTAGCAGCCTTCAGAGGTACTTAAAATGCGCCTTAAGGAGAGATGGGGAGGGACTCTTTAGCAGAGAGTGTCATTATCACTGTAGAACAACGGATAACATCTTTAAATTAAGAGGGTAGATTTAGATTAAATATTAAGAAGAAATTCATTACTCTATGGGTAGTGAACGCATTTAGCACCTCTCACTAGATCAGGTTTCTCCAAGCCTCATCCAACCTGCCCTTAATCACTTACAGGGAGTACCTACAACTTCCCTGAACAACCTGTTTCAGTGCCTCACCACCTTCTGTAAATATTTTCTTCCAAATATCTAATGTAAATATGCTCTCTTTTAGTTTAAAACCATTACCAGCTTCTCTTTAGGTCCTGGAAGATGGGCTCCCCAGGCTGACCAACTCCAACTCCCTCAGCCTGTCTTTGTAGGAGAGGTGCTCCAGCCCTCTGATCATCTTCATGGCCCTCCTCTGGAGTCATTTTAATATGTTTATGTCCTTCTTAAGCTTAGGCCCCAGAGATGAACACAATACTTGTCGTGGTTCCGCTCGAGTGGGCAGCCGAGCTCCACCACAGCCGCTCTCTCACTCCCGCTCCTCAAAGAGGAACGGGGAGAAAATATGTGAAAAGGGGCTCAAGGGTTGAGATAAGGACGAGAAAATCACACAATAATTATTGTAATGGGCAAAACAGACTCAGCATAAGAAGATAGTAAGATTTATTGCTCATTACTAACAAGCTAGAGAAGTGAGAAACAAAGGAAAGAAACCAAAAGCACCTTCCCCCCCATCCACCCTCTTCTACCTCCTCCCCCCCGAGCGGCGCAGGGGAACGGGGGAATGGGGGTTATGGTCAGTCTACAGCACTTCTTCTCTGCCGCTCCTTCTCGGTCACTCTCGTCCCCTGTGCTGTGGGGTCCCACCCACGGGATGCAGTCCTTGATGAACTGATCCAGCGTGGGCTTCCCACAGGCAGCAGCTCTTCCAGAACTGCTCCAGATATGGGTCCGTACCACGGGGGTCCATCCCTCAGGAGAAAACTGCTCCAACCTGGCTCCCCTACGGGCAGCAGCTCCTGCCAGGTCACCTGCTCCTGCGTGGTCTCCTCTCCACGGGCTACAGGTCTGGCCTGGAATCTACTCCGGCAGGGGTCTTCCACAGGTGGCAGCCTCCGTCGGTGCAGGGCCACCTGCTCCACCGTGGTCTCCTCCACGGGCTGCAGCATGGAACCCTGCTCCACCGTGGTACTCCATGGGCTGCAGGGGGACAGCCTGCTTCACCATGGTCCTCACCACAGGCCGCAGGGGACTTCTGCTCCGGCGCCTGGAGCACCTCTCCCCCTCCTTCTACACTGACCTTGGTGCCTGCAAGGCTGTTTTCTCACTCCTCTCACTCTCCCAGCTGCTGTGTGGCGCAGCGTCTTTTTCCTGTCTTAAATATGCTCTCACAGAGGCGCAAAACAAGATCGCTTATTGGCTCAGCTCTGGAAAACAATGGGGCCCTTCCCAAACATGGGGCAGCTTCTAGATCTTTCTCACAGAAACCACCCCTATGGCTCCCTGCTACCAAAACCTTGCCACGTAAACCCACTACAATACTCTAGATGAGTTCACCCAAAGGAGGAGAATCATCTCCCTTGATCTGCTGGCCACTCTTTTGATGCAGCTCAGGATACAACAGGCTTCTGGCCTGCAAGTTGCCGGCTCATGTTGAACTTCTTTGCATCAAGCAACATCCCCAAGTCCTTCTCCTCAGAGCAGCTCTCAGTCCATTCTCCACCCAGCCTGTATTTGTGACCCAGCCTCAGCCCACATGCAGGACTTTGCACTTGGCCTTGGTGAACTTCATGAGATTCACACAGGCCCACCTTTCAGGCCTGTGAGGGTCCCTCTGGATGGCATCCCTTCCCTCCAAGATGTTGCTTACACCACTCAGCTTCATGTCATCTACAGACACATTAGGGGTGCACTCAATCCCACTGTCCATGTCACTGACAAAGATGTTAGACAGTGCCAGACCCAATACCATCCCCTGAGGAATGCCACTCATTATTGACCTCCACTTGGACATTGAGCCATTGACTTCAACTCTTTAAGTATGAATATCCAGGCAATTAGTTCCCCATCAATTGGTCTTTCCCTCAAATCCATGTTTCTCCAATTTAGAGACAAGGATATCATAGGGGACAATGTCAAATGTTTTGCACAAGGCCAGGTTGATAATGTCTGTTGTTCTTCCCTATCCACCAGTGCTGTAACCCTGTCTTAGAAGGCCACCAGTTTTATCAGGTGTCATCTGCCCTAGTGAAGCCATGTTGGCTGTCACCAATCACCTCCTAATTTTTCACATGCCTTTTAGCATAGTTTCCAGGAGGATTTGGTCCATAGTCTTGCTGGATATGGAGGTGAGACTGACTGGCCTGTAGATCACCAGGTCTTCCTTTATCTTTTTTCCTTTTTAAAAATGGGGGTTATGCTTCCGCTCTTCCAGTCAGTTGGAACTTCACAGACTGCCATGACTTCTCAAATATGATAGATAGTGGCTTAGCAACTTTATCTGACAATTCCTTCAGGACCAAGGGATTCATCTCATGAAGTCCCGTAGACTTGTACATTTTCACGTTCCTTAGATGGTCTCAAACCTGATCATCTCCTACAGTGGGTAGTTTACTATTCTCCTAGTCCCTGCCTTTGCCTTCTGGGACTTGGGCTATGTGGCTGGAGCTCTTGCTGGTGGAAACTGAGGTAAAAAGGTCATTGAGTACCTCAGCCTTCATATCCCAGGTAATCAGGTTTCCTGTTTCCTTCCAGAGACAGCCAACAATTTCCCTAGTCTTCCTTTTATCACTGATATACCTATAGAAGTCTTTCTTTTTTCTCTTGATATGCCTGGCCAAATTTTATCAGTAAATAAATAAAAATCTATTTTTATTTATTTTTAAATATTAATAGTACTTTAGCTTTCCAAACTTGGTCCCTGGCAGCTCGGATGATTTCTCTGTATCTCTCACAGGCTATCTGTTCTTGTTTCCACCCTCTGTGGGCATCCTTTTTCTGCTTGAGTTTGGCCAGGACCTCCTTGTTCATCCATGCAGGCCTCCTGGTGTTTTTGTCTGACTTCCTCTTTATTGGGATGCATCACTCCAAGAATATTCAAGGACAAAAGCTTTGTCAGTACAACATTAAAGATTTACAAATAGTGTGTCACTACTGGTGACAGACAACAGAGAAATTTTTAAAACTGGGGGAAAAAAAAAGCCCAGCATTCACATAAAAGACATCCTCTTGCTTTTCTATTTCAGCACTAAATGCTGTGAGCTGTCCACTTGTGCTTTATAGCCAATTACAATGAAAAACCTTTGATTTTCTTAAAGTTATGATGATAGTGTAAACTATGTCCAGTCCCCTTCTGTAGTCAATACAGGAATAAATTTACTTAATTTTAACTATACTAGATGCTACCATGTAGAAGTGCCTCTCTTTCTTCACTATGTGTTACCTTAAAGTCTGTACCTAACTTTCAGATTGATAATTTAGTGCATCAAAACCACTTTAACATACCCAATGTATCTGTAGTACTTTAATTCCCATCCCCCAAATTAAATATAAGAAAACAAACAAACAAACAAACAAACAAACAAAAATCTTGCAAAAATTGTTAAAACACAATCATTAATTGCAGAGGAAAAACAATGGCTTGCAGTAAGAATGTTGACATTTTTTGATTGTGTACTTTTTTATGTTATCAATTCCTATTATAAAATTTCAAGTTTCATTGGAATCAGTATTTTTTTCCATTTTTGTTTGTTTGTTTTTTTAATAAATACCTTGTTCAAGGCTTCATTAGATTGCCCTATTGCCTATCTATAATGTATGCTAAAGTCAGAATAGTAGTTGAATCTACTTGTACCCTTTCCTTGTGGGTCTCTTACATCTTGGGATATTCTATGATTCTTCATAATATTATAAATTTAAAAACATTATCCCTCAGAGAAACAAACAATAATTGTCTGTGTTTGATATGTAACATACTTTCCTATAGCCCTTGATATAGTCACTTAGAAAGTTTAAACACTCCTGGGTAAGGAAGACTTAAAATATTTATCAACTTAGACCTTTCTTTTTTTTCAGAACACAGTGAATTGCAGAACTGATTTGAATGTAATGCTCTTTACTGTTAGTGTTCCAACTAAATCAATTGTGGTTGATAGTTCTCAGTCTTGAAGCTGTTGTGGCATTGGTATTCTGTGTGAAGAAGAAAGACAATTATTGTTTGGGATAGAACTATTGCTTTCCCCTATAATATAACCAACAGTTTCAGGCTGTATTTTTTTTTTCTCTCATAAAATATTCCCTAAAAACCTGTGTTCAGATTGTACTATTGTGGTGTTACTTTAGAGTATGATCTTATAAATTCTCAAGGGTTTCTGTATTTTCTTAGACTAGGATTTAAAAAGTTAAAAGTTAACAGATCTCACGCACAGCAAGTGAAACCATTCATCTAGACAATTCAATTTAATTTGTCTATTGGCGTGTGTTACCATTTCATGAACGAATACTTACATCTAGGGCTCATTTGTATTCTGAAGACAATAATAAAATTCCTGTTGTATTGCTGTAATTATGATCAGAATTAGAAAGAGTTTATTATCAAGGGGAGTAGAACATTTTTAAGATGTTATGCTTTTAAAAACTATGCATGTTGAAGGCAGCATCATGTCTTCTTATTGGAAATAAATTGTTGGTGATCTAGAAAGCACTAGACTGTAAGAGAAATCTATACAGGGAACCCTGTGAGAGGCTTACTCATACTTACAAAGGTACTCCCAGGACTGCTTTGCCTGTGATGCTGCGATGACACATATCAATGTGTCAGTAAAGAATGAAGGGTATTACAGAAGATATAATTTTTATGGTTCTTAATGTGGTGGACTTGTTGGGGAGGAAGCATGACTATTCCACCCTAGAAAATAGCCTCATCCAATGCAGCAGCACAGATGTAACATTTATGGATAATGCTTTAGGGAACATAACTTACACCTTTAACCACCAGCTGACATTTTTGCAACTATGCCCACAACAAAGAGGGTTGGTAACATTCTCTGATTCAAAATATATGAAAATTGAGATTAGTGCTGGCATTTAGAAAGCTTGCAGAATCAATGAAAAAGATTTTAGTTTTATGGACCTTAAAATTTAACTCTGCTTGCTAGTTGCTTATTAAAACTAAAGAAAAATAATTTGTGATAGGAAAAAAAATAATAAAATAAAATAAAATAAAATAAAATAAAATAAAATAAAATAAAATAAAATAAAATAAAATAATTGTTCTTTGACTGTTTGGGCCTGTTTGGGCTCAAAATATTTTCTTTTTTAATTTAAAAAATAATAATAATAATGGTGATGAATCCATTCTTGTCTTTTCTAATTTTGTCACTGTAAAAAAAAAAATCTGAAAAAAAAAATAAAATAGGTGTTAGGAAGATAAAACCCAGTAGTAAACAGAATTAACTTCAAGGATTGTTGTGAATGTGACATTAAAATTTGGAGTCATAAAAGCTATTGTTTATACAGGTGAATGTCTTGAACACTAGGCTGAACAACTAGATAAACTTTCTGTTTACAGCAAACAACTTTGAACCTTTTCTGTACAACAAAAGGGCTTCAGGAAAAGGAATGAAGAATGCCTCTGCTCTAGAAATAAACTGCCAAGAAGGTGGGGATGTGGATTTTGACCTCTCTTTCAAATAAGAGAGTTCTGATCAAGCAATTGAGCCCTTTGTAAGAGTTTCACTCAAATGATCCCTCACTCTTACTATGTGTTGTCATTTTTTTCTTCATGCTATATTCACATCAGCATACGTTCTCCAATACACTAGATGTATAGATCAGAAAGGATCAACTACTTTTATATTAAAGTTTCACTTCAACTAAAGATTTTAGTAGCAGCTGGGACAGCAGCTGGGTTTGGGTAATACTTGCAATAGTTTTTGCTAGAGATTATGTAATAATTAAATGTAAAAAAACAAAGTGTCTGTAAATTATATATTCCTTGGAAAATATAGGGACAAACGCAATAGAACTTTTGTATCCTTACTGAAATAGAGCTCCATTTCTATTAATTTTATAAAAGAGTTAAATGTGTTCTCTGTTTTCACGTTGGGAACAGACTTGCTGCACCTCTGCAATTAAACTCATCAGGTTTGAGTGCTATCTCTCTTCAAGATTTCTAAGAGTTCAAATCTGTTATCTTTATTCTCAGTAAAGATCTGTCTGAAGGTTTTTCAGAGGGTCTTTTATCTTTGCTTATGGTCCTATTCATGTGTCCTGGTTTCAGTTAGGACAGAGTTAATTTTCTTCCTAGTAGCTGGTAGAATGCTATGTTTTGGCTTAGGATGAGAAGAGTGCTGATGTTTTAAACTAATGTTTTAATTGTTGCAGAGCAGTGTTTACACCAAGCCAAGGACATTTCAGCCTCTCACTCTGTCCTGCCAATGGGCAGGCTGGGGGTGCAGCAAGAGCTGGGAGGGGACAGACCCAGAACAGCTTACCCAGACTAGCCAAAGGGTCTATTCCAAACCATCTGACGTCATGCTAAACAATATATAGGGGTGGGTAGCCAGGGGGAAGAGGGCCAGACTACTCGGGGTTAGGCTGGGCTTCAGTCATTGGGTGGTGAGCAATTGCATTGTGCATCACTTGTTTCATACAAATCATTAGTAGTAGTACTATTATAATCATTATTGTTGTTATTATTATTATTGTTGTTATTACGTGTATTATTTTCTTGTCTTTATCTCAACTCACAGGCTTCACTTTCCCATTTCTCTCCCCCATCCCAGAGAGGGAGTGGGGAGGGTGAGCGAACAGCTGTGTAGTGTTTAGCTGCCGGCCAGGTTAAACCACAGTGTCATGTCAACAGCATTGTTTTAGGAATTTCCAGTGATTTACTGCAATTTGTTCCTGTATCTACTTGCTTCTGCTTCTTTCTTATCCTGTCAAGTACCAAATTCTGTGGCAGGCAAAGTCTTCGTCCTTTATTGGTGATGCCATCATTCATACACCCTTGTGGCTTCATGAGATATAAGAAAACTCACGTAACATGAATTTGTTCCATTTTCTTTGAGTCACAGCATACTCTGTCTGTCTGGATTATCAGAAGTCTGATAAGATGAAAGATGAATATACTCAATATCTTCATAGAAAATATTCTTATCTGGAACATAATATCCCTACCTATCTGCAGGAAATATAATGCTCCTTACTGCAAAACAATTATGTCTGTTCGGCACTGCTGCTTGATGCTTCCAAGGGGCAAATTTGAATATCTTCAGATTTTTGTTAAACTTAATGACCATCATCAGAAAAGTCCAAATACTTTTAATGGGTACTTGTCATAAACATCTCTGTAAATACCAAATCAGTATATGAAACAATTCACTGAGAAGGAAAGGAAACATTAGAGCATGGAAATAAATAATAAACTGACAGAACATTTATAAAAATTGTGAACAAACCCACCATTACTATGGTTTCTTGGTTGTGTCTCAGCTTTTCCATTAGTTAATGTTGGCCTGCAGGTGAAAAATATCCTTATTGTCTCAGTTCACTGTCTTGTTATCCATAGCTGGACAATATTTTGTGCTGGTTAATTTTACACTCTAATTATTTCTACTCAGATAAAGCATTACATAGGATTGTTGGCTGCCTAAGCATAAACTCTGATTTTCTATTCTTTTCTGTGCAGGAAACCTGAACATATATGGAGAAACAACTACAAATTACTGAGTGGGCTTTAAATTGGTGCGTGTAGCAACATTTTAATCCTCATGAAAAGCACTGTAGTATTTCCATTTCCGACACATGCTGTTGAATATTAGAGTTTGCTTATAGATATCACACAAAACAGCAGAATCACGGAGAAGAGAATACACAAATATGAAAAAAATAACTTGAGACTATTCATATAATTCTTAATAGAAAAAAAAAAAAAAATATTTTGATGTGTCCAGTCCAGAAAAAAAAAAAAAAAAAAAAAAAAAAGATTAAATGAAAACAAAATAAAAAAGAAGCATTCAGTGGGAAAAACTAGAATTCTTTGATCATAAATCACCAGACTGGGGAAGAACAGGGATGGGGACAGGGACGGGGGGACAACGTCTTTAAACAAAATGTATTGTGTAGATTAAAAGGATTTAAGAAAAAGTGGGCTGCTACTGTAAGCAAAAACAGATGAACAGATGATGAAGATATTCTTGGGAATTTAGAACTTTAATTTGCCTCAAACTTAATTAGGAAATTTTTTTAGGATGTGAATTTTATATAATTGAGAAACACTGCTGAACTAAGGAAAAAAAAAAAAAAAAAAAAAAAAAAAAGTTATGTACCAAAGCCAAGAAGAAAGACAAAAAAAAATGCTTTAAAACCTTAAGTTTCAAGGGCATCATAGTGACTGCTTTCAGGCTCTTGCAGTGGGACATGGCACTGCCAAAGAGTGGGGCCATTGAGTCTTTAGCACCATTTCATCCTATTGATCTTGGGCTATTGACCTGCACTGCTTGTTAATACAGAGGTAACCAGTATAGAATCACAGAGTCATAGAAGATCCTGAGTTGGAAGGGACTGACAATAATCATGGAGTTCAGCTCCTGGCTCCACACAGGACCACCCAAAAATCAAATACACATCTGAAAGCACTGTCCAAAAACCTATTGAACCCTGACAGGCTTGCTGCCATGATCAGTTCCAGTTCTGAACAACATAATATGTCCTGTTCACATTTTCAATTTTAAAGCAAGTAAAGAAAGAAATCTAAAGCAGAGCTCCAACATCTAGACATGGTTTCTGAGCAGGAATTTCCTCCCTGCCATCCTTTTAGAACTTAGAGAAAGACACAATCATAGAATCATAGAAGCATAGAATGGCTTGTGTTGGAAGGGGCTTTAAAGATCATCTAGTTCCAAATCCCCTGTCTTAGACAGGGATTCCACCCACTAGATCAGGTTTGACAGGGCCACACCAGCCCAGCCTTGAACACCTCCAGGGATGGGGCATTCACAACCTGTCTGGGCAACCTGTTCCAGTGCCTCACCACACTCTGAGTAAAGAATTTCTTCCTAACATCCAATCTAAATCTCCCCTCTTTCAGTTTAAAACCAATCCTCCTTGTCCTATCAATATCTACATGAGCAAAGAGTCCCTCTCCATCCTTTCTATGAGAACCCTCTAAGTATTGAAAGGCCACAGTGAGGTCTTCCTGGAGCCTTCTTTTCTCCAAGCTGAACATCCCCAGCTCTCTCAGCCTTTCTTCAGAGGGGAGGTTCTCCAGCCCTCTGATCATCTTTGTGGCCCTCCTTCCCTCCTCTAGACACGTTCTAACAGGTCCACAACTTTTCTGTCCAGACCTGGACACATTACTCCAAGTAGGGCCTCAGAAGGGCAGAGTAGAGCGGGACAATCATCTCCCTTGACCTGCTGGCCACACCTCTCTTGATGCAGCCCAGGATACAGTTGGCCTTCTGGGCTGTAAGCACACATTGCCAGCTCATGTCAAGCTTCTTATCCACCAGAACCCCCCAAGTCCTTCTCCGTAGGGCTCCTCTCAAAGAGTTCTTCTTCCAGTCTGTACTCATGCCTAGGATTGCTCCAACTCAGATACAGCACCCTGTACTTGGGCTTGTTAAACCTCATTCAGATCATGTGGACCCACTTCTTATGCTTATCCAGGTCCCTTTGGACAGCATCCCTCCCTTCTGTTGTATCAACTGCACCATTCAGCTTGGTGTCATTTGCAAACTTGCTGAGGGTGCACTCAATCCCATCATCTATATCATTGATGAAGATATTGAAAAGCACTGATCCCAAGACAAACCCCTGAGGAACATCGCTCATCACCAACCTCCACCTGGACATAGAACCATTGACCACCACTCTGGGTGCGTCCATCAAGCCAATTCCTTATCCACTGAATGGTCCCCCCTTCAAATCCATCTCTCTCCGATTTAGAAATCAAGATGTTATGTGGGACCATATCAAAAGCCTTACAGAAGTCCAGGTAGATGACATCTGTTTTTCTTCCCTTGTCAACTAATGCAGTCACTCCATCATAGAAGGCCACCAGATTGGTCAGGCATGATTTGCCCTTGGTGAAGCCATGCTCACTGTCACCTCCTGGTCTAGCATGTGCCTTAAAGTTGCTTCCTGGAGGATCTGTGCCATGATCTTCCCAGGCACAGAGGTGAGGCTCACCAGTTAGTAGTTCTCTGGTCCTCCTTTCTACCCTTTTTAAAAATGGGAGTGATGTTTCTCTTTTTCCAGTAACCAGGGACTTCACCTGACTGCCAGGAGTTTTCAAATATGATGGGGAGAAGCTTGGCAACTGCATCAGACATTTCCCTCAGGATGCTTGGATAGAGGTCCCAAACCTGCTCCTTGCTTACAGTGGGAGGGGCTCTGCTCCCCCAGCCCCCACCTAGAGCTTCGAGGACAAAAGAGATGTGGGAAGCCTGACTTCCAGTGAAGATTGAGGCAAAGAAGTGATATTTCAGCCTTCTCCATGGCTGTTGTTACCAGTCCTCCATCTACATTTTTCAGAGGGGATATACTCTCCTTGGCCTTTCTTTTAAGACCAATGTACCTGTAGAATCTCTTCTTGTTATTTTTTGCATCCTTCACTAAGTTTAGCTCTGTCAGTGCCTTGGCCTTCCTGATATCATCCCTGCACATCCAGACAGTGTTTCTGTACTCTTCCCAGGGCACACACCTGTTTCCACTGCCTGTGCATTTCTTTCTTTTGCCTAAGTTCGACCAACATGCTCCCTAATTGATTTTTTGCTCAGCTACATCAGTTTCCTGCCTTCCCTGCTTGATTTATTACACAATGTGCCAAGGTAGCAGAAAGGGAACCCAACATTCTGTTTAGGCACAAAACTTCAGAATCTCTAAGGCTAAGAATGATTTTTGAGATCTAGAGAGCTAAATTGTGGTTGGATACCAGAGGTGTCCCTGTGTTCCTTACAGTCTTAATTTGCAAAACTGCCAAATGCTGAACACTCTCAGAAATGTTCTCTGACAACAGCTACCTGCAGGGAACAAACGAAGTCACATACTAAGCTCTTTTCAGTCTAAAAAATATGTTTATAACTAAATGATGCATTCTATAGTTTCAGATTATATATATATATATATATAATATGAATATTGTATCAATATTGATCAATAGGATAGTCTTTGTCGTGACTTCATGCTTCAAGGCAACATATTTTAATGGGGGAGAAAATGTCTTTAGAAGCAAACTTTAAAGTGTCAGACCATGACTGGAGATGGTAATGGCCTGTAAATAAATCAAGCAAATTATAAACTGACTTTAAAAGCTGAAATTTTATCATATTATACAAATAGTTGCACTATAGGAAGAGAACAAGTCTCAGTACGTCTATGTGTGTGTTACCAATTAGGGAGCATAATCTTCAATGTGAATTGCTTCAAATTAACATTTTTCAATGGGACATCTTAATGCTGTTTCTTAAGACAAACACAACTTTCTTTGCCTCTCTCATTGTACGAAATATCAGAGAAAAAAAAATCCTTCCTTAACATCTATCTTTCTTTGACCAAAATTATAAATAAACTATTAAGATATCTACAGTGGGTTTACGTGGCAAGGTTTTGGTAGCAGAGGGCCATAAGGGTGGTTTCTGTCGGAAGGATCTAGAAGCTGCCCCATGTTTGGGAAGGGCCCCATTGTTTTCCAGAGCTGAGCCAATAAGCGATCTTGAAGAAGTTTGGAGTGGACACAATAGGGACAGCTGCCCTTAACCAGCCAAAGGGTTATTCCGTACTATATGATGTCATGTTCAGCAGTAAAAATGGGGGATTTTTCCTTCCAGGTAGTCATTGCTTGGAGACTAGCTTGGAGACTGGTCTGCTTGCTTATACCGCCATCCAGCTGGAAGGGAAAGTGAGTAAATGTCTATGTGTCTGTTTAGCTGCTGGCCAGGACAACACAGGAATAAAATAAAAGAACAAACTATTCTCACAACATTAACAAAAGAACAAACCACAGTGTTTCAAACAGTTGGTCCACCTAACAGTTTCTGGCATTCAGCAGTGACCAGAAATGGGGCTGGGAGAGAAGAAGAGCAGGACAGACCTATATGGTCAGACCTCCTAGGACTCTCACAAACTTTTTTTTCAGCTCAGTAGATTTCCTGAGATGAGGTGGGGTTTTTTTGTTTGTTTGTGTTTGTTTTGTTTTGTTTTCCTGGAAAATAAGGCCTGGTGGACCGCCTTTGTCCCCTTGTCAAGTCTGCCCTGAGACCTATTCCTTGCATGCACAACCTATACTTGCAAGAAGTTCTGCAGGTCTATTACCTGCGATATGAATACCCACTTTTTGTCTAACTCTGCTTCTACAAGCTTAATTTGATATCCCTTCTCAATGCACTGGGAGACACAATAATTCCTAGACATCTCTTAATCCAGTCGTGATTTTGCAGACCTCCATTCCATGTCTCCCACTCCAGACCAACTTGTCTCTTTGCCACAAATTGCTTCATTTTATTAACCAACTAATTAACTAACTATGCATAGTAATTAATAATGCTTAATTTGCTATTTTGACTGGTACCAAGCTTGATGTTTTCATAGCTCCATCGTAAACTGAGGCTTTACTCAGAGTGATAATGGTCAGTCAGAGCCTGTCATTTCATATGTGAAACAAGGATTTTACTTGCCTATATAAATATATATATTTAATTTAACCTACACTCCCCCATCCCACCCTCCCACCCCCCTTCCAGGAGCTCAATTTTGTTAAGAGTTTCGCTGTTCTACAAAGGCTTACCTTGGCCTCACTTTTTAAAACAAATTTATACTAATGGCAGACTGTGCCCCTGTTTACCCCCTTTTCCAGGTCAACTATAAGTTCAGCAGCAAAAGTCCCAACATGAAGTACTACAAAACTCCACTGCTTATTTCCCTTTTTGCAAGAACTGAATCATTTTTAAAATCATTTTTAAAGAAAAACCTTCCATTTGTCACACTGAATAAGAAAAAGATATACAAATACCTTTATCTTTTCTTGCAGAACCTTTTCATGGCATCAAACAGTGCATAACAAAGAATCAAAAAGAGAATATTCATTTCATGTAAATCATGCGGGAACAACAACAAGTTGTGATTTATCAAGTTTACAAGAATTCATGTTATTAGTTTTAATACAATAAAACCATTCATTCTCTAAAGTAATTAGCTCAAATCCATATGAAGAACATTTAACTGCATTAGTCAGATTAAGTGAATCAGTTATGTTTCATACTGAATGTTGCTCCTTTTCTTTTCTCCGCTTTTTTTTCCAGCTAATTAGAATGCATCATAATTCTGAAGTCTAGTATCAAATTTTACTTTACAAATTTTAATTAAACAAGCAACTGAGAACAGATTACAACTTTGTGCAAGAGAACATTAAAAAGTGGTTGAAATGAATTCTCACAGAATATGCATACCATAGAAATCTGAATGCCTTAAGTCATAACAAATTGGCAAAAACATCAAATATTTTCTTCTTAGAAGTATTTAGTTAATGGAGAATATATATTAGAAATAACATATTAAATGACTGACAGAAAAAAAGACTATTTGTGAATAAGATTAAAAAAGAAAAAAGAAAAAAAAGAAAAAAGATTATTTGTGAATAGTCTTAATAAGCTCCATTCCTAATGAATATCAGGAATTTTAGCAGATGAATTATATGCTTGAACTATACAGATCTTTTGCAAATGTAAGGATGTTTTCATGATGACTATGTTACTGCCACTGCTTTTGCCAATTGACCAATGCTTTGGCCCGCATTGCAGGCATGATTACTTTGGTGAAATAGAAATTGAATGCATTTCTTAATGCTGCCATCTTTTAGAAGATTTTAGTTTCAAATAAGTAGGAGTTATGCCCTAATTTTAAGCATCTAATTTAGCATATCCTACACTCTCTGGAGCCAGGGAAAACAGAGCAAGTGGTAGGGAGAGGGGACTCTCAATGGGTTACAAAAACCCAACGGTCACATTCTTCTTTCCTTAAAATATATATATATATATATATATATATAAATAAAAATAACTGTAGTGAGACCAGGTGTAGGACTCTGAGACATGAGTAGAACCAAAAACTACCTTCATCATAAAAAAAAAGATTTAATTATTGAACCTTTCATCAGTGTTCTCCCAAGTTATCCAGAGATCTGTTTTGTACCAGCAATACTACCATGAACAGAAGCATAAGAAAGCATATGAAATGGAAATATCTGACATATCAGAAAACTGGAACTTATTTTTTTTAAAGGATAAAGAACAGTGCAATGGCTTAAAATATAATACAGTTAATACGACTAAAAAAACTATCTGTCTCAACATTTCTTTGCTAATTGCAACATAAACTATCTTACTCCTTAGTCACAATATGATGAGGGCAAGTATTGCAGTTGGCAGTGAGTACAACAGCCACTAATTAAAATTTTATATGTTTAATTTGGGAAGAATGTATTAGATATGTAAGGATAAATGCTGTAATCTGTCTGAATTCTGAGACATGACAGGCTGGAAAACACAATGTAAGAGAAAACTGAATACCTTCTTGTTTCACCCACAGAGAACTGACTTGATGAAACAGATTAGAAAAGTTAGACATTAGGGACTTAAAGTTTAGTAGGTAAAGGTTTTAAGATGTGGGTTTTTTCACATTTACATTCCACTGCAGACTTATATTCCTTTTATACATAAAAGAATAAGGTAAGGGCAATGAGTTCAATGACTTTGTTTTAATCCATGTCTTTCATTTTACCCAAAGGGATATTTAAACTTTGTTTTAAAATATGTATTAAATCAGCCCCCACAAGCAGTACTATGCATAAGTCTTTGCCAGAATATATCTATAAATCTCAAGAAATTGGACCTGCAATAATTCAAACATAACATTTTGTTCTTGTCTGAAGCTGTCTGGACAAGATATAAACCTAAATGCTTGACACAAGTATAGTGAGTTATTATTAAATTCAGTAGTTTTGTTCTTTGACATGCATGTGCCTGGGTATACACAACACTCACACAGTCTTGAGTATGCATGCACTGGTCTGATATAATTCACTCTTTTTTTTTTTTTAATGCAGATATAAATCTAAATTTTTTTTTCCTCTGTTACATGGGTTATCATACTCCATAGATCAGTCCATCGACGTTGTTGAAGGACTCTTTTTCATTTCATTCTTTTTCATTTCATTTTTCATTGATTATTCATCAATGTTGTTGAAGGTGTCATGCCTTTGGCTGGGATAGAGTTAATTTTATTCTTAGAAGCTTCTATGATGTCATGCTTTGGATTTTTGATGAAAACAGCAGTGATAACGCACTGATGTTCTTAGTTGTTGCAGAGAAGATCTTACACAGAGCCAAGGACTTTTCAGCTTCTTGTGCTGCACTGACAGTGAGGAGGCTGGGGATGAACGAAGACAGCTGATCCAGATTGGCCAAAGTGATAATCCATACCATAACATCATGCTCAGCAATAAAAGCTGGGGTAAAGAATGAAGAAATGGGGAGCATTTGGAGTGATGGCATTTGTCTTCCCAAAGAACTGTTATGCGTGATGAGCCCTGCTTTCCTGGAAGTAGCTTGCTGATGGGAAGTAACAAATTAATTCCTTGTTTTGCTTTGCTAGTGTGTGTGGCTTTTGCTTTATGTAGTAAACTGACCTTATCTTAGCCCATGAGTTCTTGCACTTTTACCTTTCCAGTTCTCTTCCCCATTCCACCTGGGGAGAGTGAGCAAGCAACTGTGTGGTACTTAGTTGCCTGCTGGGGCTAAACCACAACAGGAAATGCTACTGAGTCTTTATTGGAGAAGGTTTTCTTTGTTTGTTTGTTTTTAATTTTTATTTTAATTTTTATTTTTTTTTCATTATACCCTGGTTTTCTTTAACTCAGTGCTAGTAAGACAATGAATACTAACTAGGATTGCTACTGTACTGACCCCAGTGATGCAAAAAACACTTTTTTATGTTTCTTTTTTTTTTTTTTTTTTAGATTGCACTTTTTCTTTTTTGTTTCCAAAGGGAAATTTCCTGTGTGCCCATATAGCTGTGAATAGTGGAGTTGCTAAATCTTATATCACATGGCTCTCTTTGTTGGATACTTCCTGTGAGGTCCTCCTTTCTTTGGAAATCTTGAACAATGTTGAGTTTGGAGCATATATGCAACATATATCATTAATACTACTGAGATTTGAAACAGATAATAAATTTCTTTGAAAATTTGAAAATAATAAACAATCAAAGATTGTTTTCCAATGTAGATTTTACAGCTATCATATTTTGTTGCTGTGATGGTTTTACTTGGATGAGCAGCCAAGTTTAACAACGGCTGCTCTCTCACTCCCCTTCCTCTTTGAGGAGGGGGAGAAAAGGGTTGAGATAAGGACGGGGAGATTGCTCAACAATTATTGTGATGGGCAAAAAAGACTCGGCATAGGGAGACTGTAAGATTTATTGCTTATTAGTAACAAGCTAGAGAAGTGAGAAACAAATGAAAGTAACCAAAAATGCCTTCACTCCATCCACCCTCTTGCAACTCCTCCCCCCAAGCAGTGCAGGGGTACAGGGGAATGGGGGTTGCGGTCAGTCTACAGCATTTCGTCTCCACCACTCCTTCTCAGTCACTCCCTTCCCCTGTGCCATAGGGTCCCTCCCATGGGATGCTGTCCTTCCTGAACTGATCTGGTGTGGGCTTCCCACAGGCAGCAGCTCTTCAAGAACTGCTCCAGATACGGCTCCATACCACTGGGTCCATCCCCCAAAAGCAAACTGCTCCAGCCCAGGTCCTCTATGGACAGCAGCTCCCCCCATGCCCCCTGCTTCTGCATGGGCTCCTCTCCACGGGCTCCAGCTCTGGCCCGGAATCTGACCCTGCAGGAATCTTCCACAGGCCGCAGCCTCCATCAGTGCAGGTCCACCTGCTCCACCGTGGTCTCCTCCACGGGCTGCAGCGTGGAACCCTGCTCCACCGTGGTACTCCATGGGCTGCAGGGGGACAGACTGCTCCACCAAGGTCTCTCCACAGGCCGCAGGGGACTTCTGCTCTGGCACCTGGAGCACCTCTCCCCCTCCTTCTACACTGACCTTGGTGCAAGGCTGTTTCTCACTCCTCTTACTCTCCCAGCTGCTGTGTGGCAGCATTTTTTTTCCCTTTCATAAATCTGCTCTCACCGAGGCAAAAATATCATCATTTATTGGCTCAGCTGTGGTCAGCAACAGGACCCTTATCTAACATGGGACAGCTTCTGGATTCTTCTCACTGAAGCCACCCCTATGGCCCCCTGCTACCAAAACCTTGCCACATACACCCACTACAGTTGCCTATATTATAATTTCTACATTCTTTTCATTTGATAATTATATTTAATAAAATGGGAAATAATTTAAATTTGGGAGAAGTAAGTTTTGGGCTTTCCCTCCTCCTCCAATATGTTTTATCTTTACCTAAGCCATGTGTTCTCTGATATGTTACATTTACCTCATGTGCGGAAGAAACATGAAAAACACTCATTGCTACTTTTCTTGTAATCTGAAATATCCACTTTAAAGTCATTCTATGCTATTAAAACATGTATTTCTCCTTATCACATCTTTTGGATTAATTTTTAATTTTAGTAGCCATGTATGTGTTAACTTAACAGGTATGCACACAGTTTTGAAGGCCTTTTGACTTTTCTGTTCTGTGTTCCATCATTTCACATGATACAGGGCTTTGGAGATTTCGTCTGTCAGAGGAAGGCCCTGTTACATCTTTGGTACCAACTTGTCTGCTACATATGACAAAGTACATATACAACACTATGTAAATGACCAACATTTACCATTAAAGATAAGATTAAGAGAACTACTACACCCAATGAATTGTGTTTGACATTCATCATGAAAACTGCAAAAAAAAATGCTTTTTCAATTCCACTTATAAACCTATTAATGACAATCAAAAATTCAGTGCATAGTATTGATTTACAATCCAATCTTCTTACCTTTTCAGAAACTACAGATTCAGTGTTATATGTTTTCTATTATCAATAGAACTGTATTTCTCTTTCTAGTATATTAATTATTCCAGAAATATTGTCAAGTCTGTTCAGATGTATGTAACAAGGGAGGGATTTCCAGTGATGAATTTAGTTTGACAATAAAGATTGCAGAACACCATTTACAGAAAAGTGTTCAGATCATCAGGTCTATTTTACTGTTAAGTACATCCAGCACAGAACCTTGAGGATGATTAAGGGAGTGGAGCATCTCCCTTAAGAGGAAAAGCTGAGGGAGCTGGGTCTCTTTAGCTTCAAGAAGAGGAGAGTGAGGGGTGACCTTATTAATGTTTATAAATATGCAAAGGGTGAGTGTCAGGAGGATGGAGGCAGGATCTTCCCAGTGACATCCAGTGATAGGACAAGGGCAATAGGTGCAAGCTGGAACATAGGAGATTCCACTTAAATATGAGACAAAACATTTTCACAGTGAGGGTGACAGAGCCCTGGAACAGGCTGCCCAAGGTGGTTGTGGAGTTTCCTTCTCTGGAGGCTTTCAAAACCTGCCTGAACAAGTTCCCATTTGACATGATCTTGGTGTTCCTGCTCCGGCAGGGAGATTGGACCAGATGACCTTCAAGGTCCCTTCCAATCCCTAAGATTCTGTGATTCTGTGATTCTGTGATTGTCGTGGTTCCGCTCGAGTGGGCAGCCGAGCTCTACCACAGCCGCTCTCTCACTCCCCCTCCTCAGAGAGGAATGGGGAGAAAATATGTGAAAAGGGCTCAAGGGTTGAGATAAGGACGAGAAAATCACGCAATAATTATTGTAACGGGCAAAACAGACTCAGCATAAGAAGATAGTAAGATTTATTGCTCATTACTAACAAGCTAGAGAAGTGAGAAAACAAAGGGAAAAAAAAAAAAAACAAACAAAAGCACCTTCCCCCCCATCCACCCTCTTCCACCTCCTCCCCCCCGAGCGGCGCAGGGGAACGGGGGAATGGGGGTTATGGTCAGTCTACAGCACTTCTTCTCTGCCGCTCCTTCTCGGTCACTCTCGTCCCCTGTGCTGTGGGGTCCCACCCACGGGATGCAGTCCTTGATGAACTGATCCAGCGTGGGCTTCCCACAGGCAGCAGCTCTTCCAGAACTGCTCCAGATATGGGTCCGTACCACGGGGTCCATCCCTCAGGAGAAAACTGCTCCAACCTGGCTCCCCTACGGGCAGCAGCCCCTGCCAGGTCACCTGCTCCTGCGTGGTCTCCTCTCCACGGGCTACAGGTCTGGCCTGGAATCTACTCCGGCAGGGGTCTTCCACAGGTGGCAGCCTCCGTCGGTGCAGGGCCACCTGCTCCACCGTGGTCTCCTCCACGGGCTGCAGCATGGAACCCTGCTCCACCGTGGTACTCCATGGGCTGCAGGGGGACAGCCTGCTTCACCATGGTCCTCACCACAGGCCGCAGGGGACTTCTGCTCCGGCACCTGGAGCACCTCTCCCCCTCCTTCTACACTGACCTTGGTGCCTGCAAGGCTGTTTTCTCACTCCTCTCACTCTCCCAGCTGCTGTGGCGCAGCATTTTTTTCCCTGTCTTAAATATGCTCTCACAGAGGCGCAAAACAAGATTGCTTATTGGCTCAGCTCTGGAAAACAATGGGGCCCTTCCCAAACATGGGGCAGCTTCTAGATCTTTCTCACAGAAACCACCCCTATCGCCCCCTGCTACCAAAACCTTGCCACATAAACCCTCTACAAGGTTTTGAAGAACCTTGATCTAAAAGGGATGTATTTCAACAGGTGATTTAGGAAAGGCTTTTTTTTTTTTTTCCTTTAATGATTTGAAAACTTCTACAGAACGGAAACCTTGGTCTCCCAATATAAATATTAGCCTCCCCTTTGCAGCAGAGCAACATTTTTCAGAAGTTCTCAAGAAAACCAGCAGCAATATTTGTTTTTAGTAAAAAATTCCTCACTTTTTGAAACAATAGTGCCCTATCTGCCTGTTATCTCTAAACATTGTTTACAATGTCAAGAGAAATAAATATGTAAGTCATGGCATAAAACAACAAAATGATAAAGAGACCGTTACAGGTTTTCTGGTCCAAACTCATGCTTAACGCAGGGTCGACTTAGACTGCTGAGGGCCTCGTCCATCTGTGTTTTGAACCATGCATAAAGGATTTGTCTAGATCATGTTATTTCTAATTGTGGTGATTTTACTCGGGTGGGCAGCCAAGCTCCTCCACAGCCAGTCTTCCACGCTCCCTCCTCAAAGAAGAAGGGAGAGAAAAATGACACAAAGGGTTCAAGGTTTTAAATAAGAATGATTTAATTAAAGGGAAAAGGAAGAGGGAAAAATAATTAAAAAAAAAAAAAAAAAAAAAAAAAAAAAAAAAGGAAAAGAAAAGAAAAGACCTCGTGGAAATACAGAGAGAGTAAGGCAGTTACTCTCTACTTCCCATCAATGAGTGTTGTTTGGCCATGTCCTGAGAAGCAAGGCCTCAATACACATAGTGGTGTTCGGGAGGGGAGACACTTCCACCATGAGATCCACCTCTCTGCCTTCCCCTTTCCCACATTTTCTTGCTGAGTGTGACACCACATGGTGTGGAATACCCTTTGTTCGGTTTAGGTCAGCTGCCCTGGTGATGTCCTCTCCCCACCTCTTGCCCACTCCCAGCCTGCTGGCTCTTGGGGGCTTGGAGGAAGTCCTTATGCGGTACCAGTATTGTGCAGCAATAGACAAAACACTGGTGTGATACCAGTGCTGTTCTAGCTACAAGTGCAGAGCACAGCACTGTATGGGCTGCTGCAAGGAAAGTTAACTCCATCCTAGACAGACACAGAACACCAATGTATATATTTAACGTAAAAGTTACAGTTATTGCTACAATAATCAATCTTTGTGTATTTTTTCTCTATTTCAAAATTCCTAGTTTTTTCACAACTTGAACCTGGCAACAGACTTCAATTAACTTCACATTTTCAACTGGATTTCATAGCTTTCTGTGAAATCAATTTTTCACAGCAGCATGAGCCTATGCCTTCCTTACTTTTATATGGTGTAATTAATAAAAAATTTCTGAGGAAGGAGATGAATAACAACAGAACTGTGAAGCCAGTAGAAATTAATTTCTTAGACGTATTGCTTCCAGATTAAAAACATTCTTAGAATGTACACAGTTTCTCCACATTAAAAAAAAAAAAAAAAAAAAAAAAAAAAAAAAAAAAAAACAAGAAACACTGACATTTCTATCAGCCATTGAAACCACTCTGTTCATAGAGTTATATTCCCAGAACTAATCTCAGCTTCTCAGCTTGTGGTGTAGATGCAGCTTCAGGATATCCTTCCTGTCCTGCAACTTGCCCAGTCCTTTTACCTAAGCAAAGAGACAACAGAACAGACTTGAGTAGGTGGGGTTGTTACACTCAGAATCTGGTCATGGGCAGAAGGCATACACCAGTGACACAGAGTTGGAAGCTGACTGTATTGGGTCATTAGTCCTGTTTACATTGTCACAGTTTTACATTGTCACAGTTAAATAATCCTAATTTTCTAACCCAAAAAAGCCTCAGTAACAAAGTGGGAGGGAGTATTGCACAAAACACACCCTCTCTTGTCTATGGGTTATTCTCACCCCTCCAATGTTCCTCTGGGAGCCAAGCTTGGAAGTTTGCACTTTCCTCAGCAAGGAAGTGGTTGTGTGCAGGAGTAAAAACAGCTCCTGTGTCCTGACACTTTTGTGAAGGGCATGAGGTATCCACAGTGAGGTCTCTGCCAGTCTAGGATCTCATTATGTTCATACATTTCCTGTATGAACATATGACTATTCTTCCTATATGGCTGCTGGCTGCAGCCTGTCAGTGGCCCCCAAGCAGCAATTGGTGGTGGTGTCACCCACTGCCTAGTGGAACCATTGCAGGAGCTGAAGCTCAAGCAGGGAAGCAGCAGCCACTGGGCCTGAATGTAGAGGCTGAATCAGCAAAACCCAGCTCAGGCTAATGCCAAGCTGAGTCTCCCTCTGATAAGAGAAAAATCATATTTACTGGGCTATAATCTCTATCAGCTGTCTTGTCTATCAGGCATCATTGCAAGTGAAGCAACAGACTTCTGGCTGCCTGCTTCATGGTGAAGCAACAGACCAGGGACAAAGGTATTGACTGTAGAATGAGGGGACTGAATATTAATTACTTCATCAGTCCTCATTCATCAGCCTCCACTGCTCCTTTTACCTTTTCTTAAGAAAAAGAGTCAAGTTAAAAAAAAAGTCAATATGAAAGCACTAAGAAGGTTTAACTATCTCTCCGCTGAATATACTTTGAAGAAACTGCCATTAGCAGTGACCTAGCAAGTGTTTGTGAAAAAGAAATCCTGAAGTGTATTTCACCTATTTAGTCAATGATCTTTAGTCTTCAAGCTTACTTATATTTATCCATGTGGTTTCTGTTCATCAACAACAGGCATCTGTTTCTTCTGCTTTGCTCCACAGTTATTAACATCCATGCAGTAGAGGTTACAAAATGCTACCATTATTATTATGTAGTGTTTTACCCTCCTTAGAAGGATGTAAAGGACTATGCAAAATACAAAGTCACAGAGAAGACAATTATTCTGCCAAAAAACATTGAGATTACTCTGTACATTTTCCATAGCAGGCATTGTAATGCACAGTAGATATATCAATATAAATTTGAAAAAAAACTTCATGAAGCACATTAAAAGTGGCAGAAGATTGCATACGTGACATTAGATATATTGGACTAAGGAATGAGGGGAGCAATTAGGATAAAATATAAGCGGAGTTAAATTAATTTTTTGCATCTGTCTTCACTATCAAGGGCTATAGGGAAATCACTCTTCCAAGGGCACTTTTCATAGGAAATTATACTAAGGCCTTAACAAAATGATAGCCTCCAAGGAGGAAGTTATAGAGTAACTTTAAAAAATTAAGTGTAGTAAATCACTAAAACCAGATAATATTCATCTGAGGGTTGTGAAGGAAATTAAGTGTGAAATATAGAAGTTACTGGCAAAGATATGCAATGTATCGTTAAAAAAGAAACCAATCCATAGGCTAAAAAGTCACTGTGATGGTCCTTGGCTCAGGAAAAGCCTACACTTTATACAGTTTTGACATCATGATACCTAGGGGAACCCCTGAATAGCATAAGTGCTTCATAACAAATCCAGGCATGTTACCCAAGAAAGACAAGTTTTCCAAAAAAAAAAGATGAGCTCTGGGATGGGGTGACACATGAGGATGAGAAGGAAATGTTTCCTTACGATGAGTGGACTAAAGCAGTTCTTGATCACATGCTGTACACCACACACAGTCTGATAAGTTCATCTTAGTGTAAAAATACTAAACAACATGAAAATCAGAAAATCACCTAATAAAAATAATTCATTTGAAGGAAAATGTCTATCAGTAGCAAGAGAAAGATAACATCCACAACAACAAAACAACAATCCTCAAGCTTGTTTAAAATAAATTACTATTTAAGAATTCGAAACTACTAATGCACAGTTGAATCTGAATAGGGATGAGTCATTTTTTGGAGAAGTGGGTTATTCACTGAAAAATGCATTTCTATAGTCTTTGAAATATTAAAAAGCTCAGGCTGTATTTCCTGCGTGGTTTTAACAGTTTTGTTTTCTTTTGTTTTTGTCTTAGTCTCAAAAATCTTAGTTTCTAGAATTAACCCTTTCATCTGATAATTTAATTGACTGGATAATCTTTCTGGTCTTGCAAGCAGGTTCAAATTCTATTACTTTTTCTGAAACCAAAAGATTTGAATCCTACCTTTGTATGAGGTTACCCTGTGAAATCATGTGTATGGTATCATAGCATGTGTATTCTAGTCTTACAATTTGACAGACTGTATTGTACCTTCTATGTAATACCTCTGTGTTCATATCCCATGTACAGAAATCATTGAAAAAATGGAGTGATATGTCTCATGGACTTTGTGCTAATGCACTAGTGCTTGTGAAATACATTAGCACAAATAATTTTAAAACGCTTCTGAATACATTCTACTGTGGTAGCTAAAACGCTGTCCTGGCAAATACTGCTCCATGTTTCCTCAATCACAAAAGTGATTTTAAAACAAGACCAGGATTCAATCTGAGATCAAGACACACATACAGTTGACTAATGTGTGTGTTTTATAGTCCTCTTAGAGATAGTACAGACCAAAGTTCAAGACATGAAAGTGAGACTCAACTGCTTAAACAATAATAAATAACACCTCATACGTTTTGAATTTGGTTACATTGTCCCACTTGGCTTCCACCAGTCTGTCTAGGAGGCAACCTAGAGGCTATGGAAGTCTATGGTAAATCAGACATACATGTAAAATGCTTTTTACTAGATCCCCTTTTCTAAAATAGGAATTTAAACAAGAAAGCTTTATTAAAGACACCTAAATTCACAGAATCACACAGTGGTTAAGGTTGGGAAGTAGAAAAATTAATATAGATTGAAAATTAATTATTGATTGAAAAAGGTTCTTGACACCCTTAAGAGAGCAGACATTCTCCTTCCACATACCCTTTCGTTTATAAATAAAAATAGCATATAATAAACTCCAGAATACTAATCATGTAAGTTGGCCAACACAGATCAGTTTTCTGAATGGTGAACATGTCAATGCAGGAGGCAGGGAGGCCTGAAAGAGTTTCCAAGTCTAACAGAAGAAACATAAAGAATACAGTAATTTTATTTCTAGCAATATGACTTGCATCAGCCAGGGAAAATTCCAGATTATTTTTGAGTGATAGTATATAATCTTACCCTGTTGTTTGGTTAATCAGTTTCTAAGAATTTTTTGTGCCACATGGAGATAGAGTAGGTCAATTTTTTAGTCCTCTCTGCGAGCCAAATAAACCCTTCAGAAAATATTCTTAGCTACTTGTGATCTAAAAGGTATATACCTTTTAGATCTATAGATGCCTATACCTAAAAGGCATCTGTTCCATAGTGTTAGTTGTCATTCTCTAAAACCTAATTCACCGATATTCAGGGAATATAAGAAATGTCCCTGAGAAAAGGGGTTGAAGAGATGTTGTTTAATTTTTCTTTTCTGCTCCTTTGATTTGTAGGCTGAGCAATTTCATTAATTAAATTTGCATCACTGTTTTTTGCTGCAGGTTGACTGTCATTTTCAAATTAAGTGGTCATTGTTGAAAGTATTAACGAGGCTGGAACGTTTGGAAAGGTATTTTTAAACTAAGTGACACCTAGAAATACATTCATTAAAATGATTTATATTTTTTTTTCTCATTACATTCTTTCCTTTCTGGAGTGTCTAACAGTGCAACAGATGTTTTTCTTAATCATACTACAAATAATAAATACTTAAAAAAATAAAACATTAAAGCTCAGCTTCTGTACATTTTCCCCCAGTAAACATTCTAATTGGTTTTGTGAAGCACTAATTAAAAATGAGCCTCACATCAGATATGTGAGGTTTTTGTTGTTGTTGATGATGATGTATATAGCAGAGTAATGGATAGCTACACCCTTCAAAGACTCACTTCAGCTGACATTTAAAATAGAGGCAATTCCCATTTATGTCAACTACCATTACCAGCCATGTAGGAATAAATGCGACACTCTTGTTACTAGGCAGAAAGAATACGTTACTGTTAAAACTTCTACGCTGTAGCGCAGAAGACTGTTGGCTTCTTCATGGTGAATGCAGAAAGCAGTTTCTTATCAGCATTCAACATGTAACCACAGGGGAAAAAAATAAAAAAATTAATTAGTAATAGTAGCTTCATTGGGTTTCAGTTGCTAATGGCAGGTGTGTCCATTAGGTTTTGGGATTGCTCGAATAGTCATTAAGATATTAGTAATGTTTTAAAATATATCTATTATTCAGATGATCATATTAATGAATTACAGCGAATATCTTTTTAGTCTGTTCATCACACCTATGAAGGATATGATAGATTAACCTCAGATGTAGATGGTAGGAAATCCTGAACCTAATTACTTAATTAGAAAATCATAAAAGATATAAATACAGAAATTAATATAGAAATAGTTATAGAAAATGAGTAAATGCTAAGAAGGGATCTTTTGTTTATTTTCTTTTGTATCGCTTTTGGTGTTAGAGTTTTAATCCTTGTTTTCTTAAGGCTTATTTGCACTAATATTAATCATGAGTGTTAGTGTAACTGGACCAGCAATAACCATTTTTTGCAGTTTGATGAGATTATAAAAACAGTAACTGGTCAAAAAAAAAATTCTTAACTCAATATTATTTTTTGTTCCTTTTTGCCCATTCTGAGTGCAATGTTTTCTATAAACCTAAGAGCTGTGAATGAAAAGATAACAATTAATAATTTTGGGCCATTATTAGGTTGTCAGCAGTTACCATCCCACTTATTGTCAACATAAATTTAGAGGAAACAAGAAACTTCAGGATAGAAGAACTGCTAAAATTCTTCAGAATAGAAAGGGTTCCTTGATGTATTGAGGATATAATTTGCATTGGAGTGCAAATTATCCTACATCTAGTATAGTATTTATCTGCGGTCAAATCAAATGTTTAATCCAATATGGATTTCATATTTATATACATTTTTTGCATAAATCAATTCTTTTGTTCTTTCTCCCTAAGGTTTTTCTCACCTTTTTAATTTTCAAAATTTAGTTGAATAAAAATCAATTGTATGCAGCAAACATCTGCAATTATATCATGGTATCTTCTGCCATAGGCAGGGTGCCTTCAGCAATGGAGCATCACCTGTATTAATAAGAGTTGACACAGACTACTGATTCTTGCTTTTTTTATGCTGAAAGCTATTGTGCAACTTTGTACACCAGTAGTTCTCAGTGTATCATAAAAAATATATTTAGCTACATCTGACAACTAAAAGCATAGTGGTAAATGTTGCTTTCTCAGTAACATGGAGTTAGTGTGATCAAGTTCTTATTTCTGAGCTTAGTAGGCAATAAAATAACTTCAAAAATAACTTCATGAGGACCAAGAGATGGCAAAAGTAACATGAAGATATCCTGAAGATATACCAGAATGAAGTGAAATGTAAATAGTAGGGCTGTCTCTAACCTTCTCCAAACAGTAAATCTGAGGTACATGAACCCACTTAAGGCTCACTGTAGCTGAAGAGACAAAAAAAAAAAAAAAAAAGTCACAGTTGTCCACAAATGGCTAGCAGTTATTCTTAGAACCACCACTGTCACTGGCCTTTTTCTAGGCAGTAATATTAACCTTGCGTATTCACAGGGTGGTCTTACAAAGTTTGTTACCTACAGAAATTCGTTTTCCCATTCTTTTCCATATCAGAGAATACACATACAAATCACAAAATAGTTATTTTAATTAATAATATTGTTTCAAAACCTAATTTTTTTTTTATACTGAGAAAATTTGGGGATGATATTATATAGTATTTTAAAATCTTAAAAAAAAAAAAAAAAAAAAAAAAAAAAAAAAAAAAAAAAAGAGTTTTCATAATACTTTGACTTTCTCCCAATATAACCAAATGTGTTGATTCAAAACAAACTGTAAGTAAAGTGGTTGTTGCCAACATCAACAGTCTAGAAATTATTTAAAATCATTATTATAAATCATTTACTGGAGTACTTAATAGGAAGTTCTTTCAACTTCTTTTCACTAAAATAAATCTTTACTAGTTTTGTTCCCCAAGTCTTTTGAACAGTGTCATAAAATGATCTTTTAATGAAAAAACTAATAATGGGTTGTCCAAACTAAATTATTGTAATTTCTTGTCACTATAGGCACTGTTAAACAAAATATTATTATCAAAAATTGAGAACCACAAATTTAAGAAATAACATGGGCTTTCCTTAAAACATATGCATACTTTTTTTCATATAGTCTGTACCCTGCATCTCTTGCAAGGATCTCTTACTTCCTATTGGATATCTTATAGAAAGTGGAAAAACATAATCAACAGAAAAGTATGAAAATATGCATGCATATCAGCTCTAACTTTCAATAAAGTAGATTAAGCAGTATCACTGATATTTCTGGATGCTATTTGGAAGTTGTGAACAAAACACTAAGAGATATCAGAATCTAACCAGGCTCATGCAGTGTTATCATGTGTGTTCTATTTCAGGCTATTTCAGTTTTTCAAAGGAGATGGTCACTTATTCACTAGATTATACCAAATTGTGTAATACTGTCATAGTCAATTCTGAAATAAAGGATTGTTGTGCATAGTGCTACAGGAAATGAAAGAAACAGCTGTTTAATGAAGGTTCATTTTGCAACACCTGTTTCTGAATCCTCAAAGTAAATGGAAAAATTGGGCTAATGGCTTTGTTTATCAGCCACTATCCAGTTGTTTGTGTCTGTTCTGAGGATAATGAACTTTTAAGGGACTGCTGAGACTGTATGGCATGATAGTGCGGCATATATTAGAAAAATATGGAGAAAAATATCTTGTTTTTAGACTTGTTTTCATTCAGATTACCTCCCACATCCCACATTGTATTTGCAAATTAACCATTTTACTTGAAAATTATTCACACTTTCAGAATTAATGTACTTTGATAGAAGATAATAATTGATTACAAGTAACTAAACTGACAAAAAATAGATGCAGTAAATAGAACAACAAAAGAAGTAATTATTGGCTTTGTTTTCAAGCAGTTGGATACTTTCTCCATGGATTATATAATCCTATTTTACATGAACAGTTGATTTCTCTCAACTGCCCAATTCACACTGTCAAGTCAGAATAACGAGTACTAACGAAACTGAACTTTGCAGCAAGAATCCACAGACCAAGTATGGCTCACACTTATTTCTGTCTGTGGGCAAGGAGGATCACCACAGCCCTGCAAAAATGGATCCAGGAAATCTTCCTGCATCCTACCTGTCTCTGATGTGTTTATAAACAGACCAGGAATGTTGCAGTCTGCTGCTTGGATATGAGTAGAAGGGCAGTACTGCCTCTTCTACAAGCCATAATGGTCCTGCCAAGTTTTTTTCACTGAATTGTTTTTCTTCCAGACATAAGCTTGGTGGAAAGATCCAATGAGAGTCACAAAAAAATAAAAGTATAGGCAGATACCTACACTCGTTTTACCTTTTTTCTATCCCTAATGCAGAATAGCTGTTGGGGTTAACCTATTCATGTACACTAGTGAAGGTATTTTAATTGGGAGAACAACCATTCGATTCAACAGTAAATTTATTCACCTACAGTAGGGAATGATCTGTGTTGGGAGTATCCCATATTACGTAGACAATATCCTTGACTGAATAGGAAATGTTTCTGGAAGGAGGTGTTATAACAGCTTACTTTTACCAAATGTTTTTTTAATGCCTAAAATGTAAATGCACAGTTGATGCAAACTGACATGTTTAAGGAAGAAACTGATGTTTGCTTTAAGGAAGTAGTGACATCCGTTATAGTTTTTCTGTTTTCCATTTTCTTACATCAGGTCTCAGATGGACATTTAAAGCAAGACTTGAGGTGTCTTTTACTATTTCTTGTTAACGTTCCCTTCAACCATAACAGCCCCATACCATTTAGGATGATGGGAATATGTTGGTCAAAAACATCAATCTATAAGTATTCATTTTGAGCTCTTATAAATAGTACTGAAACTATTTTATGATTACAATTGCTTTAAAATTCATGCTCTTTCAAATGCAGAGAAGAGTAATTCTTGTTCTCATAGCAAATATGTCTGATTCCTTTTATAACTTCACGGAATATAGTGGGTAGAGTTTTTTCCTACACAGAAATATCTGCTTTGATGATGGGTGACTCATATCCCTTCCAAAGTAACATAATATATGTTTATAGGGGTTAATTTAACTTTGAAATACTGCATGTAATTGCAGACCATCCACTGATTAAAATCATAAATAAAACAAAACAAAATTCCCAAATGCCACCACTTTTTTTTTTTTTTTTTAACTTTTAAATCAGCATCTATATTCCAGATACATCTGGTATTCCAGAATATATAAATTTTGATTTTCAGTTCAGTTAGGAATATTTTGTGCAGTCTACTTACTAAAGCAGACATACTATAATTATGTTAAGTTTTTAAGATTCTCTGTTTTAGGGGAATGGTATCATTCATTACAGGAATACTAGGAGAAAAAACAAAAACAAAAACAACAACAAAAACAACAACAACAACAACAACAAAAACAGCCAAGAAGCTTAGCCTAACCTGTCTGTATAAGCAGTTTCCAATGCATCCTTAAGGTTTATTATATATTCCATTGCTAACAATGTATACATAATGGAATATATAGTAAGACAAGTTACAATTTTAGTACTGCTCCATAGCCCTTGTAATTTTATGCAAATTTTCCAGCTGTCTGAGAAACCTTGGCTAGTACAGTCTTCATGTATACATTTTTGTGTATACATTTTCAAGGTGCTGAGAAAACCCGTTAGGTTATTAAAGCCAACAAAAGGATTGTAGAATAATACACTGGTATCCAAAATTTTTTAAAACTGCTTTTTAATGAATACATTTGTAAAAGGGAAAATGGCAAACAAAAAATGGTAAATTAATAAATTTTCTTTTTCTGATTTTTCCCCTTTTCATTTCCTATACTTCCTTCATTTTTATTTAATGCTTTTTCCCATGGAAAATACTAAAAAGGCTTTTTTAAAAGTTAAGAAAATCTAAAAATACCAATATTACATTTCTAAAATTATGTTATTATAAAAAATCCATTTGCTCAATTTATGTTTATTTTTTACCCTTGAATCTGAAAAATATTTAAAAGACATCTTATGTAAAGTACGTAGAATCAAACAGTGAGGTTCATTCAAAATATTTTGTGTTTACACACTTAATAGAACATCACAATAGACATGAATATTTTCCTTGAAAAATCGTTTTTAAGTAACATATGAAATCAGAAAGTTCTGTGCATTAGTCACCATCTGAGTGACAAAAATTAGGAAGTATAGTGCCCAGAATAGGAAACTGCATATACAAAATATGGTGAGGTGATTTTTTCAAAGATTACAAATAAACACAATGGACAAACCTGCATCTACTGTTTAATTCTATTTTTTTTCATTTTCTAATTTTCCTCTTGTGATCTACATGTGATCCGTTTGTGTATAACACAGTATTTAAGTATATAAAACACAGACCAGCTATAAAAATGCAGATGAATGTGAATGTATACCAACTATCTTTCTTGTTGTTACTCAAACTAAAGAGTATTACTGATACAGAAAATAAATATATATATATATATATATATAAAATTGTAATTTTGAACAAAACTTTCAGCTGCACATGGGAAAAATAAAAACAAAAGCAGTATGACCAACAACAAAAACCACCAACAACCACATTTCCAGCTGGGTCCTCTAAGAATAATACATTTTTCCAATAACCAGTTGCTATACAATAATCTCCCTCAAAGGGAAAAGCAGGCTTCATAATGTGCTAGGAATGTCATTCTGTGAGATTCTGATTGATAAACTTCTTTCCTCCTTGATGAGTTCAAAAGTTTGCTAACATTAATTATTTAAAACTCTGAACTCCTCAGTGAAATATTATCATCCTTTGCTGTTATATTAAATGTACAGAACTGATGGCAGTGGAAGTAATTGGAAAATCTGAGGCTCAGAAAGGTTAAGTGACTTTTCTGAGGTCACAATCAGGATTTTTTGACCTCTTAACCTGAAGAGCCATATTTAGTTCCTTCTCCAGATTAATCTAACTGGTCTCCAGTTTAGCCCAAAGAAAAAAATATTTTCAGCCACCTGATTCCATCACATAGAATCTGAACCTGCCTTATATGCTTTGTGGGAAAAGGACATAAGTTTAGATGCAGGTTCCTTTTTATAGTATGCGGAACACAGGGGAATGATGCTGCTTTCCCACAGGAGGAAGCAACAAGCTGACAGATTATATTGTCCCCGACCTAAACAAGTGGCCTCTATGTCCACATGATGTTAAGGAAGTGTCCTTAGTACTTGGGTAATTTTTCTCTCCCTCTTGAGCAGCTATAGCTATGAACATTATAATAAACTGCTTTGTGTTGGCCCTAAAATAAATGTACTGTAGCATTTGCTTTAAATATACCATCATGAGAGCCTGTCAAAATATGGTGCTTCAATCAATTTTGCATTAAATCCATCAGTAAAGTGCGTAGTTCTGGCTTGCATTTACTCCACATGATTGGGTATATTGCCTACTGAGTTGCAGTTGCGGATTTTTTTTTTTCATTTTCTGAACACTGTCAAGATATTAAAAATCAGGCTGATAGAGGGAAAATTTCTGTTAGTAAGGACCATAGGACTGCTTTGTCACACTACAGTTTCCAGCTTATTTTTTGAATCACATGCCTGTGTTCACTACAGAGTGTATTAAAATCACTCCATTAGTAGCATAAGTTTCTTTCTGACTGAAGATACTGCAGCAGTAGAGTAACATGATGAACACAAGTGTGGTAAAAGTGTTGAGCTGAACTCACCTGTGAGAAAAGCTCTTTCTTTGAAAAGGAACATTGTAATGTTAAGATAGAGATGAATGGCTGTGTTAAATGTTCTTGTAAAAATATGTAGATATTAGAAAGATTCCTTAATGTGCAAAATGCATTTAAATCACTTTAATTAAATACTGGTAATTTTCATGCTCATGGTACAAAAGAGGAATTTTCAAGGTAAGAGCAAAAGAAAGTTCAACATGGTCAAAGTATAGGAGCTGTAGCCAAGGTTTTGGTTTCAATTGGGACCCACCTAAACCACCATCTGAGGAAAGTCACTGGAAGCAATTGTTTTGTGCAACTGGTGGTGTCAGTGCTAGATGGATGACTGCACTAATGCTAGATTCACACAACTACAGAAAGTCAACAGTTAGCCTGAGCTTGTGCAAAACAAATTTGCATTGTAAAATTGATGTTTTTCAATGTTTATCAAAGGACAAGCCAGAAATTTTGTGTATTAGATGTTTGCATTTCTGCACTTGGAATTACTGCAGGTAGTCTTAAATAATGGGTGCACTACCATCTGATCTTTAATAACATCACTTATTTTTCTATGCAACAGTTACTTTGAACAGCATGGTGTAATGAATATTCAAACACTTGAGTGATTTTGGTTTGCTGTACAATAACCATGGATTATCACATAGGGGAGAAGAACACGATAAAATGTCATGACAAGCAATGAATGATTAATGTCAGTGAAAGTCAGTACTGGTTTGTGACTGCATAAAATGCTCTAGATTTTCTCATTTCTGTAAGCCACATAGCACTCCATATTATTTGGTGTTACACTGATGTGACTTTAGGATGATTCCAATACAGGGAAAAGGCCTGAAATGCATATGCTGACTGAGATATCAGTGCC
The DNA here is from genome assembly GCF_009819795.1 of Aythya fuligula. Taxonomy (NCBI): domain Eukaryota; kingdom Metazoa; phylum Chordata; class Aves; order Anseriformes; family Anatidae; genus Aythya; species Aythya fuligula. The sequence continues at coordinate 90,318,254 of NC_045561.1, forward strand.
TCTGCAGTTAGATCTTTGAGGCACAAATAGATTTGGGGCACAAAGAGATTTCTTCTAAAATTTGGATGTTTGCTGCCTTCTTAAGCCATTAAAAACCAGCTTAAATAAAGATTAAATATTATGAATGTTATGTGGTTTTTTTGTTGTTGTTTTTATGGACAGAACAACAAACAAAATTGAGAGAAGAAACCCTTTAAGTAATTTTTCACTGTTTGAAAAAAACTTCAGATTCATCCAAAGTGTGTTATTGACACATGCAAGCATTACATGCTCTGTTTCACTGAATCAAGATCCAGCAGTGTTAGTAATTCACTGTATTCCAACTGTAACTTTGATTCCTTCCATAAATAAACTATTAGAACTATCACTTTGTGAGAAACAATATTTTTCATTATGACTGGTTCCAAAGCTTGAAGGAAGAAATCTTTTTATAAAAGGACTTTCCACAGATGTTTCAGAATTAGATAGTATTTAAAAATTTACTATGCCAATTACTGAGAAAAAAATTCAATAGTCTTATTTCAGAATTAGCCTGGCTTCTTTCATCACATGTAGAAACTATTTATGCTAAAAAGCTAATAACATTTGCAGCTAGGGGAAAATTCAAAAATTAGAGCTGACATATTTATTAAACTTAGATATTAGGGAAGTGACCTTATGTATGTATTCTGAAATAGGATATCTGAGAGATATGGTTTAAGTTAATAGTAATAGTATATAATCATTACTTGGAATCACATATATAAATATTAAGACCTGACCAGATTAAATTAATAGAATACATTACTTGAAAGTTGTTTTTCATCTTGCAGTGCTAAAAATTTTAGTGTTTTACCTTTTAAAAGTCAAATATAGGTCAATGTTTAAAACTTCTATTAAACAGATTTGTAATATCTTCAAATAATGATCATAAAAAGTTACTGTTAGTTGTTTGTTTGTTTCAATTAAAATAACCACCTTTTACACAACAATTTATACAAAAGAATGAAAAAGTGTTGTTATTTGTAAGTATGTAGCAATGTATAGGAGACTTTTTTTTTTTTTTTAAATAAAGTTTATATTGATGCATTTGGCCTTTCAAGGAAAAGTCAAAGACATCAAAGAATCATTGCTGATACTTGTCTTGCAACACACATTGACTCTGTAGTGCAACCCTGGTATGAATGCCACTGTTAGAAAATTTACATCTTAATAATAATGAGCTCTATTGCTGTCAACAGCAGGCACTTAGAATAAATTTGAGCATACAATTTTGTGTTTCCAAGTGTCTTCTGTCATTCGTCTGGTTTCTTGCATTTAATGTATCTGGTGTACAGAGAGGCTGTGTATGTAGATATTATTTGGCACTGATTAAAAGTAATGAGAAGCAATGCTGTTGTATGTTGGACCAATGGAACATTAAAATCTTCATATTTGCTTAAGCAATTTATCATTAATACATTCAAAGACATTTTTCCATCAGATACCTAAGGGTCAACTATGTGATCTAAGATCTGAGAATTATATATCTCAAACTCATCTAAGCTTCAAGGATTTTAAATAACCGTTCATAGATTGCAGTTTAATTCACAACTTTGATTCATTATTCTTATCTAACTTTCTCTTTCTTTCTGTACAGCTTTCCATTTTTTATCTTTTCACATCTTCCAACTATCAGGTGTTTAGATATATTGAACAACTTTTAAATAATACTCACTTAAATAGATTGGTGTAGCAATATATAAGCATTCTGTAATAAATGTCAGATTGTTTATGATTATAGCCCTAGTAGTAGACTTTAAAAGACTGTAGTGTAAATTCAAAATCTCGTGTATGAACAAAAGACACCTTATATACACATAAAAACACAAGAACTTACTGTTAGTAATAATATCTAAGCATTAATCTTCTAATCATTATTAGCTCAGATCTAATTATTACAGAAAAAGAAAGGACAATCACAGAATCATGGAATGGCTTGTATTGGAAAGGACTTTAAAGATCCTCTAGTTCTATCCCACTGCCATAGGAAGGGACATTTTCCACTAGATCAGGATGCTCAAAGCCCAATCCAACCTGGCCTTAAACACTTCCACGGAAGGAGCACCCTGTTCTCTGAACAACCTGTTCTAGTAACTCACCACCCCTTGTGTAAAGAATTTCTTCCTAATATCTGTTCTAAATCTCCCCTCTTTTAGTTTAAAAACATTGTTCCTTGTCCTATTACTATGTTCCCTGTCAAGAGTCCCTCCCCAGATTTCTTGCATACCCCCTTTAGGTACTGGAAGGCTACTATAAGGTGTTCTTGGAGCCTTCTCTTCTCAAGGCTGAATAACCTTTCTCAACCTGAGGTGAGCTTTCTCAACCTGAGGTGAGCACAGTACTCCAGATCGAGTCTTATGAAAGCAGAAGGAGATAATCGCTTCCCTTAACTTGCTGGCCATGCTTCTTTTGATGCAAACCAGGATAGTAATATAGTTAAAACAATTATATATGCACAGTTCCTAGTTTCTATCCCTTTTCCTGGTGTTAGGCTCACCTTTTTCCTTCTGTTCTGAATCCTAAAGTTGATGCTTCAGGGATATTACATTGAGTAATTTGAGTCATTATCTGGAATATGGTGTTCACATTGATGGTACGATAGTGTCTTCTTTACTGAAAGATCTACTTGAGCTTGTTTTTATATCTTTACTAATACATGTGGTTGTAACCTGCAAAGACAACAAATGTAAAATACTTTAGCAAAAACAAAACAAAGCAAACAATCAAACAAACAAACAAAAAATAAAAGGTCATCTGGAGAAAATGCTGTCAGAGCTAAATTAGGTAAAAAAAAAGCTGCAAGCAAATAAAATAAATAAATAAGTAATGTAGAGCAAGCCTGACGAACCTCAGTCCTGAGGTTCATCAGTAGAAATTCAGTAGAAAGCATATGCTGTTTTCCTGGGAAAGAAAATACTGTATTAGAGAACCACATTTAGTAACTGCTATGTGAGAGCTTTCTTCCATCTAAAGTTATCTGTAGCTAGAAAGTTTATATTTGCCTCATCAGATAACAGTACCCAGATTCATGGAAACTATTACCTAATGACTGCCCTTTTTGATTTTCAAGATAAATGTCTAATATTACAGAGACTATGTTAGTGAGAATATTAGTGAATACCATTATCAAGGTTCTAGTAAGCTCTGTTGTGGATAGCTCTTTTTCAGGGCAGTTGTTTGTGTTTGTTTTTGTTTTTGCTTTTGTTTAGATTTTTTTTTTTTGCATGTTTGTTTGTTTGGTTAGTTGTTTTTTCTTTCAGTGTTAGATTTGGTAAATTCCTCAGATTAATTAGGTTTAGCATCAAATATACCTGTTCTTTTTAAACTGCATTCCACACTGATCACTCACAATCACTGATAGACTATAACAACAACAAAAAGAGAAATAGAGAAATACAGTCTTTAGATGTTGCCAAAATACAAAGAAGCACTTGGGTAATGTCATTAGAGTTTTAGAGGAGGTTACTTCAAGAGATTTTTAAAGAGTTTTTGAAAATTAATATGTGTATAAATACATATATTTGGTATGGTAATATGACCAGCTAAATAGTTTCATAGCTACAAATCATTTTTCAGCAAGTGCTTTTTAAAATTGCATTGCTATTTTTTGTGAGGCTTGTTTTACAACTTTTTTTGTGTGTGTGTGTTCTGAATATCTTCTTCACATGTCAAACTCTTATCTATTTGACTGCATAAAAGAAACGTATGATATAAAACATTTAATTCTTGCTCTATTAGTAGTACATGGCTTGTTTGTGTCAGTGCCTCATTAAGAGGCAAATTGCTAGCTGGAGACTTCTCAACGTATGAAGATTAATGAAACTGGGTAAGAGTATATATAGTTCAATAACTATTCAGTTTATTGCAATATGAATTGCATTCATGGGAGAAAGAAACAGGTATGTTTAGCAGACACTCTCAATTAGAAATATTAATCTCAAACCTGGATAGATTTAAAGTTTCAAATACATGAGTATATGCTACTAAAATATATATATTTATATAATAATAATAATAATAATAATAATAATAATAATAATAATAATAATAAATACAATAATGTTATAATATATAATATTTATATATATTATATAATACATATAATAATAATATATATATAATAATAATATATATATATATATTTGGTGCCTACACATATGTTTGTGATAGACAAAGAAAAAAACATGCTTATGTTGTATAGGTCATAATTTTCCTTCTTATTAGTCCCTTCAAATATATTGTCTTTATTGTAAGCAATATTATAGCTGTTATTCACAATAGATATACTAACATAGTTGCATATTAATGTCCAATCTCTGGCACCTAATACCCGATCCTGCCACCTTTTTACCCTCAGAAAAGGAGAATGAGGCTAGAGAAAGTGGAATCTTTTTCAGCAAAGTCCATTCCCTCTTGGTATGTAGTACCAAGTGTTGAATTTACATGTCTATAGAACCTCACCAAAAATAAATAAGAACATCTTTTTTTCCTTGTGTTTTCCTACAGAAGAGTATGTAGCATCTAAGAGAGATTCTATTTACAATTAAATTTAAATGTAAAAAGAAAACAGGTGAGATGAGGAGTTTAGAAAAAAAAAAGAAAAAAAAAAGAAAAAAGAAAAAAGAAACTGATTCACACAATTTTATTTAATTTTTTATTTTAAAGGCAATGAAGTGCATGTATATATCTAGGAACACAAAGGCATAACTTTTTCTTTTGAGACTGTCTGCAGGCTAAAGACTGTGCATGCCTGATTCTCTTTTTTGTCTATTCATCATAGTATGCTATTGAGAATAGTGGCTTAATGCTCACTTTGAAACATATCTTTTTTTTTTTTTTTTTTTTTTTTTTTTTTTTTTTTTTTCTCCCCTATTTCTTTTTTATGGAATACCTTGGAATACCTTTTCTGGAAGCATTTCTTCTTAGGTCTTCTGGCATCTCTTCTGATGAAGAAAGTAGATTTGGGTGAATGGCATGCAAACTCAGATGCAAATTTCCCTCAGAATCCTGTGCTTTGACTTTGACAGTGTCGAGCTTGTTTTTTATACAAGACCTCTGAGAGCTCTCTTTGGCTTTGAAGAAAGAAAATTACACTCCCCTCACACACACCTTTCACCAAAGACATAGTCTTCTTCCTCTCATTTTGCACTAGTCAATAACTTAACACAGAAAACCTAAGAAGGTAACAATAAGAGTTGTGGGTGGGAATATATTAGAAGGTGGCAGAGAGTAGGTTGAGATGATGTAGTGTGTTAGGAGTTTTGAAAAGGGAGATAATGCTAGGGAAAGAAATTAAGTTTACTGCTGTTTTCAAAGCTCTGTTTTCTTACTAGAAGTGAAAAGTAAAGAAATGAGAAATTGAAGAAAAGAAAAAGTGATTTTGAAGAAATTTTGATCTTTTGGTGATTTTCATATACATCAGAAGTGATGTTTAATATGCCCTTTTTCTCATCACTCTCATTCCCTCTCCATACAAGTTACACAGGATTGAATTTAACATCAGTTTGTATCCCATCTGACTAGTGCAGGACATGAGGTCTAGGTTTATCAGCCACCAACAGGCATCCAATTAAAGAGCGCAGTGGCTTGTGGCAACAAAATCATTGGAATAAGGGAACATAAAAGTGCATGATACAGTCTGTGCAGGTCCTTCAGCTACTGGTGGATAAGCTTTCATGGTTTCACATGATCTACCAGAGTAAAATCCCATACATCAACAGGAGAGCATTCTGTCCCTTTGGGGAATGATGCCAAGAATCACACTAGAGGAAAGAAGCCTATGTTCATCTTACTTGGAATAAATGTAGTTCCAAACCTGCTCAGGTGACCTTAAAAACCTCAAACATTTGAAAATCCCATAAAAGTCAGTGAGATTAATGTAAAGCAGGGGTTCTGAATAGTTACTAGCATTTACATAACAAGCAATTCTGTTTTTTGCCCAAAGAGGTTGCTGAGTCTCCTTCTCTGGAGATATTCAAAATCCACCTGGATGCAAGCCTGTGCAATCTGCACTAGGTGACCCTGCTTGGCAGGGATTTGGACTCAATGATCTCCAAAGGTCCCTTCCAGTCTCAACCATTCTATGTCCATGTCATTCTGTGTGATTTTAAAGGAGGAAAAAGCTAGGCTTGTTTTATGATTGTTGTTATTGCTTAGGCTTTTTTTTTTTCTTTTTTTTTTTTTTTCCCTGTCAGTAAAACTACTGCAAAGCTATTTTAATGACTTGTGTGACATAAATGTTTTGTACTGTCTGTGAAAAATCGGGCATGAAGCACAACTGTCATTGTTCTCAGTATCAATAATGAATGAAATGAGAAAGAATCAATAGCCTGATTCATTCTTTATTAGAGAAGTAACAAAATGAAGATTTTTTTTTTGTCATGAATCAAACAGAATTGGAACCCCAGAAGGATATTGTATTTGTCTTGTTAAGAGGCTGTAATCAGAAATTCCCTAACATATATAAGACATTTTTTATCAAGTTTGAAAATTTTTGAAAAATGAACTTTTTGAAAGAAAAATATGCCATTTACCCTTGGAAATGGATATAAAAGCATGTTTTATAAGCAGTGTTATATAGTGTTCAATAAAATGTAATAAAACCCTTCCTGTATAACATGACAAAACTATGCTGGTGAATAATTATTACAATCTCATGTGAGTACATCTTGGAAATGTTGGTCCTGAAATCTCAAAAGAGAGCATTATGTATGTATCACAGTTTACTGTACAATTTATTGAAACAAAAATTTGTTTGTTTGTTTTTGTACTGGATATCACACTGGATGTACTGGATGTAATGAATTTGTAGATCTTGGTTACCTTTCTTAGAGAATCTTTAAATATGTTAACTGTTGCTTTCTTTGAGGGTGCTGTACTTAGCACTAGCATTTTTAGGTTCTACCACAAATCAAGGGTATAAAAAAGTTATACAAATTTATTCCAAAACGATTTTGATTTCATTCATTTTAAAACTAACTGAAATTACTATTCCATACTGGTCATGTATCCCAAAAATGCATTATCTGGAACTCTTGCCAAAAAGTTGTCTATTTTTCCACATTCCCTTTACATCATTTTATTTCTGAAACTCCATCTAAAGACTTGATGAATGTTATCTCTGATAAATTATTCCCATTCAGTAAATAAGCCTCAACCATAATGAACTTACACTGAGCCACACCAGAATTATAACTATAGACACAATGTGTATGCTTAGATGGTTTGCTGAAGATCCTTATCTGATAAAAGCAAACAAACAAACAAACAAACAAACAAAAAACACTGCTGCAGATGCAGAAATGTTCACATAGGCACACACTTAAGATAGCCAAGAGATGTTGTGTTTTTATATAGTTTTAAGACCATGGTCTGCATGATCTTAAGGGACCAGAGGACAGCTGGGCATGAGATCTCAGCGGAAGGTTTGGGGAGACTCTCCTGGGCCAGCTGGAGATGGTGTTGCCATGTTCACTGCAACGGAGACTCCAATCAACTTCCAAATCAGGATAGAACATTGTCTTCTAAAGACTTGATTCCACACATGAATATCCCTTTTGCAAAAACAACAAAATAAATAAATAAATAAAGTTCGCCACAATTTCCATGAGTGTCTAAGCAACACAGTCCTAGAAGACCCAAATCCCTCCAGGGATCTTTTTTCTTCACTTAAGGTTAACATCTATGCACATTATCATTGAATGTCATTATCTGTGTAGCATCATTTAGGAAAATTCCCACTGAGAATAAACTTTGTACTCACTTTTTTGTTTTTCTTTACTAAATGCAGCCACAAATTGTCCTCAGAATAAAAGTATGCTTTCTTGGCTTACACAGGATATTGTTATTTCTGATGCTTTGACTCCTTTTAGATGTACTGTTTTACAAAATGCTGTAAAACATTTGTAAAACAGCACATACAGTTCTGTAGCTACTAAGTATTCTGTTACGCTTTGTATATCCTACTGAAATTGAATCCCACAATTTCTAAATCAGATGAGCTTAAGAACAGAAATATTCATTCCACAGCCAAAGGTGTTCCAAAGGGCCCCAAAATTGGATCATCATGACCCTAAATCTTCAGCAATAATGTCATCTTCATACAGACAGCAGACACACAGGCTGACTCTCTTGTGGGGTGCATCAAACACAGTATTGCTAGCAGGTCAAGGGAAGTGATAGTCCTGCTCTGTTCTGCACTGGTGTGGCCTCACCTCAAGTACTGTGTGCAGTTTTGAGTGCCACCATATAAAATGGACATAAAACTGTTAGAGAGTGTCCAAAGTCCTACAAAGAAGGGAAAGCGTCTAGAGGGCAAGATGTATGAGGAGCAGCTGAAATCACTTGGTTTGTTCAGTCTACAGAAGAGGAGACCTCATGGCAGCCTATAGCTTTCTCACAAGGGCCAGTGGAGGAGCAAGCAGGTGCTGATCTCTTCTCTCTGGTGACCACTAATAGGACCTGAGGGAATGGCATGAAGTTGTGACAGGGCAGAGTCAGCCTGGATGTTAGGAAAAGGTTCTTCACTGAGAGCGTGTTTGGGCACTGGAACAGGCTCCCTAGGGATGTGGTCATGGAACCAAGCATGCCAGAGTTAATGAAGCATTTGGGCAATGCTCTCATACATATGGTCTGATCTTTGAGTGGTCCTGAGTGGAGCCAAGAGTTGGAATTAATGATGTATGTGAATTTCTTCCAACTCAGGATATTCTGTGATTCTATGATGTGATGTAATTAAAACAAAATCTCTTTTTTTTTATTCTAAATATTCTTTTCTCACTGTTCATTGGTTATTAGATCTGTGAGTTCAATAATCATTCTGGACATGAGGTAACTGAGACAGATAATGCACTGAACAACTATTCTAGTATAATAAAATCACCAGCTATTGCAGATCCATTCCAGACTTTCTGTATCCGTAACTATCACAGTAATATGCTAAAGGTATAGCTTTGAATAATCTAGACTTTCTAATAGTCTCTGATTTCCATGCATTTTTCTTCTTCTTTCCACCATTTCATGAATAGCACCTTTTTTCTCCTTTTCCCATTTCTCACTCTTCTCTCATTTGATTACATTCATTCCTATTGCTCCCCTTCACAACCTCAGACTGTTCTCCAGGACCTTTCAAAGATGACAGAGAGCGGTTTGGCGATCACATCTGACAACTTGTTCAGCACACATGGATACATCCCATTGGGACCCATGGATTTGTATGCGTTGAGCCCACTCAGACGCTCCCAAACCACTCCCTTGTCAACAAGGGGGGAGATCTCCACTTCGCAGACTCTTTCTCCTCCCTCCAGGGTCAAGGAGTCCTGAGGGGGGGGGCAGTCCTTGAAGCAAAGACTGAAGCAAAGAAAGCATTCAGTATCTCCGCCTTCTCAGTGTCTCCCATTACCAGGACACCCCCCTCGTTCAGCAAAGGACCCACATTATCCCTAGTCTTCCTTTTATTGTTTACATACTTAAAATAAACAAACAAACAAACAAACAAACAAAAACTTCTTATTATCTTTTATCTCTTTTGCAAGCCTCATCTCTAGGTGGGCTTTAGCCTTCCTTGTTGTGTCCCTGCAGGCCCTAACACTTGTATACTCCTCCCAAGAGGACAGGGCCTTTTTCCACATTTCATAGACCATCCTCTTCCTTTTGATCTTATCGATGAGCTCCTTGCTCATCCACGCAGGTTTCCTGCCCCCCTTCCCCAATTTCCGACTCTTAAGGATGCACCAATCCTGAGCTTGGAAGAAGTGCTGTTTAAATGCAGCCCAGCTCTCACATGCACCCTTGTCTTCTAGCAGCCTAGCCTATGAGATACTCCCAAGCAGGTCCCAGAAGAGGTTGAAGTTGGGTCTCTGAAAGTCCAGGGTTGCGATCCTGCTTCTAGCCTTACTTCTTCCATCAAGTTCCATCTTGAACTCCACCATCTCGTGGTCACTGCATCCCAAGTTGCCCCCAACCTTTACATCCCTAACAAGTCCATCCCTGCCGGTAAGGACAAGGTCCAGTAGTACCCCCCTTCTCATCAGCTCCTCCACCACCTGCATCAGAAAATTATCTTCTACGCATTGTAGGAACCGTTTGGACTGCGCATGCCTGGCCGAGTTGCTTACCCAACAGATGTCCAGAAAATTGAAGTCCCCCATGAGAACCAGCGCCCATGATCCTGAGGCTACTAGCAGCTGCTTGTAGAAGGCTTCATTGACCTCCACCTCCTGATCTGGTGACCTGTAGTATACCCCCACAGCAGTGTCCCGCATACCAGTCCACCCCTTAATTCTCACCCACAAGCTCTCCACTTGTCCATCACCCTCCCCCAGGTGTTTTGAACTGTCTTCAAAACATATCGGAACAACTTTTACATGTACTGTAGGATTCTCAATTTATTCTCTACTGGAGATAACCAGTGAAGAAAGGAATGTTTCTCATTGAGTTCCTTGAGTTTCCACTGTGACTAAAAGACTATGAAAATGTTGTCATGTATGTAGCACTATATATTCTTTTTTACAGATGACAATGACAGAAAACAAACAAACAAAAAAGCATTCTTCATTATATTTAAGACCCTAGCCCAAGCCAGAACTGTATGTGAAAAAACATACACAACTCTCTCGTATTACAGTATGAAAATATTCTCTAAGCAACTAGTCTTTCAAGTGAATAAATGCACAGCTTTACTAAATTATTAAATTAATGTGCAAACAAATCAGTCAAGATGAGCTTTTCATTGTTTATTTTAGTAATTTGTAAGACTGAAATTATTTCCTCAGAGACAGAAAGATTATCAAACAGCTGTGGCTATTTCTGTATATTCCAGATACAGATACGTTGGGATTCTCATATTTCATTGGTTCTTCTGTCTTTAATGATTGTTGCTAATCTGTGCAATGGACAAGTAAAAGACTGACATGATGGGCTGTCTGTACTGCTTTCAAGTAAATTTAATAACAGCTTATGAATACTTGATAGGCAAATCACAGAACTTACATCTTATAATGATATAATTAATGAACATAGTAGTACTCCAGTTGTGACTGTGTTGCCAAGGAAATGATTTACTAGAAAAGTAAGTCAGACTCACATGGCTGCCATCCCCCATGACTTTGAACCCATCTCATATAATATCTAATTATTATAATAATTATTCATAATAAAATTGATAACTAATATAGTAATTAATAGTGATAATTACAAAACTAATAATTATAATTACATCTAAGAACAGTTGTCTGCCATTTGTTCTTTTATTGGTGGTGGTGGTAGTGGTGGTTTTTGTTTGTTTGTTTGTTTTTGTTTGTTTGTTTTCTGTTTATGTGTTTCTTTGTTTGTTTTTTTTTTTTTTTAATGCTTGATCCTTTTCTCCTTTTAGTGTCCACAGTGTTAGACCTAACCTATGCTATACTTGTAACTGAGAGCCAAAATGGATAAGGTTGGTTCTAACTGACAAATATCCAACTGTAGTTCAGTTAAATTTTAGAGATAGACTTGTTGTTTAGACTTGTTGTCCCATTTAACCTCATTTCTTGCTCCATTTGGCTAGGAAAGGTCTGTTATCCTAGCATAACTTAGGATATTGTTGTACTGGGAAGCAGTATTACATTACTCATGAAACTTGATTGAGGTTTGTTTTTGCCTCCTGAAACAATGTAAAACAGATACATTTAATTCAAAGTAAATAATGCACTATATCTCACCTCTCAGACACCGTTTCTGTGCAGAGACTGAAGTCAGATTCTTGAATGCAGTGCAACCATTGTTGTCAATTTTCATACTGTTTGTAGATCTCTCATTCTCAGACAGAACAAGTTTTTCTCATGAGTCTCTGTCACTTCTTGTTTGAGAGTTTGCTAGATCAAAAAAGTGGAAAGATGCCTGCACTGTGTGGATGTGGCCTTGAAATGGGTTTATTCGAAGTACCTAAACAAGGTGCTTAAGTTTAATTTTGTAACAAGCACCACTAACTTGTACAGTGAATTTACCATTAAACAGATGCTTAAAAGATTGACTAAACTGAATGAGCTAATGAATCAGGCCTGTAAAATTTGTGATGGTGCTCTCAAAATATTTATAGTATTGTGGCATAATTTTGCAGTTGAAAAGTAAATTTGGTACTGGTTCAGTCTGTGGAGTTTTTATTATTGCTACTATATTTTAGATGAATGAGTTTGTAGCAAAAATAAAAGGTTATGGATTATACATGCATTAACTAGAACATAATTGAATATAAGTGTAATGAAATAGTATAAACAGAACTATTATATAAACAATAGTATATAAGTATTCATTAACACTGTTGTGGCATAGCTAGAAGCAATGTATGAAACTTTCTCATAAGTACCTGATCTGTGTCTCTGAAAGAGACACCTCTGAAAGAGGTAAAACAATAACAGTCATCAGAAGTCTTCAACTTTTATTGTAAAAGCAAAAAGACTTGACATTCACACTTAATATATGAAATTATTTTGCTACTGAGGTCACTACCTGAAAACTTTGGAAATTCACTATTTTGCTTCCCCTCCCCCCTCAATATTTTTTTTTTCTATTTGGTTTATTGGTTTTGGTTTTGACTCTTTCTACATCACTTCTCATGTACTCATGTATAAGGAGCAGCTGAGGTCACTTGGCCTGTTCTGCGTGGAGAAGAGGAGGCTGAGGGGAGACCTCATCACAGTCTACAGGTTCCTCGTGAGGGGGAATGGAAGGGCAGGAGCCAATGTATTCTCTTTATGACCAGCAATAGAACCCAAGGGAATGGTGTCAAGCTGCAACAGGGGATGTTCAGGCTGGATATCATGAAGACGTTCTTCACTGAGAGGGTTGTTGTGCATTAGAACAGGCTCCCCAGGGAGTCAGAGTTTAAAAAGCATTTGCACTGTGATCTTAGTCATAATTTTTGGGTAGACCTGTGTGGTGCCAGGAGTTGGACTTGATGATCCCTGTGGGTCCCTTACAACTTGGGATATTCTAAGATTCTATGATTCTATGAAAAAAGTACGTATAGTCCATCTTGCTGTCACTTCCAATCTATTCCTATGTTTATCTTCCAGCTGTCATTTCCATGCTTGTTGAGCATCAATGTCACAAAACATTTTGTTCACAGACACTAAGACCAAACAACCCCTTTTCCATACACAATAAGATTCCTTTTGACTTCAATGACAGTTATACTCACATAAGGAACAGAGTTTAAATGAATTTCTCTTAAATTTGTCAGTGCCACTGAAGAAAGTCTATGATTTTTCTTTTGTGTTTTTATTTTAATTTTTATTCTTGATACAGAAACACAGTGCTACCAAGACAGAAACAAACAAAAAAATAACCTAGGGTTATTTGTCTTCAATTTCTGCTTGCTGCATTTACAAAAACATATCACACACTCCAAAATGATTCCTTTTCTTTCTCAGTTATCAGAGGTATCTGAAATATTGTATTTGAATTATGAAATAAGACTATTTGAAACATAATGTGATCATGGAATGGCTCTGGTTGAAAGGGACCATAAAGATCATTTATTTCCACCATCCCTGATGTAGGCAAGGGTACTACCTACTTCATTATGCTTCCCAGGGCCCCATCCAACCTGGCCTTCAACATCTCCAGGGATGGGACATCCACAACTTTTCTGGGCAACCTTATTCCAATGCCTCATCACCCTCTGGGTGAAGAATTTCCTTCTACTATCTGATCCAAATCTCTCCTCTTTTAGTTTTAAACCATCCCCTTTTGTCCTATCACTACCTGTCCATGTAAAAATTTGCTCTCCATCTTTTTTATGTCATCTTTAAGTACTGAAAGGCTTACATGGAGCCGTCTTTTGTCCAGGCTAAACATCCCCATCTGTCTCAGTCTTTCTTCAGGTGCTCCTGACCTCTTTGTTGTACTGTATTTATATGTGCTGCACTGTATTTATATTTTTCTGGCAATTCAATGGAATGGAAGATGAAGGTTCTTACACTTTGCATCATCTTCAGTATATTTCAATTGTGAATTGATATATATTTTAGAGATAAATAAATAAATATATGTATGAATTAAAACTAAGATTGAAGACTTACTCTTAGAAAATTTTGACAGCAGAAAACAGCCTGAAAAATATCCTACTTTTTACCAGAACCACAGTAACGGTAAGTAATTATGGAGTCCACAAATCTACAATTCAGTTATTCAGCTAGAGTTACTCTAAATTAAAAAGAACAAAAAGACAGATCTGATGTAATTATTGTTTATAAGCTTGAAAAAAAAATAATCCTGAAAAAAAGTGGATAGGTGAAGATAAAATTTTGGTTGAAATACTCATTATTCTGTTTATTGTTATTATTTACAAAGGAAATAAATTATTGAATAACCTGCATATTATAAACTAATATAAGTTCAGATTATAAAATAATGATAAATGTTTCCCTTACCATTTAGGATAATACTTTTCCCACATTTTAAACTTTCTAAAGAAAAGTGTGGCACACACTAAATACTTCAAAGAAAGTATGAGAAGTTTCAAAAAACTTTAATTACTTAGACTAATTTTTTAAAGATTAATATTCTTGGACCAGTATTCTACATTCATCAGCTTCTCCATGATTAGATTTCATACATCTGTACAATTGAAAGTCATGCTCAAGCATCCATAGAAACTCATCTCTCTCTTTTCTATTCATACCTGTTGAGAAAAATGTTCTGAATACCATTGTCTTAGCCTTTTTCTTTGGCTCACATTGCTTTTCATGCATTCCACCAGAACTTCTTTTTCATTATACTAAAATAATATTTGTTGGCCCATTTTTGGCTCTTCAAAATTTATTCACTATAACTTGCTATAGAGAGCACTTTCATAAAGCATTTTAAGATTTGGAATGAACTGAAGCACCATCCAGAGGAGTCTATTTCTCTTCATCAATTTTATACAGATCCTTAGGCATAAAAATTCTCAACTTTGTACATTATTTATACACTCAGAATTAGATAGGATGAATATAGGGCTCTGTATTCTTTTTCATTATCCTCTGTCCGGTACAACTTGTCTATTTCAGTTGTTGGGCTAGAAACTCCATGACAAATTATATTTCTTCTCTGCTTTTGTTTGTTTGTTTGTTTGTTTTTTCTTCATACTTGATCCTTACTCCATAGTTTTTTCTTGTTCATCAAACACAACTTTATAAATTTTATTCAGTGTGAAAATCTGTGCTTTCTTTGCTCTCAAAAGCAATGTTTACTTTGTTTAGAAATGATCAACTGATAAAATTTTGTTATGTTATATTTCATCTAAATGCAGTCATTTAATAAATATTATATGTAATTAAATATTTTGGAAGGAGTGATATAATAATACCTTGATTTTTTAATTTCATTATTATTATTTAAAATGAACAGATTCTCAGGTAGAACCTTCACAAAAATGAAAGCTTCCTTGGTTGTCTACATAAACAACTTGAAATATCGACATTTAGTCAGTTGGACTTCATTTTTAAATCCCTTCCAAATTAACTGTTTAATATTTTCATTCTATTTATCTCTAGACATTTCCTAAAAGGAATGGCAGACTTGAAAAGGTTCATTCCGTGTTATGTGGCAGGTTGATAACATCCAATAAGTATAAGAAAAGTATAGGATATTCTTCCATTTAATTTTATTTTCTTCTAATCAAAGAGGTCAAGAATAAGAGTATGAATCAATAAGCTAACTTCTTAATTATACATATTTGTTAGGGAGTACCAAAATTCTGCAAAACTTTTGCAGAAAAGCAAGAGAATTATTTGAAGAAGTCATTTTTCTGACTCTAACCATTTTGAATTATAATATTTAAGACCATGCAGTTTTGCTTTTAAGTGAACGTTGTTTCATAGTAACTTTGTTTTGCTGTTCTTTAACTTTCTCATTACAAGGAAACAATGTATAGCAGCTCAATTTCCTTTCCCTTCAGCCCATTCACATTCTAGAATTCTCCCTTTTTGTTTGCCCCATTAAGTAATTGGATAGTTGTCACTGTATTTCTCTCTACAGCACTGTCACTTTTAAGCCTTAAGGATATCATTCCAAAGCTCTTCAATCTATTTTTTCAGCAAGTTTACATGGCTTTCATTCATGGAATGGAAATTTTATGTCACAAAGGAAATAAAACTGTTTTATAGCACCTGTTCTATCTATTTTATCTCTGAAATAGTCTCTAGCTCAGTGCCAAAGCATTTGGAAAGCATATGAAAGTTACTGTTGCATAGACCCTAACTTCTGTTTGGACTACTAGAACTTTCACATAGGAAAGATTTAGATATATTTTCAGATTAGGCCAAATCCTCAAAGGCAAAAGGCAAACACAGTTGTTTAGCACTTTTCTGTGGAAAAATAATGAATTTTTCAAATCTAGATGGAATAAAATGCTTTAAAAAAAATATGGGAATATAAGAACATGGAAAAAAAAGGTAGGTGACTCTTACTCTCTTTGCCAATGAAAGTCTTGGAAAATTGGTCTTTTCGAATTGGTTTTATTCTGATATAGTTTCTGCAGCCACGTTTTTTTATTCTTTCATCATCACGTGCATGTTGCATAAATATAAGCATACTTACACTTCAAATCAGATTCATTTTAATCACCAAGACTAAAGCACTAGCAGGACTGTAACAATCTGATAGTGAATTTTGAGCCATGGCACACAGTATACAACAATACAGGTGGTAGGTTGTTTGTTTGGCATGTATGGTGTTTTTTTGTTTGTTTGGTTTGTTTTATTTTGTCATTGTTGTAGATTTTTTGTTTGTTTGTTTCTGTTGGTGTCTTACATGGTCTTCTGTGTAATTTTCTGTATGTCCCACATAGAATGACAGAGGATTGGAAGGTCACCTAGTCAACCTTCCAGCTCTAAAGCAGTATGTTTTATCTATGAATCCCATAATAGATGTTTACTTAACTTTTTAAGGGCATACACAGTCTCCCCATATTAACCAATTCCAGTATTTCATTATTGCTATCATTTTATGATATCATTTTGTGATATTCAGCAATATCATATTGCTGAATCTCCCCTGTGCTAACTGAAATCCACTTCTGAATATGGACATTGAATAAAGGAGATTGTTCTCTTCCCCTTAGCAGAAGCCTTTGATGTACTTGGACAGCATTTGCATTTCCATACTCAGTCTTTAGTTTTAGAATGTAAACAAGTTCCTTTCTAGATTTGTCTTGTGCACTCTTTTCTGTACAGCTGCTAGTTTACATTACTCTCATTTTAGTATTGAGAGCTGATGTCTTTCAGGAAGTGCAGTGTTCAAATAATACAGTTCCCCAGCATAGGCCTCAGCAATGAGGTAGAAGATTCCCTTTTCATTCCTTGTAGACAGGGTTTTCAAAGTTATTGATGAGTACATATTCTGCCTTTTTCAGTAGCAGAATAGAAGTTCGATGCATGTGCTGCTTGATTATCCCCATATTTGTCTGTACTAAACTAGCATTTATCCTCAGACTGCATTTATGTTCATAACCATTCTTAGTTACACAACGAATCTTTTTTTTTTTTCCCTGCTGAATTATAGCTTATATTTTTCAGATTACTTCTCCAACTTCTCAAATTTTAATCCTCATTTACAAAAAAAAAAATAAAAAAAGAAAAAAAAAGTCAGTTCGGCGTTGTTTGCATATTTACTCTATTCCATCATCTGAATGATTAATGAAAATCCTAACACTAGATTCAAGACAAGCCTCTAAGGAACCTTACTTGCTGTTTCATTTCAGTAATGAAGCTTTAACGGTTAATATCTAACTTTTATGGTTAAAGACTTCATTAGTTTTTCTTTATTTTTTTGTAGTTTCTGCACATGTCCTTTAGCAGACTCGTGAAAATATGACTTGTAGCACTACTGACATAAATCACCATAATAAAATAAAATCATAAGCAAGAAAAACAAATCTCCATATTTTTGTTTGTGAGAACAATTTAACCTTACCTAGCTTTATTGTATCTTCATCACAAAGCCAATCAAAATAAAGTGAATGTAATCAAAGGTGAGCTTCAGAGTAGTTTAAAGTAGTGTGATACTCCGGAAATCTTTTAACATTCATCTTTTTGAAATATTGACCACAGAAATGTGTGAAGAGTACAATTAGGACTACAGAATGCAATTGATCATACAAAAAGTTATGGTTTATATCAAAATTTCAAACAATCTGCAATGAAGATGAATAATATATTTCTCTATATAGACATTATTTATTTGTTTGTTTGTTTTGTTTCCCCTAATGAGAAGACCAACCTACTTTCCAGATATTTAACTCAGGTCACTGACCTGTTACCTAAAACTGATGAAAAAGTAAATTCTTTATTGACAACTGTGCCTCCTTCAGGACATTTTATCGTTAAACAGATGTCCACTGTCTCAAACCCAAATATCTGCCAAGCATACATAGGAAAGAAGCAGCTTTCTTAGTCTTTCTTCAATAAGGACTAAAAAATAACAGGGTGTTTTATATTTTAATGTCTGTTGAGGTTTTAAATCACCTATTACTATCATGAAAAAGAAAGTGTTTATGATCCTTCCCCCAAATTTAGAGTGAATGGCACAAATGTGTTATTTCTTAAGATCAACATTTATTGTCAATTATAAATCAACTGGATTCTGTGTTCAAGGCCAGAGGTTGTTTTCAAATTTATTTCTTAGAATCACTGCTTTAACAACAAGGGTTTTAAGAGAGGGAAAAATAAACATGTAAGCCTAGGTGGATCTGACCTTCCAGCATTACCCAGCTTAACTCTTGTCAATCATCGATCCATGAAGTTAGCTGAGAATTCAACCACTGTAAGATTTTAAAAAGTAAACACCCTTCTTTTTGGTCATAAGATACAGACTGACTCATTTTTATCTGCATAAAATAAACAAAGTTGCATAGCCCCAGGCATCTCTGACACAAGTTTTACAATACAAGTTGTACGTTTTATTGTGAGAATGAATGAACAGAGCCTCTGGCTATGGAGTTCAGATGAAATATTTGAAGACCGTATTGGCAGAATCTTTCTACTTTTTGAAGTGAAATTCTAAGAAAATTCATCCTAGTATTACATCATCCACTACTTTAATTCCTATTTTGATAGCATCGGACTTTCTTCATGTCAGAACAAATTTTCTACTTTGTGCATGATCAGCTGAAACAGATTTAAGCCAGACATGAAATTAACAAAGAGCAGAAATAATGAGAATGAAGGAACAAGGATTCTGTATTGAAGAATCAGAACTGTTTTGTTTAATTCTGCTTACATAGACACTAAGAAAGGCATGTCATAAATCACAGGCACTGCCAGTTACTGACATTTATGCAAAGGAATAGTTATGTTTACTGAAAGTACTTGCAACATATTCTCTGCAATAATAAAATATGCAAAAGCAGACCAGATTTAACATTTGCTACCAATCTTTAGAGTCAATAATCCAACAAGTGTCTTTGTAGAGAAAAATATGTGAACAGAAACTAAATTTGAACATACGTCTTAAACGGTAACAAAATAAACCTCACTTACTCCTCAGCCAATATGATTCAGTTCTGAGTGAAAGTAGGTGGCCTGTATTTAAAAAATGGAAAATGGGCATTTACACTTACAGCATTTTTGGGGTTATAAAATTTTGCTAGATCATTCATGCTATATGTGGTTTCATATTCACACTTCTTTAGAATAGAATAGTTCAGTTGGAAGAGACTTTTCAAGATCATTTAGCCCAACTGCCATTTCCTAGCTTTCTTTTCTGGATTTTGACAACTTTGGTACTATTTTCTTCTATCAGCTATGAGCTGTCTGCTATGAGTTAAACTGAAAACTCAGTTACACTGAATACCTTATTGAAAAGCATTAGTGATATATTTGGTATTGTAATATAGTACGCTTTTGATTATCTGAATTCAATAAATATTAGTTTAATACTAGTTTAGTATTGTTTGAATGTATTTTAAACTTTAAATATACCATTATAAGTTTTATCTGTCTTACTATAGTGAATAAAATATTCATCAATTACATACTGTATAATATAAAAGTAATTAAGTTCTTTGTGTTTATCTGGTACTCTGTGGTTTAAGGGAAGTTGAGTTACTAATGAAATTTAAACAGAATATCAACAATCTTCAACATTAAAAGACAAATAGTCATCTGCTGTATTTTAATGTGCTTTTTATTTTGGTTTGGAAACCAGTAAAATTTAAGATAATTTAATAAGACATAATAGGTAGAAAATTAATATACTACTGGAAGTATTAAAGGCTTAATGGCCAGCAGGTATACTGATCAAGAGCAAAATACATTAATTTAATTCTCTGCTTGGCCCTTATCTAATTTAAGGGGGTGTTTCAATGTTTGTTTTTTTTTTTTTTTTTTCTTTTCCTTAACCATTGTGACAGTTCAATATTACTCTGACCTTGTAAATTCTGTTAATGTCTTCAAAGTGCTATACAAGATATATTTGCACCTCTCAGGAAATTATACTATAAACTGAATCTGATGTAGTCTGTGAATTTATGCAATATTTCTAAGAGATTGTCCTATGTAAATTAAATGATCTTTAAAGCTAAGATTCATGAAAAATACAGATATCCTTGTGGTGGTTTTACTCAGGTGGGCAGCCAAGCTCCACCACAACCGCTCTCTCACTCCCCCTCTTCTCAAAGAGGAAGGGGGAGAAAATACAACACAGAGAACTCGAAGTTCGAGATGAGAAAGGTTTAATTAAAGGGAAAGGGAATGGGGAGAAAAAGAAACAAAAGAAACAGTAAGTCTGCACGGAAGCACAGAGAGAGGGAAAAAATTATTCTCTACTTCCCATCAACAAGCAATGTTTGGCCATGTCCAAGGGCCTCAAAACACGTAGTGGTTGTTCAGGAGGAACAGCCCCCTCCCCCACGAGAGCCCCCCTTTTTATTGCTGAGTGTGACATCAGGTGTTATGGAATATCGCTTTGGTTGGTTTAGGTCAGCTGCCCCGGCAATGTCCCCTCCCCATCACTTGCCCACCCCCAGCCTGCTGGCTCCTGGGGGCTCAGAAGGAGTCCTGATGCTGTGCCAGCACTATGCAGCAATAGACACAACACTGGAGTGATATCAGTGCTGTTCCAGCTACGAGTGTAGAGCACAGCACTGTGTGGTCTGCTGCAGGGAAAAGGTGACTCCAGCTCAGACAGACCCAACACAATCCTAAAAATAACAGAGAAATCCATTTGAAATACAATTATAATTGTAATCTTTAGAGTTTTGTAGATAGTAGAAATTTAAATACAAAACTAATAAAGCAGTAAAGTAAAAGTTACTTACAATGTTTGCTATGTCCATACAGTATAATATATTCTAATTCTCTAGGGATTCATAGTTTAAATTTGCCGTGTAGAAGAAAATGTGGCTTTTTTTTTTTTTTTTTTCAAATGAAACCCTTCAGAAAATTATGTTTTAAATTGTATTTTAAAAGAAAGGTTTATACGCAACTACCTGTTACTTGTTGCTTCTTAATAAATATTTGTTCTGCATTACTCATAAAGTTTTAGATCCACATTCTCAATTTATATAAATATCGTCAGTGAAATGAAATGATCAAAGCCAATGTACAATTAAGACAGCTGTGTTCATGACAGCATAGACTATAAATTAAAAAAGTTTAGTATTAAACAGCTGCTGCATAAGCAGTAATAAAAAAGACCACAATGTCCCATACAGAAAGCTAGTAAGACTAAATGATGGAATGACAACTTCAGGGAGAGAAGTACATACGAAGAATTAACTTAAGACCTGTGAATACTGGAATGTATCAAAAACCAGCATCCAGAAATACGTGAGTACAAGGACACCAATGGAAGGAATGTAACTGTGCTGAGATAGCTTCAGTTTCTCAGTAAACTTTCTGCTTTCTACTCAAATTTGGTGTAAAAGATTATGCATTTGCAAAGTGTCCTGCTCAAAATCATCTCAATCTTGTCTGTTTTTCTCAATCTTGTTCTATTTCTACTAATTGTACTATTAAGTATAGCTCAGTCAGTTCACAGCTGACAACATAAAAAAAAAAAAATAATCCTCCAGTAATGGGCCTGTTAAATAGAAAGCCCCAATCTTCCTTTGCTGCCTGTATCAGACATTAATAAAGAAACATTATTATTGAGATGGGCTGAAATCATTGATTAGATTTTTGCATACACTGGAAAGTAAACAGAAACATGAATTTTATTTTTAAAGTCCATTAGGAATTTGAGAGTGAAACAAAAGTGGTGCCTGCAGAATACAAGTGGAGTTTTCTTTTAAACAGAATAGCAGACATTTATTTTGTGTTTTTTAAGGGAAACTTCCAGAATAGTAAAAATTTCTTAAAAAAAAAAAATAAATAAAAATGTGGAGGTTGGGAGGAAGACAATTTCCCCCACAAAATGTCTATGAGATTCAAAAATATATATTTTTGATTGATTACATATTACAGGAAAGGAGACTAAAAATAAATAAATAAATAAACAAACAACAACAACAAACATTAAAAGTACATCAAATCAATCATTTTAAGGTATCACTGACATGTCACGCTCTGATGATTTAAATCAAAGAAATTATGTTAAAAAGGTAAACCTTAACTGTGAGCAAAGTCCTGGCTCCATTGAAACTAGTTTCAGTTTTGTTATTCAATGAAAATAGGACAACTTTGTACATTTTATGGTATTCCCATATTCTGGTTTTATACTAGCTGTATATGATTCAGGTCTAGATCCTTGACTAACATGAATCATGTCTTATCTGAGATCAATGAAGTCAAAGTAAGTGAAAGAAAATACAGATTATAAAATAAAAATAAAAGAGTGGATATAGACAGATCCTACTGTGACTTGTGTAATAGGGATATTTATATATATATATATATATAATTAAATATTAAAGTTCTAAGTTTTCTACAGCATCAGGAGGTTCTTTGGTTGTAGATATTGATAATGTTCAATGTTGATATAAATGTTGTTTGTCTCTCAGGTTCTGATAATGATCTTGCCCAATCCACTTTATCCAAAAACTTTTGCCAGATACCTTTCATGTGCTTATATCAATAGCCCTCCTCCTTTTATGTTATATTTTTTCCTTACAATGTCAAATGATTAATTTTTGAATTTGACAATATATTGGCACAGGTTCCTTCTATATTTCTCATTTTGACTTTTTTTTTTTTCCTTAAACTGTCTTTTATTCTTTTTACCTTATCTTAATGTCTTTCAAAAAAAAAAAAAATCCCTTGTGATTCCTTCTCTTTTATGTGGGTAACCTTGCCAAAATATTTTCTGTTTCTCACTTCATCTAAACTTTCTGAAAACATTCTCTCTTTTTGTTGCTGTTTCTTCTTCAAATAGTATAGGGATTACATGATCACACAGCATCTTTTGGATCTTTGCATAGTATGTAACACAGTCCTTCCAGTTACTCCTCATGTTGTCAGATACATAAGGAATCTTGCACATCTCAGATAGAATTTAAATATATATATTTATATAAATTGTGAATTCAAAACACTTGAACTCAACATAGTTAAAAAATAATAGTTCTGATTATTTTGAATATAGTTCAAAGTAAAGATTAATTTTATTAATATAAATTGATTAGACAACATGAAAGAAAGAAGTGTTCATAGTGGCAAAGAGAAGGAGGACATGGCAATGAGGTTGGTAATAAAATTTGTGATATTATATATGTTTTACGTAGTAATAGTGTGAACCACTGACAATTTGGCAGGAAATACAGTTGTGAACAATGATGATAAATCTAATTCTCTACTGAATCCTTTCTAATTTCAAATAGAGTTGCTCATTTAGTTTTGTCTTTCTGATTCTGTGTCTTTTTTGAGGAGTGGGACACAGAGATCAGAGGGACAGTGCTTGAGTGACTGTGGTTATTTTTGCCATTTTTTTTTGCCATTTTTTTCATTCTGGTTGTTGAGTTTCATATATTTTCTCCTTTTTCAAGGAGGTTGATGAGAATAACTAGAAAGCACATCAAAGAGAACACATACAGTCCTAGGAATAGGATCTGATATTTCTGCTATTTGTGCATTGGGGCAGCCAAGTAGATGTGAGAGTGAGTAGCCTTCTGTCCTCATGCAGCTATGATCTCATGATTATTGATCTCATTTTTCACTCATAGAATATCTGAGTTGGAAGGTTAGTCAAGGATAATGTTGGTACCTGGGCCTCCAAAGGACCATCCTCCTCCCCACCTTTCCCCCACATGCTGCCCCCCCCCCCAAATAAATAAATAAATAAATAAAATAATTAAATAAATAAATAAAAAATAGATCTTGTGTCTGAGAGCATTGTCCCAACAATTCTTGAACTCTGGCAGGCTCAGTGCCATCCATTTCCCTGGGGAGCCTGCTTCAGTGCCCAGACACCTTCTCAGTGTTTTTTTTTTTTTTCTTAACACCCAGCCTGACCCAGCCCTGTCACAACTTTAAGCTGTTCTCTCAGTAAGTTTTGTCATACAACTTTGTATATTTTCTGGGGAAGTATGCCCTCTTTGGGGTGCTTACTGCATTTAGAGTATTCAAAAAAATGTAATATGATAGTAGCTTTAAAGGAACGTTAACCTCAAGCTTGTATTTATGTGAACATTCGTGAAACTCAGTACTCTAAGAGTAATTCCTCTTCCACTCTCCTCCCCTCTCCTCTTTTCTTTTCTTAAATGTTTATGCTGAAGTATCAAGCCTGACAGTTCTTGAAGCTGTAGTACAAGATGGTGTATTTCTGCTGGATTGATAATGTCAGAGAATCCATCACACAGAGAAAAAGAAAATGGTGAATTATTCATTAGGATTCAGAATTCTGATGATGGTGTGAAAACAACTTTGATGACTTAGCAAATTAAATTCAAAACATTAGAATTCCAGTTACACATTTGGACCTCAGAGTGGTATGCTAGCTTCATGCTGTCAGTGAACCTAATATTTGTGCCAATGTTTATGGTACTTTCTTAAAAAATGTTATTAAGACATAAAAACAGTGTTAAAACTTCTGCAGAAACCATCTCATTTGTAGAATTTGTTAACTCCACTGGATGGCAATTAGAGGACCCAACAACTCTTTGGAGTTTCTTCTAGGGAGCTTGAAAATCTCCGAGACTACTTGGTGAAAGAAGGAAGATAATTCCTTCCTTTTTAAGGAGCAGACAACTCAAAGATGGGAAATTTAAGCAATATTTATTCATCTATGTAATTGGCTTCCTGTGTAAAGATTTCAGTTTCTGTTTTTCAGCACCCAAAACTCATTTACCCTTACAGTACTAAATCGTTCTTCATTGGGGAGCCCACACTTGGGCATAAAGTATGCCAGGTGACAAAAATGTTTCACATATTTTGTGATACTGGTAATTATTCTACATAAGTTATCCAAAAAGATCTTGGTCAAACAGGAAATGTATTCATGTTCTTCCTTTGTTTTTCTTATCATTTACTCCATAACTAGATGTTTGTATTCATTTTCCAATGATTCTTCAATTTTAAGACATATGTGTTCCAATTACAGTTTTCATCAGTTATAGTTTTCATCAGTTACCAAAGTGACCTTATTCTCTGGCAAACAGGTCAGATGTCTACTTGTCAGTCATGAGATCTGGAATATCCACTAGGGTGATAACCTCTAAAAATTAAACAGAATATTCTGAAGTGCATTCTGTGCAAAATATAACATCTCTTCATCAGTTAATATCTAGCTAGAAAAATATGATCATTCAGTATTAATATTTGACAATATTTGGAAGAACCTGTAAGAGAGTTATATCTTCAAATGTTTAAATTTTACTACTCTTTCCTCTAATCCAACAATAGGTTTTTGTTGATTTTGTTAAAGTACCTGATTTGTAAGTTATTAAAACAGTTCCACTGTCACTGTGATATCAGATCCTCTAAAATTCTATATTCTCTATTTGTGTTAAATCTGATACCAAAGGACTATGAATTTTTATTTATTTATTTATTTTGATTTGGTTTGGTTTTGGTTTTGGTACACATACAACTGGTTGGTAGTTTAAAACTTTAGGGGAAAATACTTTCAGCAACTGAATATTTTCTAGAACTTTATCATAGTGTACAACTAACCGTTAGCCTGTATGGATAAAGAATATCAGCCTTCTATGCTAGGTTATTAACTCTGTAAAGGGAAAAGGACAACAGAATTATTTCTTTAAGTAAGTGATTAAATATATAGTATTAATATAAAAGATCTAATTGATATGAGAGAAGAACTAGAGCAATCCCTCAAGGTATTCTTTTTCTCTGAGATGGCAGTAAGAAGGAAGAGTTTCCATTTCACAGAGTATATTTAGAAAACTGAAACATTTTCAGCAAATATTACCTTATAGGTCATGTACTGCCACAGTTGATTCAAAAGTAGGTGAAAATTAAACTTACTTATCACAAAGGTTTCATATTTCTTATGATTTAATTCCCATTTCTTGCAAACTGAATTTGTCAGAATCAAGAGTCAAACCCATTGGTGTGCTAGCCTATGTTATGTGCTCATGGGAATCATTTATTAAAACAGCAAAGTAGGTTAGCATAATTTCTCGCCTCCTTTTGGAACTCATGTTGTTTCTGTGTCATAGAAATTGTCATTGTT
The DNA here is from genome assembly GCF_009819795.1 of Aythya fuligula. Lineage (NCBI taxonomy): Eukaryota > Metazoa > Chordata > Aves > Anseriformes > Anatidae > Aythya > Aythya fuligula. Next base: position 90,344,861 of record NC_045561.1, read on the forward strand.
TACAAAAAAAAAAAAAAAAAAAGAAAAAAGGCAGCTGGTCATAGACAGGAAACAGTCTCTCCATATTAAATAGTAATTGAGAACTGCTAGAGATAGTCTGGAAGAGTCTTGAAAATAAGTCTTTTATTTGGATGTCAGAAAAGTAGACAACACAACAATGAAGAATTTAAGTGACAGACTAGGAAAATATCTCTGCATTTGCTTTTTGGCTGGCTTATCATGATAGTAAGTAGAAAACATTTTATAAAATCAAGAGATGGTGTGCAAGGTTACCATAGACTATAATGTACTATATGTACTATATATATATATATATACATATATCTACCTATACTATATACTGATAGGAAAGATCTCTTTGAGGCATTATGCAAAATAATGCCTGAATTTGAGTACATTGGGTGTGATAATATAGAGAAAGGTGCAAGCACACATTGATACATAACTAAAGGCCAGACTTACGATAATGCTATACAAAATTATTAATAAGGAAAGCAGGCATTTTTTTCTGTAGTAGAAAATCTGGTTGAATACAAGCAAATAAAAACAAATAAATGAATAAATATTGCACCTTATAAGACAACAAAAGTTATGATAGGACTGATTTCCAAATGAAGCACGTGGAAGACAGCAGGTTATTGAACTGAAAAACCTAAATTCTCTCCTTACTGTTGCATTGATTTCTTCATAATTTAAGAGCAGTTTTTAGAATATATTTAAAGTATTTTTTATATGGACTGATGCAGCCTTGATGTTCATTCAGCTTGAGGTTTCACTGGGTTGGAAATTATAAAATAATTGAATAGTCTGGTTAGTTCTTTTTATTTGTGTGGGAAGAGATTGTACAAGCAGTCACACCTGGCTGTCAGAATGAGTTCACAGAAGAAGGATGAAGGTGAGAAACAGACTGACAAATATATTTGGTCTCCCTGAAGAGATCACAGCTGTAGTATGAGAGCAGAATGAAAAAGATACAGATCATTAATTTTCAGATCTTGGGCAGTTTTCTGTGGATTTTCCCTTTCATAAATGGCTGCTTTTGAAGTTTTAAGGATTATGTACAGTGAAGTTTTAAGGGTTAGTGAACAGAGCAGTACAGGTTGCCGATCTGTACCCCCTAGTCCCATAATATCCTCAAAGGGCTCCATTGTTTGATAGCACAGGTAGTTCTACATCTGTCAATTTCATTATTAATATTATCATTATATTTATTTTTTAATGAGTATATGTATATTTATTTGTGAATTCATTTTTGGCAGATACATCCTACTAAAATGCCTGAAGAAATTATAAACATGTGGAAGATGGACTAAGACATAGGGCTCATGAAACATTACACTAAATTCAATGTCCATAGAGCTAGGAAGCAATAGCCAGTCTACAGCAAAGTTTTTAAAGGGATTGTCATGATAACCCAACCGTTGCTACTGTCTTTGTACTAAAAATAAATTAATAGATAAATAAATAAATCAGTATTTAACAAGGCATATCCTAGAGCAGAGATATCACTTTTCCACCAGATTTCAAGAATTACTTTCTTCTCTTATGACCTCCTAAAATGCATTTAATATTTTTAGGTTTTAATTAGATGTAAATTATTACAAAAGCTTGTCCAAGGCTCTAGGCACCCTGACATAATTAATCATACAATAAATGCAATTAAATTAAATCTCAGAAGATTAAAACTGATTTCACAAGAATGAGATTAGTAAATCAATCAGATACCAACACCCTCTATTGATTAGGAACTAAACCGGTACCATTCCACAGAGACCTCATCACATGGATCTTTATTTTAGTAAGCCTGGGAAATCATTTAATTTGGTCTCTTTTTTTCTGAATCTGTGCAAAGATCCCTTTCTCATATTGCCCTGTTTTCTTCTCGTTAACATGGGTGATTTAGTATAAGCTTGAAATTTTCTGCGTGATACAAAATATTTGCTTTTGTCATAAATTGAAATTAAATAATAAGTTTGTCCAATTTAAAAGTTAAATAATTATATGGTTTGTGGTATTGCATTTGTGGGTTTACAATGACTCTGTAGATGAATTCCATATATGAAAAATTTGATTTTAAAAAAAAAAAAAAAGCAAAACAACCAACCAACCAACCAAACAAGGGAACCTTTTTTATGTAGAAAAAAAAGGCTTTTTTCAACTAAAAAAGCCCTCTCCAGGGATTTTGTTTGTGTTTGTCAATGGAAAATTAATACTTCCAAAGTCTGAAGGTATTCTAAAACTAAGAACAAAAGGGACAACAAAAAGATCACTTTAGTTCAACATTTCTTCTCTTAATTTTTTGAGGGGAAATTAACATAATCTCTCTTTTGGTCAAGATCACATAGCCCAGTATTGGTACACTTGTAAACTGAGATAAAAATTTATTTATATACATCCAATTGGATACATATATAAGTCCACGGGACTCAGTAGGATTAATCCCACAATACAAAAAGAGCTGGCTTATATCATTGCAAGACCTCTCTCAATTATTTTTCAATGGTCTTGGAAATTTGAATTTTGGTCCCAATTAACTGGAAGCTTGTAAATACCTCAATTTTCAAGAAGGGCAAAAAAGACCCTTGTAATTACCTGTCAGTATCACTTCAGTGTCTTGCAAAACTGTGGGGAAGATTATTTGGGGAGTTATCAAAAAACATTTGAAAGGCTATGAAGTCAATGTTCACAGACAGCATGGGTTCACACGGTGAAAGTCTTGCTTAACTCACTTAATTTCCTTTTTACAACAGGGTCACCCACCTAGTTGACTTACAGAGGGCAGCTGATGTAATTTTTTGGATTTCAGAAAAACTTTCAATGTTGTATCTCACAGCATTCCTCTGGGCAAAATCTCCAGCATACAGTTAGATAAATATGAAATATGATGGGTGAACAACTAGCTGATGGATTGGGCTCAAAAAGTTATAGTAAAGGGGTTAATAACTCAGGCTGGCTGCCAGCCACAAATGGGTTTTCCCAGGGAATCCATTTCAGGTCCAGTTCTCTTCAATGTTTTTAAATGATTTGGATGCAGGATTCAAATGCATACTAAGTTAACAGATGAGACTGAACTGGGAATAACTGTTGACTCCCTCGAGCCTTGCAGAGAGATGTTTAAAACTTATAACTGCTGTTAAAGATAACAAAAAATGTTTTTGTAAACACATCAGTACAAAAAGGAGGACTAAAGACAATCTCCATCCTTTACTGGATGCAGGGGAAAACTTAGTTACAAGAGATGAGGAAAAGGCTGAGGTGTTTATTGCCTTCTTTGCCTCAGTCTTTAGCGGCAAGAGCAGTTGTTCTCTGGATACCCAGCACCCTGAGCTGGTGGAAGGGGATGGGGAGCAGAACATGGCCCTCATAATCCACTAGAAAATGGTTGGCAACCTGCTACAACACTTGGATGTACGGAAGTCAATGGGGCCAGATTGGATCCACCAGAGGATACTGAGAGACGTGGCGGAGGAGCTGGCCAAGCCACTTACCATCATTTATCAACAGTCCTGGCTATTGGGCGAGGTCCCAGTCAACTGGAGGCTAGCAAAAATGATGCCCATCTTCAAAAAGGGCCAGAGGGTAGACCCAGGGAATTATAGGCCTGTCAGTTTGACCTCAGTGCCAAGGAAGCTCATGGAGCAGATTATCTTGAGTGTCATCATGCGGCACTTGCAGGGCAACCAGGTGAACCAGGTTTAGGTTGGATATTAGGAAGAACTTCTTTGCTGAAAGGGTTGTTAGGCATTGGAACGGGCTGCCCAGGGAAGTGGTTGAGTCACCATCTCTGGAGGTCTTTAAAAGACATTTAGATGTAGAGCTTAGGGATATGGTTTAGTGGGGACTGTTAGTGTTAGGTCAGAGGTTGGACTCGATGATCTTGAGGTCTCTTCCAACCTAGACATTCTGTGATTGTGTGATTCTGTGATTTTTTTTTTCAACATTTCAGTTTCAGAAGCAATTTAATTTCACACATACTCTGAGTTCACTGTGAAGGTTTCCAGCACAATAGCTTCCTCGGTTTCTTCCACAAAGAAACAAAGTGGCAAAGAATACATTTAATGATTTGATTTATTATTATTATTATTATTATTATTATTATTATTATTATTATTATTATTATTATTATTATTATTATTATTATTATTACTATTTTACTCTGAACATCTTAAGGCCCTATAAACTTTCTGGGAGAACACTTCTGATATATTTGAAGAAAGTGTTTAAATTTATGATTCTGGTGTAACATTATTTGTGTATCAGCAGAATTCTGACATAAGGGAGGAAGTAGGCAGCTAAAATTAAAATTAATCATTTATTCCTAAAATGTAAATATCACTTGTAACCAGGATTTGTCACTTTTACAGCTCTAACACCTCCATGGAGATTACTGGATTACTGATTTCCTCTATTGTATCAGGATATGATTTCTGCTTATGTAAACCATCCAAATACTCTATATGATAAATATAGAGTATTTATCTCTGATCTAAAGCTCTGGTTTGTTACTTTATAACAAGTAGCTAATAAAAATAAGTTACTTGAAACTTGAACGTTTTCCTTAGATTCTGATCATCTAAGACCCATGAGAAATTATTTATCTTAACTCTCATTACAAATTAGGATGCCACAAGAGTTTAATTAATTAAACATTAAAAGTTATTCTTTTTCATTGAGCATACATTATATTGTCTATGAATATTTTATGTGATGATTATGGATTAGGATCAATGCTCTCTCAAGGTATGTTCTCACCTTAGTAAAAATTATTGTTTTATATCTTTACTGTTTTTTTGTTGTTGTTGTTGTTGTTTTTTACTTGAAAATATACTCCAAGCACTTACCCACATGTACAATATTAATATCTATATATTTTTTTTTCTGTATATATTGAAAGGACTTACATTCTCATGTTTTCCTAAGAAACTTCTAGTTTCTTACAGTAACCCAAGTATGTAAATATTTGGATTTTTTTTTTTAATTTGTTAGTTTTACTCTTTATTTAGATTCCTATCTAATTTTAAGTGTTCTGAATGCATTTTCTCCTGTGAGGGTATTTTCTCTCTATTTTTGGTAACGTTGTTATTTTTATGCTTATATTATATTTTTTCTACTTTTGGTTTCATTCAACATTAAACATTCTCAACTCAAAGACAGTTATAAACTACCTATTCCCAGGAACTGTCATTAACACAGGTATGCTTGTTACAAAGAAAAAAGATCTTGTTAAAAACATCTGATGATGTCTTCAGAAGACACTCACTGTGCCTACTAGATCAGAAATCTATACATGTACATATATATATATTATCCTAGAAATGTTTCAGAGATTTTCCATTTTTTTTACTTGAGAAAGAGAGAAAGAGAGAGAGAAGGAAAGAAAAAGAAAGAGAGAATGGGAGAGGGAGAGGGAGAGGGAGAGGGAGAGGGAGAGGGAGAGGGAGAGGGAGAGGGAGAGGGAGAGGGAGAGGGAGAGGGAGAGGGAGAGGGAGAGGGAGAGGGAGAGGGAGGGAGGGAGGAAGGAAGGAAGGAAGGAAGGAAGGAAGGAAGGAAGGAAGGAAGGAAGGAAGGAAGGAAGGAAGGAAGGAAGGAAGGAAGGAAGGAAGGAAGGAAGGAAGGAAGGAAATTTTATTTTTATTGCAAAGTGAAGAAAAGGCCAATGACCAATACTGGTGTTTCAGTGTTTTCCCTTCACAACACTTCCATGAGTCAAACAAATACTGTACTGTCAAGTGTGTTTTGCAGATTGAGAATTGAAGAACCTTAGCATTTCTTATACCTAATCTTAGCATTTCTTATACCTAAGCAAGTTATTGGAGAATAACAATTAATTCCAAGACAGTTGTTCTGTTTTTTCCAGAGTAAATGTATGTGTTCTTGCTTGGTAATTCAGGTAGTTTACAGGAAGATACCTCATGTTGCTCTCCAAGCTTTCTTCCTGTGCTCTCCAGCAGCAGGAGTCAGAAGAAAGCCAATCCTCTTCCCAGATTTAACTTTTTAATTGCAATCTGGATGGTAGGTAAGAAATTCAGTACTAAGAAGCAGTTAGCAAGCAAATATGATGTTCTAAATAAGCAGTTTCTTAAACTGTCAGCTGTAATAATAGCTAATTTTAGTGAAGCATCAGAGAAATCATGTATTACTGCATGATGTTTTCAGCTAGCAACTCTGACCTTACATGGAAAATGTTTAAGAAATTTAAGCAAGTAGAAAACATGCCAGACCTGATGGCTGGTCTCTGATTGAGTCCAGCTGTGTCTTAGATCAAAACTGTGGTGGTTTTGCTTTCCATAGTTATGTGCAATTTTTTTTTTTTTAATTTGATTTGCACTAGATTTGAATTATGTGGATGAACAATAAACAAATTTCTCTTTTCAGAGAATATACAAATTTCTCTTTTCAGAGAAATAATCATTTCAGTCTCCTTAAGCACATACTTCTCCAAGCAAGATTTTTCTCCAGCTGATGCCTCTTCCTGTGAGAATCGCAGGCTTCCAAACTAGGTCTGGAAGTAAATCTCCATTCCTTGACTGGAGAAGGATTTCTTGACAGGATTTAGTGTATTTGTAACTCTTTGGTGCTCCTCTTACTAAACAAATACATTTTATCCTACACCTACCTGAGCTTTGGTGAGGTGATTCAAAGAACCAAGAAGAAATATAACCTGCATCTGTCTGATATTTCTCTGACATTTATCACCATTTTGAACAGTATTTTGAACAATATTTCTGGTCACACCTGCCCTGTAATATCACACCTGTTTAAAATTACATTTGCATATCAATTTTGCATGGCTTCTGACTTTAGTAGTTAACACATATATTTATTCCATTGGATTTGTTTCACCTCTTAGAAAAGACACATATTAACAAAAAACTTGTAGTTTTTGTGTTGTGCTTAAACAACGCATGTTCCTTCAGATCTAATATCTAAAGCAATAACCTGACTTTTTAAGGCCAGCAAATAAATTTCTATTCAGTATTGTAAACTGTTGAAAAAAAATAATAATAATAATACACAAAATTTCTCTCTGGCTCTCACCATTTCCTCTTTTTTATGCACAAAAAAAAAAAAAAAAAAAAAAAAAAAAAAGTGATAAAAATGTCCAATTTATAAATTTCTTTACACTACAAGTATTCTAACCAAATTGAATGAATAAATGAGTAAAATACACCCCCAAAATAAAAATCAGATATCAATATAAGATTTTCTTCAAATTAATTAATATAAAGTTAACTTTACATCATCATCGTTATCATTATGATACTATCTTTATATAAAACAGTATACTTTTCCTAATATTATTTTTATAAAATAAAGGAAATTAAGTGTGTGCTTATTGAAAAAAAAAATAAGTTAAAATGTGCGGAAAATATAAGTTAATAAGAATAAATGGAACAGTAATCTCTTTCTCTTATGTCAATATGAGAATGTAAATACCATAAAAATTGTTTTGTTCCTGGGTCAAAAAATAAATATATATCTAGAATGGTTCATATGACCATGTCTCTATATCTCTCTAGAAAGTTTTTGTCTAATGGCTGTTAAAAGCTAACTTCTATTTTACATATACTTTCTCAATTCGAACCTCTTTATACTTCTAGTGTTTGTCTTACTCTTTTCTGGGTATTACTTACAAATTTGAAAAGCATAATTGTATATAGTATTCAGTTAATGAAGTACCATCAATAAGCATAATGATATAATATTATTCGATGTACTCTTTCCACTTAGTAGACAATACTTTTTGTACAATGTGTAGAGTGCAAGAGATCTTACACATTTTTGAGAGCCACTTTAATTTGTGAATTTAGTATATGAGAAGAAGCTGTAAACTTAAACACAAACATTGTAGAGTCTTTCAAATGTGTTTCTTATACTATGCTCTATGACTGCTTATAACAAGCATGACATAAGTCAGATTAAAATGATTCATAATGTTACACTTTACAGATCTGAGCAAAAGATTTGAATAATCTTTTGTTAACTCAACATGCCCAGGTTGTCAAGGATCTTGATCTGAAGGATCTTGAATCTCTCACTTTCCATGACCTTAAAGCAAAGTTATATTGAGACATGTTTATGCAATTAAAAATAAATAAATAGAGTCTGATTTGTAAACACATGCATAATATTTGGGAAGAATATTCTTTACTCCAGTGCACAGCAGTTTCCTCTAGAAACAATTTTTTTTTTTCCTTTGGCTCAGTCAATAAGAAAGGAATAAGAAATATTTTAATTATGGTATTCAAAAACTATTTTAGTGTTCTGCAGATTAGATATTTCCATAATGTGTATATACCTATGACAATAAATGCAATGAGATAATTTTAAGCTCTCATTTGCTTTTACAGCTGCTTCAAAGTTTATCTTTATCTTGCTTTACTAACAAGTATGCTTACAGCTAGAAAAATGCCGAACCTTGGACTTAAGTACATCCACAGTCAACAGAAATTCAATTTAAATTGAAAAAGTGATATATTTTCTGAAGTTGTTCATGTTTATAAATAAGGAATAAAATAAATAATCTTTCTAGCAGAAAAGAAGCACACATTTAAAATTACCCAAATGGAAATAATATTTGCTGAAAAGATCACAAAAGTGAAGCGATATTTCTCATGTGGTCTTTAATTCCATGAACCTAGACCAGCAAATCTACACAATCTGAAAACAATTGTTACCATTTTCCTCTATTGGTTCTAATAAAACAAACATATATTATCTAACTGGGCTTAAGCAGGAACGTGAATTAATTAGGAATGTGAGTTGATTTACATGCATATCTTGCTTTTCTGGCCAAAATACAGGACAGATGCTGGAGGTTTACAGTTGAACGGTGGGCCTGGCAGCCACAGCAAGTAAGAGATATCTGGGGTGGGGTAGAAGCCTCACAGCCCAATGTTGTTTCAAGTGAAGCCAGGAATGCAACCTATCCTTGTACCGAATGTTGGCTTCACCCCCTTCTCATTTATTCTTGAGAAAATAATGTAATCTTCTTGAAAGCTATTTGTCTCACCATGAATGACTTAGTCCCACCTCACCAAAAGTATAAAGCTGGTATGCAGAAACCGCTATTTTGAGGACAGAACTAAAATTCTTGGCTGGGTCAACAGTCCTGGACCTCAGGACTTCAGAGAGACTGTAGTACTTCACTGGGAAAGATGGTGTCTGCTCCACCATGGAACACTTTGTCCTCTAAATCTGGAATTCTCTCTGTTATTTCTCACTCTTTTTTTGTTCCGACCTCTTCTCTCCATATGACATTTTCTCCTCTTTCTTGAATACATTTTCCAAGAGGTGCCACCAGCTGGCCAGATTTACTCATTTGTGTCCTGTGGCGAGTCTTTTGGAACTGGCTGTAAACAGCTATGTTCAGCACTGGGCAGACTTTGGCCTTTTCTCACAGTGGCCACATCTGCAGCCAACAATACCTTGGCATGTAAATGCAGTACAGCTCGGGAAAGATACACTGCAATTACTTCTACACTCAACTGTCCAACAGTATCACAGATATTTTCCCATTCAGGCAAGTTCCATGACAAAAATTAATAGCCATTTGTGAATGTCATCTATGTACTTCCTACTTGTTTTGCTTCCATCTTGAGGTACCCTTTCAGATGACTTTGAAGTCTCTTATGTTGCAGTAATTTGCAATTAGGCTAAACAAGAAGAGCAGAGAATACCTGACTCTAAACCTTTCCAAACTTTGTGGCTTGTATGAATTTACCCTGGTTCTAAAGAAACTACTGGTCAACCAGAAGGTGATTTAGCTTAAAAGTAATAAAAGTAGCTGTAGAAATGTGTTATGTTTTCCATTATATTCCCTATATCTGTATCTGTTTGGGTCCTACCCATTATTATTAGATGTTCATTTTGTGCTTGAAGACTATACTAAATTAAATAATCTCTGTACTAAATGACAGTCTGCTCCAAGGAACAACAGCTTTGTATAATTTCATCACAATTTAGGTGAAAATACACATATTTTCTAAGGGCTGCACTTTAGACCAATACCATTCTTAGTGCAACTTCAGCTCAATTGAAAACCTTGTACAAGTTATGAATGAAACAAAACAAATGAAATTGAAATTCAAGATTAAGGATACAGGCTCAGCAGTTACACTTTTCAAATAGAAGTAAATTTAATAGGGGTACAAGTGGGGCAAACCAATGTGAAGCACCACATGTCATTTGTATTTGTTTCCCTGGTGAATATGCTGCTGCACCTCTTGTGGACTTTTATAACCACTGCTTCCCCCAACTAAAGGAGAATTAAGCCTCTTGGGAGAAGCAAACATATTTTGGTTAGATCTTAGTTTAAAGACAGGCACAATAATATTACACTGTCCTGTGCCTTTCATCCTATCCTTTCCCCTTCACTAGAACAGAGGCTTTTAAGTGCTGCCATGGTGCCATGGGATTCATACCAAGAATTCCTTTGTTTCATGTCTTAACACCTACCTCACACAGCTTTTCTTTGTTAGGATGGGGAGTTGTAACAGCCAGTGGATCAAAAGAGAGCACAGAAGCAGCTGCTGCATTTTTTTTTGGATGAAAAGTCTCAGGGTCAAACTAAGATGTGATTTTAGCAAAGAGAAACTTGTGTGTCCTTAGCAGAAGACTTTTAATTTTTAAATTACAAAACACTCTTGTGTTTTGTAATTTAATGAATAGAAAATAAAATCAAACTAGTGATGTTTTGCTCTATCAGGTTATTAAAATATACCCTTTTCCTTGTTGTCAATATTAAACTATATTCTTTTAATTACAATTGAGATAAAAATGTCCTACTTCAGTTTATGTTTCTTTAGTTAGTTATATTGATTTACTTGAAATATTTCATTTTCCTTTATTGTCCAGATCTGGATTACTCTCTCATCTTTTCTGATGTGATTTTTGTAAGATTTTTAAGCTTTTGATTGCATATTTTGTCTCTTATGTCTGTCCAGGGATATATAGAAAAAAAGAAATAAAGAATATATTACATATACATATGATTACAGAAATGAGATGAAACACCATTTGGGAACAATTATTTTCTGAACAGACAGTTGATAATTGAAGCTTTTTGTTTGTTGTTGTTGTTTTAATAAAAATAATGATTGTGATGATTAATTAATTAATAATGATTAACTACATTAATCATTAATAATGATTGATTAATTAATAATGATTAAAGAACTTCCTTACAAACCAAGCTTATTTTTACTCAGGCAAATTGTTTTCAGAAACAGAATTTAGTTTTCACACATTTTAGTGTGTCAAATCTCATATACTGCTGGCTTCAGCCAAACTAAGTAGAATCCTATTCCTCTTCACAACTTCTATTTGGTTAACTATTCAAGAATATTTTGATTTCCTTGTACTGGAAAATGCAGCCCTATTTCTATGTGTGTTTTAAGAATTATTCTCATCTAAGAACTAGGAAAAAATCCTTATTTTCCACTCTTACTATATATACTTAGAATCCTTATATGAAATACTACTAATAATGCAGTTATAATTAAATAAAAACATGTACCCTTTCATCATTCCAAATTAGCTTAATCAGATAGAAGCTGTCTACAGAAGATAGACTCACCACAATATATTTAGTATTTTTGCACAATATAACATAATCTTCTTTCACCAATATATATATTCCATCTCACTGCTTTTTGATCTCCGAACACAGGGAGATTTTATTAATATTTACTGATATTTCTAAAAAATTGGTAAAGCCAATGTGCTAGGAATATCTTAGCTACAGCTAATTCTGTCCTTTAATTCTGTAAAATTTGTTTATATGATACCCCATGATCCTTTCCAGGTCTACTTTGTGTATTTGGTATCACTGTACATTCTGAGGTAATCATATCCACTTTTTTAAGACAGTGTTGGAAAACAATTAGAAAGGATCAATGCAAAGTAGGACACACAGCAGTATCAGTTACATTGTCTGGCCCTCAGTTTAGCATGTGTTGGCATGGATTTCTGAAAATCTTTACATTCTTCATTTAGGCTGTTGCTACTATTGCTACTATAACTTGTTACAGAGCCACATGATTCTTGGGCTGAGATGATATGATAATGACAAAAACCAAAACCAAAACCAAAACCACACACACACAAAAAAAAAAAAAAAAAAAAAAAAAAAAAAAAAAAAAAAAAACTTGCAGAAATTTTAATTGTTTTTCAGACAATGGATATTCAGACATTCAGTCTCCCTGAGAAGTAAACCATGGTGTTTGTTGTTGTTGTTGTTGTTGTTTCTCCTCTCCTCTCCTCTCCTCTCCTCTCCTCTCCTCTCCTCTCCTCTCCTCTCCTCTCCTCTCCTCTCCTCTCCTCTCCTCTCCTCTCCTCTCCTCTCCTCTCCTCTCCTCTCCTCTCCTCTCCTCTCCTCTCCTCTCTTCTCCTCTCTTTTCAGCCCAAGTACATACACTGTTTATTCAGATAAAATTTCTAATATTACAGAACAAGTGCTATAAATCCTGAACAGTTTGAGAGTTCCTCATTACTTAAACTGTAATTTCAGCTGCTTTGACAAAAATTATGTCTATGAAAGACAATTTTTTGTGAGTTACACTACCATAAATCTTCATATTCTAATATATTCCAGATTTCTTCAGGGGAATCAAATTTGAAGTATCAAATGTGGCTTCAAAATACTACCAAATGAACTGAAGAGTGTATTTCAGAAACAAGCCTGCCACAAACAGCTAGTATGTATAATCATTCTATGATTTTACTGGTATTATAGTAGCCTACATTCATGAGATTAAACCAGAGAGCAGTATTACTGACAATGTTTCTAGAAGTAACTTTTCATAGTTGATTAAAAATAATAACCTTTACAATCAAAACTTTTGTTTATGGTCATTCAGATGGATACCACACAACTCAAGGATACTGCTAAATATAGTAACTATTAGTTTACTTAATTTATACTTCTTTCATACTTAGTTTAACTACATATAAATTTTTTGCTATTCTAAAAATCGTTATTTATTGTTTCAGACATTCATTAGCATAACACATCATTAATTCCAGACTGATAGGTATGCTCCCATATTATTTTAATTATGCAATGTGAGTTTGTAATGGACTGTCACTTCAAATGGAATAATTTTTATTCTACACACAATGTGAATACTTTTAGTAAAAAAACTAAGTGCTCAATCTCAAGGGAAGCTTGGATAACCAAAATGGACATAACAGAAACAATAGGGTACTTTTGTAAAAGTTGTCTACAATATTTCTGGGATTCATTTTCAGGAAAACATCTTTCACTAAACATGTCCTTGTACTTTTCTCATAGTTAAAAAGCTTTTTCATATTATATGGGTTTCTTCCCCTCAGAAAACACTACACTTGTGACATTAGAGTGTCTTTGTAACAAAACCAACAACTTCAAAAGAATGCTTGTACCATTCTCTTTCCTCACTGAGAAAAGAGAAGATCCTCCACATTAAGAAGTTTAGCATATTTTTTTAGCAAAAACACAAGTTGTTGGAAGGACCATTTTAAAAAGTACACCTAATTCTACTTCTAAATTGACATACTTGTTGTCTATGTACTAATCACTTAGATTTGGTCATACTTTAACTGATCTGGACTGAAGTATTCCAAAGTAATGAGCTTTTTTTTTTTTTTTAAAAAAAAAAAAGTATACAAAAAAAAGGTATACAAACGTAAGCTTCTTGGCAGCAGTAGGGCAATTTCTGAGATAAATGGGTTGTTTTCTTTTCTTAAGCTATTAACAGGCAAGACTAGTATTTGATTCATTTTTATTTTGTATGCCTCTGAGATATACTGTGATTACAAGCCTCTCTTTTGCTATCCCACCAGCACAAATAAAATCTGTGCTCTAGGATGAAGTTATAGTCTACCACTTTTCCTATAAAAGTTTACCTCTTTTCCTTTTCCCCCTATAGAAAGGGGGGATACTTGGTGGGTGGTTCACTGAATGGTTGTTGTTGCTTAAAGGTGGGGAGCTAGGAAAAGCTACTCCCAGTAGCACGCACCATCCCTACTTCACATATGCAGAAAGTAGTCTTCCCTCATGTGTTTCTTGGGCTTTCAAGCTCCAGCTGCACTGCACAGAATAACCACACATCCAGTCTGTGCCTTTCTTTCAGACTGCTGGAGCATTTAGTGAGCTAGCTGACTTTGATCCTTTGCTGCTTTGCCCTTAACAGCAGCCATCCCACCCAGGCAGATAAAGGGGGAGGAGTCCAGCATCAAATTCTGCATGGAAATGGGGAAGAACGGGGTGGCTTCCTGCAGTGTACACAAGTGGTGCTATTTTCCTGGAAGCTGCATGCTGCTTGTGTACTACAGGTACATGGAAGCTCAAAAAGAATGGTGTTGGGGCAGGGGCCTCAAAATTAAAATCTTTCTTGGATTGCTGTATTTAATACTATATAATATTTGTATTCTGTAGTCACCAGAAAGGTTATTTAATGTAGGCATGTAAAATTTCTTTTACTTCAGATAAAACTAGGAGATTGACCAAGGGTCTCTGAAAAAAACATTAACATTTTAGGTTCCATAGAAAGGTTTTTCCCCTTGGGTTTAATCCCACTTAGTCCCACAGCGACAAAAATAAATAAATAAATAAATAACGATTCAAGAGCTCTACCAGCAGAAGTAATTTTTCTCTGTAAAGTAGCCTATGCATAGATTTTCTACCTCTGCATATTATGGTTATGAAATTTTCAAATTTGTAACAAATGCTTCACTGAGACACACAAAGTTTCAGCCTGTTATTGTTTAAAATGCTGTCATAATGATTCATTACTGTGCTGGTGGCTCTGATACAGCAAATCCCTGGAGGAGATTCCTGATCTGCTGTCACTGTATCATTATCTTTTTGTAAAGAGAGTGATCAGAGCTTAACAATTTGAAAAGCTAGTCCAATATTTAGTTTTGTAATTGGCAGCATTTTCAACATGCCCAAGGGTTCCAGGTTCTTTTGCTTCAAAATTTATTAATTGATTTCTTAGTTTCTGATGCACAGTTCAACAGTAAGTCTTAAATGCAATATTCATAGATATTTTTAAGATATTCTGAGATAATTTAAGATATTCTGAGCAAGTTACTTACAGGTACCATTCTATTTTAAGAGTTGTGCTAGAATGTATCTCTTCCTGTTTTGTCTTCCATGGCATGAATAACAGGACAGAAGGATAAAATTTAAATGAGTTAGACAAATAATGCAGTATGAAAATGTGAGTATTAAACCACTAACAAATTTCTTCACAAAGCAAGACAATTCATTTTCCTTTAATATTTGAACTAAATGAAATTTATTTCTGGTTCATCCATTTGAAGTATAGATGAAAATAAAATGCTGAAAATGATAAATGTTTTCCTCTGCTAAAATAAACACACCACTAATTATTTTTAAAAGGAGCTTTCAATTGCTGCAAAGTTTATTTCTCATTATGATAAATTTATCTGTGCATACTTTCAAGCTCACATTTTATCTGGTATGTAAAACACATTTTAAAATAACCAGGATAAATACAAAAGGAAAGGGGAAAAAAAATAGATTAAAAAAAAAAAAAAACTCTTAACAGTGACATAATTTCAGTATACAATGAAAAGAGGTATTAGGATTAAAGTGTAAGACATTCAAAATATAGAGGCAATCTGAGCACATGAACAGTAATAAACAGTATAAGAAGTACACAAAGTACTTAATTTATATTTGAGTGCTCAGTCTTTCAAAGAACTGTTATTTAATTACACAATTGTGTTTAAATAACTATTTATTCTACTGTGCTATTTTTGCTTAGTTGGAATTCTTTCAGATTTCACTGCAAGGTTTTCAGAACTGCAGCTGCTGTAGCTTGGCATAAGCTTAATGAAATTCGTTAACTACGCTTCCTTATCTTCATGAGCTGTTTTTTGAATCCAGATCCACACCAGAGACAACTCCCATTACATTTTGGTTTCAAAGATATAGGCTACATATCAAGCCTTCCTGAACTATTATATAGTTCAGCAGTTCTTCTAGGTGAGAAAATATATGGCATAGTGTGTATTCTCAGTAGCAGAATGGTAGGAAACTTATTTGTTTCACTTCCAAAATGGTATTCAGAAGCTGAATGGACCCTTCCATTGCATTTCACTTGTTGGAAAGGTTTCATTATAGGAGGACACTTTGGTTATATTGTATGTAAGAAATAAAAATGCTGCACTCCCTGTTTATGTTTAGAATACTTTTCCTTAATTGATTCATACTTCAAGTTATTTACTCTGTGTACAATATGACTTC
The DNA here is from genome assembly GCF_009819795.1 of Aythya fuligula. Classification (NCBI taxonomy): domain Eukaryota; kingdom Metazoa; phylum Chordata; class Aves; order Anseriformes; family Anatidae; genus Aythya; species Aythya fuligula. Next base: position 90,361,119 of record NC_045561.1, read on the forward strand.
CTTTGCATAAGTGAAGTCTTTCTTTTTGTATTGTCTTTACAGACCTACATATTTAAGAATCACATACATATAAGAAAATAAATGAATTTTGAAAAATGTAAATTTTATTTAACTTCTGCAGCTGATCACAGATAATCTTGTATGTTCAGATTTTGACTTTTGATTGTATGTATGTATGTACGTTTTTTGATGTGGTTCTCTTGCACAGGGAAGGCGAAGTAAGAGTCTAGAGAATGAAAATAAATTATAAATGAAAAGCACCTGGAATTATTTATCATTTTACAGGAATGTAATATACTATGACACAGAATTATTAATTAAGCTTTCAATTTTACTAAATAAGCTCTGTCGGTAAATAATAACAGCAGTAATAATGACAGTAAGAACAGTATTCTTATTAGTAGCTATTAGGCTAAAATACTTATTAGCACAAGGTTCAGAATTAGGCTGGGTTTGCAGAGAGCCTTGGGAGTCAAAACCACAGAGAATCCATTTTTCAGCATCATATTTCTTGAGCATATGGTGAAAAGGATGAGGTAAAGTGCACTGTCATATGAAGCAGATGAAACAAAGCACTAACCATGTGATGTTTGCTGCAGGTGTTCTGCCTGCAGGATGCTGATGCAGAGACAATGCCTGCAGGAATATTAGAAGAGTGTGGTCAGGAGCAACCATTACTTTACACTTTCAAATGGAAGCAGCATAAACCTGTCAGGTTTCAGAAGATAAAAATTGCAAAATTGAAGCAGCACAACAATACTTAATGTAGAGCCAATTTCTGTGGAAATATGCTTCCAAATGACTCATAAACAAAGGTTAGTCTTAATTACAACTATATTAAATGACCTTAGAGGTAACTAAATCTTAATACTAGGAGTTTCTGAGATACTCCAAAAGTAACCTACAAAAGTAATTACAATACAGAACAAGAAGGTTTGGTTTGCAGCAACCTGGGTAGTGGGATAAGCAACACAGATAGTGGGACTGTGTGCAGCCTCAGCAAGTTTGCAGTTGACACCAAGCTACATATAAGTTGATACAACAGAAGGAAGGGAAGTCATCCATTCAAAGGGACCTGGACAAGCTTGAGAATTGGGCCAATGTGAACCTAATGAGGTTCAACAAGTCCAAGTGCAAGGTGCTGCACCTGGGTCAGGGCAGTCCTAGACAGCTGTACAGACTGGGAGAATAATTTTTTGAGAGAAGCCCTACAGAGAAAAACTTGAGGGTTCTGGTAGACAAAAAGCTTGACATGAGCCAGCATTGAGAGCTTGGAGTCCAGAAAGCCAACTGCATCCTGGGCTGCACCAACAGAGGAGTGGCCAGCAGGTCAAGGGAGGTGATTGTTCCCCTCTAACCTTGCGAGTTCACACTTGGAGTGCTGCATGCAGGTCTGGGGCCCCCAGCACAAGAAGGATGTGGATTTGTTAGAATGGGTCCAGAGAAAGATCATGAAGTTGATTGTAGGGCTGGAACACCTCTCCTATGAAGAAAGGATGAGAAAGCTGGGGATGTTTGGCCTGGAGAAAATATAGCTCCAGGGAGGCCTCATTGCAGCTTTTCAGTACTTAAAGGGGGCTTACAAAAAGGATAGGGAGCAACTTTTTGCTCAATCAGATAATGACAGGACAAGGGGGAATGGTTTAAAAATAAAAGAGGGGAAATTTAGATTAAATGTCAGGTGGAAATTCTTCACTCAGAATGGTGAGGCACCGGCACAGAGAAGCTGTGGATGTCCCATCCCTGGAGGTTTTCAAAACCAGGTTGGATGAGACTCTGAGCAACCTGATCTAATGTCCCTTCCAACCTGTGCCATTCTATGATTCTATAGTTCTATGAATACTTTGCTATCACAAATGAATGCAATGTCAAAATTTGCAAAATTGTATCTTATTTTGCAGATATAAAAATATTTCCAGAATTCCTCTACTAGCAAAACCCTCTACCCACTCTACCATCTCTTACCCACATGAGAAACATCAGGACCTTCAAGCTGCCTGAGAATTTATCCTAACCATTCCCGAGCAGTCCTGGAATTTCTCGTGTGTCTGACATCATGTCCTTGGGTCCTATCGGTGTCCTGTGCAGTCTTCCAGCCAGCAGGAATCTCTAAATCTCAGTTCACTATACAACCACACTCATAAGTCTGGAAACTGAGGTCCATGTTTTGAGGCTTTTAACAAGTTCAGACTAGAAAGGAAGTTGAATGCTAGCCTCTGGAGTGAGGAAGGAGTGAACCTCTCCAGTGCTAGCTGATCAGGGGAAGTGATTGTCTTTTTCTATTCTGCACTGGTGCAGCCTCACCTTGAGTACTGCATACAGTTTGGGGCACTACCATATAAGAAAGACATAAAACTAATAGAATCTGTCCAAAAGACAGCTACAAAGATGGTGAGGGAAGGGTCTACAAGGGAAGACATATTAGGAGCAGCTGGGTACCCTTGGTTTGTTCAGCAAAGAGAAGAGACTGAGGGGAGGCCTCATGGCAGCCTGCAGTTTCATCAAGAGGGGATTGGAGGGGCAGGAGCTGAGCTCTGCTCTCTGCCCAATACTATTCAACATTACTGATAGATTTTCTTCAGAGCATACTGCATTATACTAACAAATGGTACATATTCTTGTCTTCCTTTAACATTTCTCTATATTAATATAATAATAAAGCCTAAAAAGTTACATAATATAGTGTGTTTTTCTCAGAAGGTAATAGCAAGTTGATATATGAAGATCCCTACTGCATCTTAACACTTCATGCATCCTTGAAATGCAGCCACTTTAGGTAAAACTCAGCACCTGTTTAACAATGCATTGCAAACCTCACATAATATTTTACTAGAAGAATAAGATATACAGTGTCCAAATAAAATGCAGGGGGATTTACTGGCATAGTGTAATTACTTGTGTTGGAATTTGTCCAGGGCACTAGGGTTAATGCTCCTACTGTTACGAAAAATCCCACTAGCTATTTAACAGCTCCAAATAGTAGAGGCTGGAGTATGGTTTGATGTCTGATATAAAGTATTAGATGAGAATCTTTGAAAGGTCTCCGTGTTTGAGTCTGTTCTCAGTCCAGCTTGTAGGTAGCATAGCGTTGACTCTGCTGTGTAGTTATCAGTGATCTAAATTAGTAAGAAAATGTTGTGCTTTCAAAAAATGTCATGATTCCCTAAAAGACTGATATTCATGATATTAGGCTTGCATAATATTGATAGAGTATGGACTATTAAAGGTCATGATTCAAAACACCATAATCAATATGTGATGTTGCTCAGAGACAATGTGGATGCCCCATCCCTGGAGGTGTTCATGACCAGATTAGATGAGGCCCTAGGCTATCTTATCTAATGGGTGACATCCCAGGGGAGTTGGAGTTAGATGATCTTTAGGGTCTCTTCCAACCCAAGCCATTCTATGATTCTATATAAATTCATCAGGAAATAAGTAACACGTTAGGGGTGGTGTTTCTAATATAGTTAACAGTTTCTGCATTATTCCAAGCTGAAGAGATAGCTCTATAAACAGGATTTCTCTACACAAGATATAATCCCAAAATGTTATTAGAGAAGAAACACATTATATGTGGGAAAGAAGAGCTGGTAAGCAACATGTGAAAAATGTATTGATTTTCAACTTATGAGAGAACTCACATGTACTTAAGTCCAGATAGAAATATATATATATATTACTCTGATGTTTATGCCTTAATGATTTATCTAATTAAAAAATAAATAAAACAATTAATTTATTTTGAAGAAATTTGCCTAAGTACTGAAAATATTATTTATGTTAATGCTGTTTTGTCATGGAAAACAATTAATTTTTAAGAAAAAGACAGCTTCCATTGAACAGAGGAGCTAACAACACAAAGGCATATACCAATAGAAAGGTAAGTTTTACCAGGTAACTACAGATTTATGTGTGTTTGTGTGCACATGAGAAGTTTTTGGTTTTTTTTAATGTTTGTTTGGTTTTTATCAGATTTGAAATTATTTTTCTTTGATTTCACAAGATGTGAATGTCACAATACGTTCTAACCATACTCCTACTGTTGAAAAAAATACAGACTTTGACAGAACACAGTAGTTTTGCAAATCAACTCTTGTTAAATTGCTTATATAAATCATTCAAAGGTCTTTAAAAAAAAAAAAAAAAAAAAAAGTAAATAAAAGCTTTTTTTGTTTGTTTGTTTTTTCCTGATACTTGACAGCCTATGCAATTATAAGCATATGCAAGCCACAATGGGAAAGAAAGATCTGGTGTGTAAACTTTATTTGAATGATCGTTACCCAGATCATTATTGTTTCTATTTTAGCTACTTCAAGGCATATCTAATCTAATTTTGTTGTTTTGACCGCCAGCATTCTCAAAGTAGAGAAATAGAAACTGACTCTTTATTTTTTATCAAGGATAAATAGGTGAAACTGCCCTCCAGTGACTAAGGAAGGAGACAGACAGTTACTTTAAGAGATGAAATGCACCAAAATCTTGGAATTTATAGTTTCCACATTGCAACAAAAAAGTGTCCCTGGAAATCAAAAAGTTCCCTTGAAAATCTCATAAAATAGTAAAATGTTTTTAATTCTGAGAAATGTGCCTTCAGATTTACATTCTGTACCATACAGAAATGTCTTTAAAAATACACATAAAATAAAGCATGAGATCACTTTTGAAAATAACAATTATAGTCCTAATGCACTCTCATCCTTCTGAAAGTTCTATCTTTTAATCTTTGCTATACAGTGAACAAGAAGAATAGCTCTTACATTTCAGCAATTAGGAGGCTGAGTTTTAAACACTATGTATGGCTTTATAATCCAAAACTCTTTTCCTCCTTGGGTTACTGATGGAAAAGATAAGAGACATAATTCATAAGTCTCTGTTACAATTTTATGTTATTGTTTTCTTTCATCTTTTCTCTCAACATTAAAGTCAGTTTTACACAATTGTGGTTATTCTTTCCATTGACAAGCACTGCATTTTATAGAAGTCAATAGTATTGAACTAATAACTTATAATAACATAGCATGGTAGTTCTCAAACTATTACAACTAAATATAAAAGATCTTTAGGACTGTCCATAGCTTCCTGATTAAAATACTTTAAAAGTTTAAACCCTCTGGTTAGACACATTAATATTTAAACCATGTTCAATTAAAAATAAAAGATTAAAAAATGTACTATGAGGAGGGGAGGGGAGGCGAGGCGAAGCAAGGCGAGGCGAAATGATGAAACAAACAGGTAGGAAACTGTTTTCCTGCCCACCACCTCTTCTCCCACTTTTCTCAGTCCTTCATTTCTTTGTTTTCAGTGTACATGATGCTAAATTCCTTCCAAACCATTTGGTGAGGCAACATCAAGAACAAGAGCTTGGAGTTACTGTCTAGTGGCTACTTTCTGCTGTTTTGTCCTTACTCATTTTCCTTCTCTGCCCCATGCTTCCCAGTGTTCCTTTGTTCTGACCTGTGCTGTTCCATGGGCTGCAAACTCTTAGGGGTGTTTCTGCCCCAGTGTAGGCCACCCACAACCACAGTCTTCTCAGAATCATTTGTCCTCTGGCATGAAGCTCCTCTTTCAAAGAGTGTGACTGCAGTTTTGTCCCCATCAGTTCCTCTGCTTCCTCCTCTGTTTTATCCAAAATCTCACCTCTTCACAGTTCTCTGGTGTCCACTTTTGTTTGTGCTTCCAAATCTTCTTTCACGTCTCTTTCTGGTGTCTCCTCACATCTCTTCTTTTGTGTCTCTCGTGTTCCCACATATTTCCTCAGCTGAGTCCCTGTATTCTGTCTCTAACAGCCTTCACCCTTTCTTAATTATGCCTGAGGAGCAATGCCATGCGTTCCTCTGACTGGCTGCAGTTTTGGGGTGCAGTGGGGTTTCTAACCACTGCTATACTCATGGGTTTGTCCCACACAGGGTACCCTGAAGCCCTGTCTACACACCCCTTAGCAGCTATGATGAATAAAGAAGATAAATTAATTAATCAATTTAAGTTTGGTGGAAGTTATCATTTTCAGAGCAAAACAAGAAAGGAAAATAAATAAATAAATAAAAATAGAAGAACATATTCCAAGCCTATGTCCTAAATGTCTTAAAGAGAGCCTGGGAAAGGTATATATACAGTTGCAATGTTGTCTGTTTGTGTGTGTGTGCTTTTTTGTTTGTTTGTTTGCTTGCTTGTTTGTTTTGTTTTGTTTTTTCCATGTGCTTTTTAAAGTGTCACAAGACAGATTTTTGAATCATTATTTCGTCACCATTTTCTTTTACTATTCTATGTCCATTAAAAATTGAATTGTAATCTCCTAGCTCCCACAGGTTTGAAGTTCTGGAATAAATGGGGCTGTAATCTGCCTCTAGCATTGGTGTTAGTCTAAGGTACAAGAGCAGATAAAGTGCACACATACATTTCTGAGAAAAGATAACAGACAGAAAGGTGACAGAAAGGAGCAGTATGCTGTCCATTCAAACCTTCGGAATCATAGGAATATAGAGCTGTAATATGCTAAGATCCGAATGCAGCGATGCGTGAGAACAGCATGGGCTGAGCTTTACCAGAGCCACATTTTCCATTAATTATTGTTTATGAGAAAAAACAGAAACACATAAACAGATAGTACTTGATTTAATTTTTTGTGAAAGGAGGAGTATGAAAATAGATGCCATTAAGATCATAAATCACTTTATGAACCAGATACACATAAAGAAGTTATATAGGCTGTGTAATGAAACTCATTTTTTAAAACATGAAATACTTATTTTACAGAGAAACTGCAGCATATATATTTAAAAATGCACATTAAAATACTATACTTATACTATAATATAAGAGATACACCAGGTGGATAATCTTCAAATAAAATATGCAGTTAGTCTCGAAGCATATTATATTAATATACATATACATATCACTTTAAATATTTTTCTTACGAAAATGGCAATACTGAAAATCAGGAATTCATTCAGTTTCATTGTGTAGGCTTAGCCATTTCATATGTATGATAACCTCAGTTTATGGATCAGCAGTGCATACTTTATTATGGTTATTAGCACAGACCGGTGTTTGATCAATCCTGAGTTGCAAACAGTAGTAGTATACCATTAATTCTTCTGATGCAACTCAACTACAAGATGCATTCCAGATTGTTCTGAAAGATAACATGTGCTTTGGAGAGAAGAAGTTCAACATTTTTGAGGAAAATATAAATTTGGAAAGATGCTTATTATAGCTTCATAAAGTGAAATACTGACCCTGTCAATATGAAGTCCATGCAGAAAGTTCAAGTGAAGTTTAAATATGATTTTACTGTTTCAAATGTGTTTCAAAAACACATATGAAGAGAAAACTCTGAAAGAACTGAGTAACATATAAATAACTTCTTGAGGAGAAAACATACTAATTGAGGAAGGGTAAAACCAGCAGAAGTAGGATGTCCTCAAAGTGTTTAAGGCCGTGTTGGATGTAGCTTTGAGCAACCTTGTCTAGTGGAAGGTGTCCCTGCCACATGGCAGGTGGGTTGGAATTAGATGATCTTTATAGTCCCTTCCAACCCAAACCATTCTATGATTCTATGATTCTAAGTACCAAAATAATATTCTGACACTAGAAGACACCAACATCCCAAATCATTGAGCCTGTCAGATAAACCTTATACACTGTTATCTATTAACATGAAAGAGAAATAAGGATTACCTGCTTATTTTAATAAGAATCATTGAATCATATAATATCTTGAGTTGGAAGGGACCCCCAACAATCATCAAGTCCAACTCACGACTCCAGACAGGAACATCTGAAAATCAAACAGTCTGAGTGTGTTGTCCAAATGTTTCTCAAACTCTTGACAGGCATGTTGCCATGACCACTTCCTTGGGGAGCCTGTTCCAGTGCCCAGACACCCCCTTGGTGAAGAATCTTTTCCTAACATCCAGCCTGAAATCCCCTGTTGAAGTTTCATGCTGTTTCCTCTGGTCCTATTTCTGTCCCCAGAGAACAGAGATCCAGGCCTGCCCCTTCGCTCCCCTCGTGAGGAAGCTGCAGGCCACCATGAGGTCTCCCCTCAGTCTCCTCTTCACTGGGCTGAATAAATCAAGTGACTAAAGCTGCTACTCATGTCTTCCCCTCTAAACCCTTCACTTCACCATGTAGCCCTCCTTTGCACACAGACTTTAATAGGTTGTGTGCTGTTTTTTTTTTTTTTTTTTTTTTTTTTTGTTTGTTTGTTTGTTTTCTTTTTTCCTAATATGTCTTTCTTATATTGTGGTGCCCAAAACTGTAAGCTGTACTTGAGTTGAGACCACAGCAGTGCAGAGTAGAGCAGGAAAATCACTTCACTTGACCAGCTAGCAACACCATGCTTGATGTACCCCAGGATACAGCTGGTCCTTTTGGCTGCCAGTGTTGACTCATATTCATCTTGCTATCAAGAATGGATCTGTGTGTTGTAGATTCATCAGTTACAAATTTCCAACTAAATGAACAGACCAGGTGATGCATATGTATTAGCTACTGGGAAGTTACTGCATATTATTTCCCCAGTTGTGTCTCAACACTGTCTGGGTGAGTTTCATTTGGTTTGAAGGAAATCCATCCCAGGTATCATATTAACAATTACATAAATGGAAAGTCATGGACAAGAGCTCAATCCCATGACCTTCTCCTATTTATTACCTAGTATGGAGGTAGAAGTAAATTTCATGGTAAAAAAAAAAAAATTGTATAATCCACTGTTTCTTTTTGATTAATGCTGGTCTTTATGTAACAAGCAAGCAGTTCATTATTCTCATTTTTTACTAGTACTCTATTACATATGTCTTCAAATGGTATTGAGATGAAAAACAACAAAAAAAAAGTAAATAATTATTCTTTCCAATACTTCACAGGATCATGCAGCCTTGATTGGCCTTGATTGTCAAGTGCTTTATAGTTTTTTACTCTTAAACTGTGATTTCCAGTTCAGATTTTTTTAGATTAATTTTACACACTTTATATCTTGCTATTGCTTGTATATTCGATGCTGAAAAATCCTCTCTCAGATGCATTCTCCCTTTACATATTTTAGATTATAATTCACGGAATCACAGAATCACAGAATCATTTAGGTTGGAAAAGACCTCCAAGAGTCCAACCTCTGACCTAACACTAACAAGTCCTCCACTAAACCATACCACTAAGCTCAACATCTAAACATCTTTTAAAGACCTCCAGGGATGGTGACTCCACCACTTCCCTGGGCAGCCCATTCTAATGCCTTACAACCCTTTCAGTAAAGAAGTTCTTCCTAATACCAACCTAAACCTCCCTTGGTGCAACTTTAGCCCATTCTCCCTCTTCCTGTCACCAGGCACATGGGAGAACAGACCAATCCCCACCTTGCTACAGCCTCCTTTAATGTACCTATAGAGAGATATAAGGTCGCCCCTGAGCCTCCTTTTCTCCAGGCTGAACAAGCCCAGCTCCCTCAGCTGCTCCTCATAGGACTTGTTCTCCAGACTCCTCACCAGCTTTGTCGCCCTTCTCTGGACTCGCTCAAGCACCTCGATGTCCTTCTTGTAGTGAGGGGCCCAAAACTGAACACAGTATTCAAGTTGCGGCCTCACCAGAGCCGAGTACAGGGGGACAATCACTTCCCTAGCCCTGTTGGCCACACTGTTTCTCACACAATCCAGGATGCTGCTGGCCTTCTTGGACACCTGAGCACACTGCTGGCTCATATTCAGCCGACTGTCCACCAATACTCCCAGGTCCTTCTCCGCCATGCAGCTTTCCAACCACTAATCTCCCAGTCGGTAGCTCTGTTTGGGGTTGTTGTGCCCCAGGTGCAGGACCCAGCACCTGACCTTGTTGAACTTCATGTAGTTGACCTCAGCCCATTGGTGCAGACTATACAGATCCTCCTGCAGAGCCTTCCTACCCTCGAGCAGATCGACACACGCACCTAACTTGGTGTCATCTTCAAATTTACTGAGGGTGCACTCAATCCCCTCTTCCAGATCATTGATAAAGATATTAAGGACCGGCCCCAGTACTGAGCCCTGGGGAATGACACTAGTGACTGGCCTCCAGCTTGATTTGACTCCATTCACCAGAACTCTTTGGGCCCAGCTATCCAGCCAGTTTTTAACCCAACACAGCGTATGCCAGTCCAAGCCACGAGCAGACAGTTTCTTGAGGAGAATGTTGTGGGAAACAGTGCCAAAAGCCTTGCTGAAGTCAAGGTAGACCACATCCAGAGCCTTTCCCTCGTCCACCCAGCATGTCACTTTGTCATAGAAGGAGATCAGGTTCGTCAAGCAGGACGTGCCTTTCATAAAGCCATGCTGACTGGGCCTGATCACCTGGTTGCCCTGTAAGTGCTGCGTGATGACACTCAAGATAATCTGCTCCATGAGTTTCCCTGGCACTGAGGTCAAACTGACAGGCCTATAGTTCCCTGGGTCTGCCCTCTGGCCCTTTTTGAAGATGGGCGTCCTGTTTGCTAGCCACCAGTCGACTGGGTGTGTTGGGTCTGTCTGAGCTGGAGTCACCTTTTCCCTGCAGCTGACCACACAGTGCTGTGTTCTGCATTCGTAGCTGGAACAGCACTGATATCACTCCAGTGTTGTGTCTATTGCTGCGTAGTGCTGGCACAGCATCAGGACTCCTTCTGAGCCCCCAAGAGCCAGCAGGCTGGGGGTGGGCAAGTGATGGGGAGGGGACATTGCCAGGGCAGCTGACCTAAACCAACCAAAGGGATATTCCATAACACCTGATGTCACACTCAGCAATAAAAAGGGGGGCTCTCGTGGGGGAGGGGGCTGTTCCTCCTGAACAACCACTACGTTTGAGGCCCTGCTTCCCAGGACGTGGCCGAACACCGCTCGTTGATGGGAAGTAGAGAATAATTTTTTTCCCTCTCTCTGTGCTTCCGCATGGACTTATTGTTTCTTTTGTTTCTTTTTTTCCTCCCCATTCTCTTTCCCTTTAATTAAACCTTTCTCATCTCCAACCTCAAGTTCTCTGTGTTGTATTTTCTCCCCCTTCCTCTTTGAGAAGAGGGGGAGTGAGAGAGCGGTTTTGGTGGAGCTCAGCTGCCCACCTGAGTAAAACCACCACACTGGGACCTCCCCCGATAGCCAGGACTGCTGATAAATGATGGAAAGTGGCTTGGCCAGCTCCTCTGCCAGTTCTCTCAGTATTCTCGAGTGGATCCCATCTGGCCCCATTGACTTGCGTACATCCAAGTGCTGTAGCAGGTCACCAACCATTTTCTGGTGGATTATGAGGGCCATGTTCTGCTCCCCATCCCCTTCCACCAGCTCAGGGTGCTGGGTATCCAGAGAACAACTGCTCTTGCCGCTAAAGACTGAGGCAAAGAAGGCATTAAGCACCTCAGCCTTTTCCTCATCTCTTGTAACTGTTTTCCCCTGCATCCAGTAAAGGATGGAGATTGTCCTTAGTGTTCCATTTAGCATTGATGTATTTGTAAAAACATTTTTTGTTGTCTTTAATGGCAGTAGCCAGATTGAGCTCCAGATGAGCTTTGGCCTTTCTAATTTTGTCCCTGCACAGCCTCGCAACATCCTTATAGTCCTCCCGAGTGGCCCACCCTGTTTTCCAAAGATCATAAACCCTCTTTTTTCTCCTAAGCTCATCCCATAACTCTCTGTTCATCCAGTCCAGTCTTCTTCCACACCAGCTTGTCTTTGGACACATGGGGACAGACCGCTCCTGAGCCATTAAGATTTCCTTCTTGAAGAGTGGCCAGCCTTCCTGGACCCCTCTGTCCTTCAGAACCACCTCCAAAGGGACTCTAACAACCAGTGTCCTGAACAGCTCAGAGTCAACCCTATGATCCCGGCCATCAGGCCGGGTGCTGAGTAAAGCGCCCCATGGTGAAAAAAAAAACACTAAATTTCTGTGTTGGCACCAGCCTCTGAGCCACGTGTTTATCAGGTGGGCTTTCTGTGTCCTCTCTGTACCCCTCCCTGCCACCATAGGGATGGATGAAAACACCACCTGTATTCCCGCTCCATCCACTACCTGTCCCAGTCCCCTAAAATCCTGTTCGATAGCCTTCAGGCTTCTCTCTTCAATATTATCACTGCCAGCCTGGACTATCAAAAAAGGATAGTAATCAGAAGAGCAAACCTCTTTGGATTTTTGATCTTTTGATTTTCATCAAAAAATCCAAAACACAACATCACACACGCATCTATGAAGAAAATTAACTCTATCCTCACCAAAACCAGTACACTTCTAAACAAGAGATTTTTGCAAAAAAAAAAAAAAAAAATCAACCATCAAGAAAAAACAAAACAAAACAAAAAATTCAAATTCAAAGAAAACACAGCTAGAGTTTTTGTTGTCTAGATTTATTAAATACATATATTCTAATAGTAGTTTTATGCCTCCAGCAAACACTTCAGCCTCATGAGAACATATGGATAGATTTTGCTCTTTAGAACTTAAAGGTAAACCTCAATGTCTGTTTCAGTAGACTTAAACAGAGGAGAAAGTTATTTATATGATGAAAGATACTGTCAATAAAATGCGGCTTTAAAGCATGTTGTAAGAATGGAGAGTAATTTAAAAAATCAATTAATTGTTCAGCTCCTAATGAACAGAAATAAAATTTTATTTTTAATTTTTCCCCCCATAGGTCTGTTTATAGAACTAGCCTGCCATGTTGTAAATGCAGCATGACAAAAACCTCTCTGCAAATCCATCTTTACCTTTTCTTGTAACCATTATATATGTCTAAGTAGTGTAATCAATCAAGAAGGGTCATAAGACTATCAGTTGCCTAAATGGCTGGAGATATATGTGCCTACTAGAACACAAAATATACATTTCAGCTATTGTTATTAATCTTCAGTCTGGGTAGAGCAAAACCTGATGACTTAGATTTTGCTATTTGTGAATTAAAAATATTGCAGCAGACAAAAAGAAAGGAAGCAAATTGCAGCCTACAACTTAAGAGTTTAATGCATACTTCTCAAAAAACAGACATGCAAAACAACTCTGCGTGTGATACTTCTGGTCTTTTGCTAGACTTTGAGAACTGGAATCTCTGAATGCGCCAAAATATTTTTCATTAAAAGTTTCAAAGAAAAGACTACTATCTAGTATCATTAAATTTTCTAAAAAAGATAAAATACTTAAACTGCTGGATCATTAGATGTTAGCCTTTAATATTAGAGGCTGTAAATCATCTATTTTCAGACAGTGACAGCAAGGTTTTATGTATCATGTAATCCCATTTAAATTCTGCAGTGAGGAGCTAATTGAGACTTAAGTGATGTGTCATCCCTGTGCAGGCCATCTGCACAGGCTGAATCACATTCAGAGGCAGCCTGTGAGAAACTACAGAGTACCCAATTACTTCTTGTTTGGGAAAAAAAAAAAAAAAAGGTACAAATTTGTCTCCATCTCAATTAATATGGTAAAATGAATTACAGGCTATTATAATATAGTCCAGACTCTTGTATTTCTATATCAGTCGATCAGGTTCAGATCAGAGATTCAGATTCCACCATGTCAAAACAAGTTCACTTATTACTCATTTTGACTTTATAATTTGGCAATGTGAAGAACCAAGTTTCTGGACCAGAGTCCATATCCTCTATGTTTTGTATGCACAGACACAAACAAAATAACGCATCCTGAAGTTTTCAATACATTACCTAAAGAACCTTCATCTTCCTCCACTTCTAAAATAAATAAATGAATAAATAAACCAATCTATTTTCCTAAAACTCCATAATCAAAGTGAGGGTGACAGTGGCAAAGAAGCAAGGAAAGAATCACAGAATTACAAAATATTTGAGGTTGGAAGGGACCTCTGGAGGGCATCTGGTCCATTCCTACTCCTTAACCCCTCCTCTGCTCAAGCAGGGACACCTAGAGATGGTTCCCTAGAAACATGTCTGGGAAGCTTTTAGAAGATCTTCAACCAGGAAGACTCTACAACCTCCACAACTCTACAACTGGGCAACCTATTCCAGTGCTCAGTTGTGCCCACTGTAAAATAAATAAATAAATAAAATAAAATAAAGTAATTAAAAAAAAAGTTTGTTTGTTTGTTTTTTTTTATGTTTAGACAAAACCTCTTATGTTCCATTTTGTGCCTTTTTGCCTCTTGTCCAGACAGTGGGCACCACTGTAAAGAACCTTGCTCCATTTTCTTTACACCCTCCCTTCAGTTATTTGTACCCATTGGTGAGATGCCCCCAAGCCTTCTCTCCTCTAGGCTGAACAGTCCAAACCTTGTCAATGTCTCCTCCCAGGAGATATGCTAGAGTCCCTTGATCATCTTGGTGGCCCTTTGCTGGTCTCTCTCCAGTAGCTGCATGTACCTCTTGCACAGGAAAGCACAGAACAGGACACAGTACGTCAGGTATGGCTTCACTGATGCTGAGTAGAGGAGAAGGATCACCTCCCTCCACCTGCTGGCAACGTTCCATAAATGCAACCATGCAACCTAAGATAGTTAAAAGTATTTCTTTGCAATTAAGGCACATTACTGGCTCTGTTCAGCTTTGTGTATATCAGGACCCCCAAGTCCTTCTTTGTAGGCCTGCTTTCAAGTGTGTTAGCTCCCAGCATATACTACTTCTTGGGGTTATTTGTCCCCAGGTGCAGGAATTTACACTTTCCTTATTGAACTTCATAAGGTTCCTATCAGCTCATTTTTCCAGCCTGTCCACATCCCTCTGGTGAATCAACTACTCCTCAAAGTTTTGTGCCATCAGCAGATTTGCAGAGGGTATACTCTGCTTCATAATCCATGTTGTTAATGAAGATGTTGAACAGGACTGGAACCAGTATTGACTCCAGGGGTTCTCTATTCATTACTGAACTCCAATTAGACTCTACACCAATGATCATCACCCTCTGGCCTTGGCCATTCAGACAGTTTTTGATCCACCTCACTATCTGCCCATCCAGTCCATACATCAATAGCTTGTCTCTGAGGATATGATGTGAGACAGTGTCAATGGCTGTACTTAAGTCCATGAAGACAATATCCACTGTTCTCCCCTCATCTACCAGGCTATTCTCTTAATCATAGAAGCTTATCTGGTTGGTCAAGCATAACTTAGTCTTGGTGAATTTATGCTGATTACTCCTGACGATTTTCTTGCCCTTCAGAAGCCTGGAAATGCTTCAACACCTTCCCAAGCATCAAAGTGAAGCTGACCAATCTGTAGTTCCCCAGATCCTTCTTCTTGTCCTTCTTGAAGATAGGAGTGACATTTACTTCCATCCAGTCTTCAGGCAGTTCTCCCAGTTGCCACAATCTAGCAAAGATTATAGGGTGGCCTTGCAATCACATCTGCCAGCTCTCTCAGCACTCATGGGTGCATCCCACCAGGGCTCATGGACTTCTGTATGTCCAGTTTGCTTAAGTATTCCTTGACCTGATCCTTTTCCACCAAGGGTACATCTTCCTTGCTCCAGCCTTTCCCCCAGGGATTTCCCCCAGATTCTGAGTTCTGGGATTCTTGAAGGTCAGTCTTGGAAAGAAGGCACTCACTACCTCAGCCTTTTCCCTATCCTGTGTCACTAGGTCCCCTGCCTTACTCAGCAATGGGCTCACATTTTCCTTTGTCTTCCTTTTGTTACCTAACCACTTATAGAAGCCATTCTTCTTGTCTTTGACATCCCTGGCTACCTTCATTTCTACCTGGACTTTGTCTTCCCTAACTTCATTGCTGGATGATCAGTCTCTGTATTCCTCTCAGACTATCCATCCTTGCTTTTACATCTGTATGCTTCTTTTTTTGTATTTGAGTTTGGCCAGGAGCTCCTTGTTCAGTATGAATACAGACTGTGTCCAAACCCATAAGAGTCATCTGATACATAAATATCATATTTTTATAAACTTTATTTTTGTCCATCTAAAGACATCTAATTTATGTTTTCAGTATATCATCATTCAGTCCAGTCTATACTTTGGACAGCAAATGATAGGTTTGATCTCAACCTCTTTCTCTTCTTCCACTTTCTTAACTACATTGGAATGCATAAAAAAGAGGCAAACTACCCTGTTATCTTGACTTGGAATACTAAACTAAGTGACTTGCTCTTCTGATCACAGTAATAACTATTGCTGAGCAATAAAATTAGAAACTACCAAGTGAGGAGAATCCTTTTCTAAAAGAGGATCTATGTGAAAAATGGGCAATGTCATCATACTCTTTCTGGTGACATATATATCCGTACATATAGAAAAGGATATATGAAGAACATGGCCAAATAAATAAGCAACATAGCACAACAGTGAAATTTCTTTGACTGATTACAGACTGTCAGTGTTTGAGCAAATGCAAATAGCATACCCAAGGTATGTATTAATCACATCTACTATACATTTTGCATTGAGGGATTATGATGTTAAAATATGCCTGGAAGAGTAACACTATTGCAGGCTAAAGTGACTTTAAATATTACAGTGATATGTGGGGTACCTATGGACTATACTTGCCATTTTACTATTAGAAATAACTTCTAGCTTTTTCATTTTTTTCAGGTAATATTAAAACTGAATTAAACAAATCTCATTTCCCTACCTGAACATGGAAAGTGTTTTTTGAACTGAAAGAGAGATGGTCAGGTCCTCAGATGAGGGGTAAGAGCTTGTGTTCAAACTTCCATGTGCTTTTACTAAAATTTCCTTTTCCCTACCATCATTTTATCACTTAAGGTAGAAGCAGGCATGTACATAGAATTAAGAAGGAGCTTCTGGCTTAGAGATGTTTTTTCTTTGACTGATACTATTGTATTTGATATTGTAATATCAAATATTGTCTTAATGTATTCCTTCCCCTCATAGCAAAAATACAAGAGGATCAGATATGGGCTGAGTGTTGGGAGGCTGTATACCCTCAAGTGTTAGCTATACAGATTGGGGATATTTCATCTCAATATTAATAAAATACCTATATGGTAAAAGAATGATTCATAGAGAAGCCATCTTTCATGTTAAGCAGATACAGTTTACTATCTCCATCTTGATATACATTTGTTCCTAGACATATTAAAGGAAGAGATTATTGAACATGCTATTTTCAGATTGTTTCCTTTGAGATGAAAATGCTTCCTGGAATAAGAAAAAAAAAAAAAAAAAAAAAAAAAAAGCGGATGACAGGTAATTTTAAATTCACTCTTCATACTTTTTTTTTTTTTTTTTCCCCAGCTGAACATATTAAGATATTGCATCTTTCTCATCTCCATAAAAGGGGGATAAAAGGGGATTTCATTTGACTTCCATGGGAAAAGCATCAGGACATATTAAGTAGCAGCTCTCAAAACACTTCCATCAACAAAATGTTTACATAAAGAGAATCAGGTACTTAGGGTTTGAATGGACATTTCAAAGTAGGAAGAAATTTTGCAAAGCAAATCAACTTTTCAATGAAAAATGAAGCTTCACACCATTAAATCCTTTTAGTAATAGGATTTTAGTGAAGCTGGAAAACCACAGAGGAGAATGGCAATCTAAGGCATTCAGTTTAGAATTCTTCTGAAGTATGACAGCAATACTACCAAACTGATATTTTTAGAGATCTCAGACAAAAATATTTGTTTCTCAGTTTTCATTTCTGAAATGAAAGTTCTTTCTTCTTTTCTAAAATAGTTATTCAAAAGCTCAGTTTTCTGTTAAAAATAAACAAACAACAGAAAATAATTCTGAAGGAATAACTTCAACAGTTCCTTTTCTTTTTCAAAGCCAAAATTGCATCTGTGATTAAAATACACGCTAAAATGCATGACTTAATGAGGTTTTGAAGTCATGAGATCTTGAAGTTTAACTGCATTTATAGAGGAATATCCCTGTGCAGTAAGACAGTGAATTGTTACGTATTATTCTAGATATATCCACATGGAAAACATGAAAAGCATTTGCAGCCATTAGATGATATCTAATCATCTGTTGCTTCTAAAAGTATTGAGAGATATAGTGATCATTAGAAACTAGGCATTTATATTTGAATAGTCCATTCACAGTGAACAAAGCCGGATAAGCAGATGAGGAATTTGCTTCGTAAAATATTCACAAGAACATAACCAAGGTTACATATTCATATTTTTCTGTCACTTCCATTTTTGCCTTATCTGTTGCTAAAACCACACCAGCTTTCCAAGTCTTTTTTAGCTACATATTCATGTAACTTTAGTTACGTATTCATGTTCACTACCAAATATTAATAGCAACAAAGATATTATTTTTTTTTCTGCTACAATTTAGAAATCCATCTGAAATCGGGACTCCCTTTTTCAGAAGGTGTATAAGAATACTTGAGTGGCAAGGGAACTAAAATGAAGTAGTTTCCGCTAGCTAGCCAAAACCTGGGAAAATAACTTTGATCTTCTGACATTTAGTTATATGAATCTCTGAATTACATGCTACAGTGTGAGCTCACTTAAATTTCAGATGAATGTATCATCAACCAGACATCTGTATATTTGCACCCTGTGAATTTATGAAAATATATTCCACTGAGAGAAATAAAAGATTTAGCTTCTACTCTCTGCTTGTTGCATAAATACATTTAAAATTAATGTTAATGGGACTTATGTGGACTTGCAGGATCTGATATGAAAGCAGAATTATGAAGTATTGGAAAAGGTATTGAAGCCAAGCTAAAAGAGATATAAACTTCTTATAGTGCCTAGTATGTTTAAAAACTAAGACTAATAAGCAAAAAATTAAAACTTTAACATGAGATATCTTATTAATCTGAACTTTCAAAATTACAGACTGCAGAGTTTTTGCAAGTGTTTTTTTAAAGCAGAAATTAAAGTATGGATAGAACTAGTATGTCAGGACAATTTAAAAATGATATATTTTGTACAACACATTAAATGACAAAGCACATAAAAAGATGTTTTTTGTTTTTTAGTACTTTATTATAAGTGAACTACTAGTGGATTTTAAGATAACTTTATAAAAAAGGTCCTAGATTATGATATTGCAGCCTATTGTGACCTCATATCTTTATATAAGTAAATATCCTTAAGGTAAAATACTTTCTCCTCTGTGTTAAAAGCTAAATTAAAAAATGTAACCATTTGTATCAGTGGATGAACTGTATCTTCTGGTGTAGAGCTTTAAATATATCTTCATTTTCTGACATTTTATTATATTTCACCATTCTTGGCAAGTAGCCCAAGACCACTAGCCAGAGCAATGCTTCCAAGTGATAAAAATGAAAAAGAGAAAATGAGGTAGAGTTATACCTGTCCTTCCAAAACAATGGGGAGCTGTTCAAGGTTGAATCACTATAATGGCAGTCACTCAAGTCCCCTCACAGTTGGAATCCAATCCAGAGGTTTGATTTGCAAAGAGAGAATAATCTCCTTGATAGGAAATAGGAGATAGGTCACTCTTTTATGTGATACATAAAGTGTCCTTTTACATTGCTACCCTCACATGTTGAAATTGATATTCAAGCATATATTGCTTGAAATTTTCTTGTGAATACAGTATTTAAGCAATGGTAGCAGCTACATTTCAAAATATATTGTATTATATATCTTTTTTTCATCTAGCAAAAATAGCATTTGTATTTTTCTTTTATTTTATATAAAGTCATAAATTAACTAGCAGAAGAGAAAAAAAAAATGAACAAAAGGGGGAAAATAGCAAGATGTTTGTTTCTTAATATTAATGCCTTAATACAAAATATAACTCTAACCAGAAGAAATCATATTATATAGCTATATTTTACATCATAGAACTAGAGAAAAGCGATAGAGAAGACACTTAGAAAATAACATTTGCTCTTTCAGGGTTTTTTAACATTTTGAAATGATTGTGGTTGAAGGGAAAATCGTATGAATTCATCCCAAGTGAAGCTGAGCTTAGCAGAAAAATGGGGATACAGGAAAAGTAAATTGTAAGTTCAGCCAAGCTCAGCTGATTAGCCTGAAACCTGCATTAATTCTGGTGTGGAACATTTGACCACTAACATTGGCTAAGATGCAATACCACATCTGTATAAGATTGTTCAAGAGAAGACTTTCAAACTGTTAGGAGTACAAAGTCATATAGAGCAGGCTGTGTTTTTCCAACACCTAGAATAGATCAACACTTTTTCTTTCTCAAACATTAAGAGAAACAATTTCTGTGCATAAAATTTTCCCATGAGGAGAACTTTCTCTTGAATTGAAAGACATTTGAGAATACACAAGCTTCTCAAACATCTCATTTAAGTAAATACTTGAAGCCAACCTCTTACTTTTACAGATTAACAGTCTGTAAGTTTAAAGAATAAAAAGATTAAAGAATAGCATAGTCTGAGCTGCTAAGTGACTATGATGGGAAAGTATCAAGGGGAACATCATTATTTATTGTTATCACACTTTCAGGAAACAGATGTTAATTTTAATCTCTGCATTTTGTCAGTATTTCATAGAATCATAGAATACTTTGAGTTGGAAGAGACTTTAAAGATCATCTACTTCCAACCCCTCTGACATAAGCAGGGACACCTACTACTAGACAAGGTTGCTCAAAGCACCATCCAACCTGGCCTTAAACATTTCCAGGGATGGGGCATCCACATCTTCTCTTGGCAACTTGTTCTAGTGCCTCACCACCCTCAGAGTAAAGAATTGCTTCCTAATATTTAATATAAATCTATCCTCATTTAGTTTAAAATTGTTATGGTTCTTTTCCTACCTCCCTGATAAAAGAGTCTCTTCCCAGCTTTCCTGTAGGTCCCATTCAGGTACCGGAAGGCCACTCTAAGGTCTTCCCAAAGCCTTCTCTTCTCTAGGCAACCCCAACAACCCCAACTTTCTTGTCCTGTCTTCATAGGAGAGGTGCTCCAGCCTTTTGATGATCTTTTTTTATGGCCCTCCTCTGGACTAAATCCAACAGGTCCATGTCCTGATACTGGGGGCCCTAGAGCCCACTCTCTCGGTGAAGTCTCAAAGAAGTGGAGTAGAGGCAGAGAATCACCTCCTTTGACCTGCTGGCGATGCTTCTTTTGATGCAGCCCCAGATACAGTTGACTTTCTGATCTGCAAGTGCACATTGCTATCTCAATTTGAGTTTCTCCTCAAACAACACCCCCAGGTCCTTCTAAGGGCTGCTCTCAATCCATTCTCCAACCACTCTGTATATTATCTTAGGATTGCCCTAGCTCAGATGCAGGACTTTGAACTTGGCTTTGTGGAACTTTACTCTCAAGCCCTGTGAAGGTCCCTCTGGATGGCATCCCTTCACTCCAGCATGTTAACCACACCACACAGCTTGGTATCACTAGAAAACTTGCTAATTACTGATTGCTCATTTAATCCCACTGTCCATGTCACTGACAAAGATGTTAAATAGCACTAGTCCTAGTACTGAACCTTGAGGAACACCACTCATCAATGGTCTCCACCTGGACATCAAGAAATTGACTGAAACATTTTGAGTGCAGCCATCCACCTAGTTCCTTATTCATAAAGTTGTCTATCCATCAAAAAATCTTCAATTTAGAGACAAGGAGACTGTGTGGGACAGTGTCAAATGCTTTTCACAAGTCATTTCATAATAAGTAGATGAGTTTCAAGATTTTTTGTTATGGGATGCCCACTCCCTGGAAGTGTTCCAGGCCAGTTTGGATAGGACAACCTGATGATATTTATCCACAGTGGGGAGTAAGGTGTGGTTGGGAAGGGAATTAAATGACTTTTAGAGGTTCTTTGCAAGCCAAACCATTCTGTTGTTCTATGATTCTAAGTCTCATTGAAAATTATCCTGAGCAGGAGACAATAGTCCCACATTGTAAGTATGCTGAGTTCTTGGCTACTGAATGTGAGAAGACATCACTGGCTGCTTGTTATGTTTTGTATGAGATAATATATATTCAAAGCATACTCAGACTGAATCTTGTAGGTAAGGAAAGTATTGAAACATTCATTTTATAAATTTTGTTTGATCTTAGGTGTAGTAAGGGCACAAACTAGTGACTGGTGTTTCTGGCATAGCCTTTTGTGACCTTCTAATGGAAAAAAAAAAAAAAAAAAAAGAGATGAAATAAGGGAAGAGTTTTTACATAGTCTCTCTCATTATAAAAACAAATATTTGATGTATATATATTGAAGTACACCAATTAAAAAATATAAAATTTGCCATCACTGTCCAGGGTTCAGTTAGGATAGAGTTAATTTTGCTCCTAGTAGCTGGTATGGTACTTTGTTTGGGATTTAGGATGAGAATAATGTTGATATCACACTGATGCTTTAATTCTTGCAGAGCAGTGCTTACACTAAGCCAAGGACTTAGTGTAAGCTTCTCACACTGTCCTGCCAGAGGGCAGGCTGGATGTGCAGCAGGAGCTGGGAGGGCACAGATGCAGGACATCTGACCCAAACTGGCCAAAGGGGTATTCCATATCATCTGATGTCATGCTGAACAATTAATATGGTGGGGCTTGCCGCGGTGGGGAGTCCAGCTGCTCGGGGATAGGCTGGGCATCGGTCAGTGGGTGGTGAACAGTGCAGCATTGTGCAATTGTGGTTTGTACACATTTTAACTATTATTATTATTGTTATTGTTATCCTTTCTTTTCTGTCCTAATAAACTGTCTTTATCTCAACCCACAGGCTTTCATTTCTTTCTGATTCTCTCCCCCATCCCAGAGACAGAGGGGGGAGGGTGAGCGTGTGTGGTGTTTAGCTGTCAGCTGGGTTAAACCACAACAATCACTTAACATAAGAAGTTATTTACTAAAAATCATCTGAAAATGAAAATCTGACAAGCTAGATTCCCTACAGAAATGCAAATGGTGTTCATTTATTTTTCCAACATTATTCAAGGACTTTTGGAAAGCAACATTAAAATCTTTCTTAATACCTTGGCACAGAGATCTTGATACCTTAATACCAAAGTCTTAACTGCTTATTATTCATGAGAAAGAAGAGAAGGGAGAGAGGGAGAGAGGGAGAGAGGGAGAGAGGGAGAGAGGAAGAAAGAAAGAAAGAAGGAAGGAAGGAAGGAAGGAAGGAAGGAAGGAAGGAAGGAAGGAAGGAAGGAAGGAAGGAAGGAAGGAAGGAAGGAAAACAGTCCATGTTCTTAACAATGGTTCCCATATTCTACTTGAAAAAAAAAAATCAATTTTGAAACTACATTCACATCTTTTTAACAATCTAAATATATATATATTAATTAATAGCTACTGTACTCCACTTCCCAGAAAACTACAGGATGGCTCTGGGGAGACCATCTACTTTCCTTTGAGTAAGGTTTATTCTGCATTACTAAACTGAGCAATAGTAGACCTTGTTCTCTGGTCCTGCAGTCATGCATCCAGCTGTGATGTGGTCATATCTACAATATTAAAAAAATTTGCTTATAAAACCATAAAGATGGCTGCAACCAGAATGTGTGCTGGAAAAAGTCTGTATCTCATGTTTGAAACATGCTCATGAATTATCTAGGAGATAAATAATGGGACAAAGTCATGCCAGAGATAATTTTAAGTATTTAATCAGTTAGCTGAAGAATTTGTAATGATGGTTCAGTTCTTGGGCCTTTTCCTCATGAATGTTCAATTTACTCTTGAACATTTAGTATGTGTACTATGTAAACATAGCAGATTGGGCACTGCAATCACTAGGAGTAGTCAGCAAAACTGAAGTATTTCAGTGTTTAATCTGATATAAAAAAAAAAATATATACTTTATCAATATTGAACAACTTTTTAAAATGTTATGCAAAACAGTATTATTTTTCTTGACTGCATCATATAAAACCTAGAAAATCTCTTGTAATATTTATATTTCTGCCTTATATTGATGTGTTTAAGCTACAAAATCCTCTTCCAACCAAGGTTTTTTTCCTGCTATATGCCTCTTTCTGCTGGAGTAATGATATTCTGACTTCATGAAAACTAAAGAAAGTACGTCCTCACCTTAACACAGCAAAATCCCAAACTAACTATTCATTTAGACTTATCATCCACATCAATGGCCATTAGCTTCAGCAATGTGCCTCTGAACCTTTAAATATACCCTTGATTTATTAATATTGCAAATATAGAAATGGAGTGATAATAAAGTCCTTGTATCTTGATAGATGCCTTACTAGATGTTTGCCAGTGGGTCTTTCAAAGTTCGTTAGGGCCTCAGGGCTTCAGGGGTGTTCCACATTGCATTGCATTACTTGTGAGAAAGCCTTATAATTTGCAAAATATGATGCTTGTAATATCTCAGCAGACACCACCCACAGCCTTTGGACTATGACGGGAGGAAGAAAATGTAGACAGAACACATTCTTTAATTAAATCTATAAACATAATCATTTTGATTATGAGATTACAAACAATTTCTCCAGCTCTTGCTGGCATAGGAAAGTAAGGTGTAAGCAAAAGCTCAGTTTTGTGACATGCTGAATGTCTGGTTAAGGATAATCCACATTTCTTTCATGATTATTCATGCTCAGTCCTGAAAACTGAGATCCCAACAAAAAAAACTTGTGCTTCCATTTTATATATCTATATAGATATATATGTTATATCTTATGTCTCATATCTATTTTATATATCTATATCTACATTCACTGCTTCGTTCCACATCCATGTCATATTGTACACTTCTCTCTTTCACATTTTCCTGCTTCACTGTTTAGCCAAGACCTCAATCTGCTTCCATTATTTGTTTATTTGATTTGTCCAATGGATTCAGGACAAGGGTGCAGGTGAAGGAACTGATCTGGTTCCTGCAGGGCATTCAGGGAATGTAGACTGGAAAATCAGAACCTGCTTCTGCATAAACCAATATTTGTCACTGATTTGCATATCAAAGTTAAGTGTTTAGATAGTGTGACATGATTAAGACATATTTAATTAGTTTCCTTCAAATAATATCTGTTTGAGTTGAGATGCGTAGATGAAGGTTATGAGAAAAAGTAGATCAGAAAATGGAAAAAAATACTTTTTAAAAAATTATTATTTATTTAGTGAACTAGTATAGTTATGTTCAAGGAAATTTCTGTTGAAAGTTGTTGAGAAAAAAAAAAAAAATGACCATAGGAAAGTGTGTTTTATAAAGGTATGTTTTAAATGATAGAGATATGTGTTTCTGTAAAAACAAACTGTAGTCTGGTGATGAGACATACTTTCCAGTGAGTAAATACTTTTGTTTTTCCAGCCTTTTTATCCCAGACTTTACATAAAAATGTATGACTCTATTAGCTGTACAAAAACTAAGCTAGTATCTGGTCATTAGATCTTCAGACACAGGAAATAAAAGATGAAAATGTCAATCACTGTGCTATATATGCTATATATATTTTATACAATGTCTGAGCTGTGGGTATGACAAAATGAAATTAGAAACAAAACAAGATGCCTATAAAAGCTTATTTTATTATTAGGCTTCATATATACATATATATACTGGAGGGCTGAGATGAGGTGAACATCTACACTGATAAAGAGCTGTCTGCTCTAAGGTACTACCAACTACAAATCTATAGATAGTTGGGAACTAATGGCTGTTCCCACTTTGTTTCCAATAATATTTCCTTGCAATCTTGCCAGATTTATGTTCTGGTAAGATAGAGTTCAGAATTACTTACTATTGCCCATTAGTTAAAATTTTAATGTAGCTTCAAATATGTCCATTTAACAATGGAGAAAATATATGGTCCTTGCTCAAAAGAGACTAGTTCTTGCAATGAAACAGACATGATGCACACAGTTAAAGTGAGAATAAAATTACTTTTAAGTAATTTCTTATACGGTCTATTATTCATTCTTAAAGAAATAAGGAAGTTCCAAAGGGCAGAGAATGGCAGAAGGAATTTATCCATTGTAAACCACAGGAGTGACAACTTGAACTGCAATTCTGACAAGCAGATAGAATTTGTGTGTTCTTCCTGATATGACTCCTCACATAGATAATGCTATTAAAATGGAACTCAGAGCCAAAAGAGCTTTTCTATTTGAGTAAACTGAGTAACTACTAAGAGGTAACTTATTCAGAGGTGAACTTATTCAGAGGTAACTTATTTGGGAAGTTAGATAAAACATACTCACCAATGATTTCTAACTGATGTTGGACTAGATGTATAATGAATTATGTAGTATACTAATGGAAAGTTAGAATTACAGCTTTCTCTTACTTGGATTTCTGCATGATTATTGGTGGCAAACCTGAAACATATCACTCACTCATTGATCCTTGTGAGTGCAGTAGCTTCTTTTGACATATAACCGAATTGTGGAACTCTTTGGCACTTATATGGCTCAAAGGCAGATGGTTTATGTACATGTGTACGGGAAGGAAAAGCCACACTGTACATATCATACTTAAGCTTTGGTCTAGTACCAAAGGCTGAACAGGCTTTTGGTACTAGACAGCCTTACAGGCTGAAAGCTGGAAAACACTGATTACTTCTAAACACCATTTTTGTAACATTGAAAAAGTAGACCGACAGACTTTCAGAAAAAAATGGATAAACGTGAGACTATGTAGATCTTATGTATCTCCCCACTCCAACCACAAGATCTAAAACTCAGACAAAAATAAGTTAAATAAATAAATAAATAAATAAATTGATGTTTCTTTAATATATCCATGCATTAGACATAGGAATTATGCCTGCAGATTGCAAAGGTTTATTTGAAACTGTATGTATATATGTGTGCTTTAACCAGTTTTCAGACTTGATATAAGTAGTTTGTATACACATGCACAACTATATTTTAATGTCCGTTAGAGGCCATAGTATCTAGAACAGAATAAATGACCTAAACACTAGAGAGAGCACTGGCTGTGAGTTTCAACTACCAGAAGACTATTAATTATAAATGTCTGCTTTACTGCACTCTATGCATTTGTCTGTGCTCATGCAACTGAACCACATAAACCAAAATCAAGTTAAATTTCTGGAACAGAACATTTGTCTTATTCACTAAATATTGTATCCAAGCCTTGAAATATCTGAATTATATTGCTTATCCTGGGAGTTTGATTATACCTCTATTAGTTTCATACTTTACATTAATAATCTATAGTCATATAGCCATGCTTTACTAGCTGTGAATTTTTATATTGCCTAAACAAGAGAATTTTTGGATTGACCGGAAATTTCCTAATGATAATAATTCATGAGGTTAAAAATTAATACAATTTCCTAAGAGGAGACTATTGACATGAGCCTCAGACAGACTGGAGTATCTTGGTAAATTAAGCTGCATGTATGGATAATTTGCTACAGCCCTGTTTTTCCAAGATATGATCAGTTCGTTGCATGGTCAGAAAATCAGATTGACATTGTTGAGCAGCTTGGGGAACAGCTAAATTGAGCATTCATTGAGCATTCATTGTTGAGCAGCTAAAATATGGGGAACTTTTTTAGAAAGTTAAAAGATAATTAATTTGTCAAATGTTAACGTCATTTTAACAGTTCAAAAAGAAGTTCTGAACTTTTCTGTTCAAAATATTCTTCATTTAAAAGTAAATCTAAATTTTCTAAAGACATTTTTGAAAGTTTTTTTTAAAAAAAGGTTCCAAGTGTTTAATCCAAGTTTATTTATATTGATCCCAAATGAATAATATAATAATAAGTAACATATAAATATATTAATATTTTATTAAGTATGTAAGTAGATATATATAAGGGTATACATACATTAATATATTTGAAGTATATAAAATTATAAATTATATATATTATATATTAATGCATGAGAGAAAATATAAAATAAAAATCAATTTTAAAGTTAATGATTTGTATGAATGCTTAATGCTTAATACTTAATACTTAATATATTGAACTGATAATGCATTGATTATATATTACCAGCATGCATTATTATTATTATTATTATTATTAATTATTATTATTTCTACTCATTTATGTTACCATTATTTGGTTTTTGATTGTTGAATGCAACCCTACTCTTTATCTCCTCCTGACCTTATTCAAACCTCTTAACTTTTGCTCAAAATTTAAAAGGGAAAAAAAAAAAAAATGACTTGATCCATTTTTTCATTAAGGTTTAACTTGACCAAGGATCAACAGTAAACAATTTTTCCAGTATTATTGAAGACCCAAAAAGTAAATATTCCCAGGTCAAGAGATTTCCTTAAGCTAGCTTTTTGCTGTTGTTGTTATTAGGACAGTGAGTAGAGCTATTTCTTGGACCTACCATTGACATAATCAGAAATTCCCTTTGATGGTAATGGTGAGGTTCACTGATGGTGTTATCTTCAGGTTTAAAACACCTTTAGTATCCTGGAGACAGAGACTTAAATCCAGTATGACTGAATCAATCTTTAAACTTCAAAGGCAGATAAATCAATTACTCCTGTGTGATGTTTGGTATAGACCTTAGAAATGGCTGTCCTTTCTGCTCTGTGTGGAGAGTAAAGTTGCAGCAACTTTATTTCTGAAATAAAGGAGTTGCTTTTGTGAATACAGTAAACAGTAAACTAAATTTCCAGAATTACGCAGTGGTTTGGGACATGGAAATTTTTTTTAAAATACCTTGGAATGAAAGATAATTAGATACAAAATATTCAGTGTATTTACATAATCTTCCTGATTAACTAATAACCTGGAGCTCAGATATACTAACAAACGTAAGACATATTTGATGTTTGAATCATTTCTATTCATTTTCAGCCAATACTTATTCCTTATATTATATACTTATATTATATATATTATATACTTAAATACTTATATTTCAGCCAATATTTATTCATCTGATAATGATCAGCTAACTAAGTAGAAAGAAGTTAAACTCTGAATGATCGATGAAGTGCAAAAAGACTTCATTAGAGAAAATTTTAAATGGATATGTGTCCATCTATGTTCTGACAGATGGTGCTTTCCCCTTACGCTGTCTGTGTTCAGAAATATATATTTTTTTTAATTATAATACTACTTTAAATTTCACTTCACAAAATAAAAATATTTACAAATCAAAATGAATGGCTGATTATGTAATAAATCCCTGAACCTGATTAGTTCCAGGACTTCATGAGTCTGGAACATATTGGAAATTTTTAAATTTCAAAATCTCTTTCAAAATTAAAAAAGAGATTCAAAATCTATTTCTAACAATATTTAATGAACTTAAATACAAGAACTTAAAAATTGTCTTCATTTTCATAATCTGTCAGTTCAAAGACAAAGATTTTGAGAAGCAAAATATAACTTCCTCAAATGAAATGTGAAATGCACTATTGATTTTCTAAACTTTATACATCAAGTAAAGGTTTTAGGAAGATTAGTTACCTGCCTAGACAGCTTCCAGACAGATTATGTTTCATTTGTATATATTTTTCAAACATTAATATAGTGTTGTTGTTTTTTTTAATATCTATTACCAAATTAATATATTTGAGGAAATGAAAGGATTTTATTGGTAAAATGAATTGAAAGTATTTGTTATTAATTCTTTCTCTTTATCAGCAGGACTGCTGTCTAGTCTCTCAAGCAGACAATCTCCAGTACAATACCATCTGATGCTGTCATTAAATCCTCAGCGTCAGGTTTCTGTAGCAACAGAAGAGCTCTCCCTGCTCCACTGTCTACATCTGAAATCCGGAACAAAAACAGTTAATATTTTTCTGTTCTTCTACTGTTTTTGACAGGCTAAGTCTGAGAACTTCTGTATCTCGAAAGAAGTGGTAAGTAGCAGTTAAAGTTTGTGATTATTGAATTATTATTAAAGTTTGTGATTATTGAGCTGTATGTTAGTTGTTGATGTACACGCACACCAGATGGTGGCCTGCTGCACTCTCCACCAGATTAGACAGATAAAGCCTGGGCTATATGTAGGCCTATACATGTAAACCATAAGAGGTTACAGGGCTTATTTAAGACAGCAGATCTTGAAAAGCTTTACTTTCATTTGGCTATAAATTTTACAGGATGAACATATTACCAAGGTGTTTAAAGTTAACTTCAGTGCTATTGTTTTCACACTGTTATCCCTCTCTGGGCTGACAATAACAAGCAGCATATAAGTAATGTAGAGCATAACAGGTTTAGGAGTTGTTTGCAAAATTGGCAACTCTACATGACTCAAAATACATGATAATAATTATAAATACTAACCAGAACTGAGATATAATTTTCAGAAAAACTGTGAAATAGTTCTGAATGGGATTTAAAGACTCATTTTTTTGTACTCATTAATATACTCTACATAAAAGCTTTTTTTTTTTCAGATGAATAAAACTGAAGAAACCACCTCCTAAAATCAGGGGGGTTGTTTGTTTTCTAAAAAATCGTTTTTTCCTAAAGCCAGTGTAAAGCCCATGCGGTTAGCTTGGACAGTTCATAGATCAGTAGAGTTCTGAGTTTTATTTTAGTAGTTACCTATTCTTCTTCACATTTTTATGATCTTATTCTGTTGTTGTTATCGATAACATGGATTACACTTTAAAGGAATTTGACTTAGGTACAGCATTCATTTATTTGGATCAATATCTATGCAAAGTTCTGCAGACATTTAAAAACATGATAAATAAGCCTGAAGTACAGTTACTGGTATACAAAATTTAGTTATGCTAATAAGGAAAGTTATTGTTGTTACCAGTTGTGATTGTGGTTTTATTGCCTAAATTAAACCAAGAGATTGTGTATGCTTCTGAAAACTGGAAGAAAGACAGTAACATTTATATATCATAACCCTTGTTGATAATGCATTTATGAAACTGTGTTTTGACATTTTATTAATGAGACAGGACATCACAAAGAGGAAGAAATACTGTAGTATCAAGAACTTTTACAGAATCTGTATTTTTGCCCTTTTATCAGGCATCTCCAGTGCTCACTTCTAGAGAAATTTAATCATTTTACCATAAAATTATATCTTTATGTGCAATACTAATTTTTAAATAACTGTGAAAGTTGTTAAACTCATGAATATAATATCCTATTTCATTTTTTAAGTAATTTGCTCTTTAATTATAGTGATTACTAAGAAGTCTTTAGGAGATTTCATTAAAAAACAATGGTCATATAATCAAGGGTTAAACCTCTTTGCTGAAGTAACCAGAACATATAGTCATTGTCTATGGGCCTTTTCCAAGAAATATCAGTGATAGCTGGCCTTTGCTAAAGAACAGTGTGATATTAGAGAGAGCATATTCATCTGAAAGGCATGCAAATATTTACTGACAATATGTCATAAATATTTAATATTATTTTAATATGACAAATTTAAATGATTTTAATATAGGAAGTTAAATACACCTTTATACATTTTAGGTTCATGGCATTGCACAACTGAAATGTCACTTGGTACTTACATGTCTGTGAAGGGCAGTTGAATAAACCCATCTGAGGAGTCTGTGTGTTTGAGGTGTCTACTTGGTACAATTTACAACAAGAAAGAGGGTAGGAAATAGGCAGACCCTTGACCACACAGTATGATGCTAGTAGCAGTATTGAACTGATTTGATGATGAATGTGGAATGGAAAAAATCCATACTTGGAACTTTGACACAGTCATCCCTTTTGCAAAGATATGAGGATAGTAAAAGGATAGAGCATTAGAGAATCAAAAACAAACAAAAACAGACATCTTGACCACACATTACAAACAGCACATAAGGTTTACTCAACCTCAACCTTGCAAAGGTCCATTGTATATCCACACTGTGCACGACAGTGCTCTGGACCAACCGTGGAAACAGAAACAGCTGTAGAACTTGAACTGTGTTTTTAATGATTTTCAGCAATTTTCTTAGTCTACCTTTAATTTTAAATAAACTTTCCCTTCTTTGAAATAGAATTGATAGCTTCCTACTGTGCCAGTGATGTTGTACTTGATGTTATAACATTTCTAGATATTTTGGATCTGTATGGGGCTGTGTAAGTACCTAGACAGATCTTGGATCAGCTTATTATAAACACAAAGCAACTGATCCTCATTTTTTTTTGTTTGTTTGTTTTTGTTTTGTTGTTGTTGTTGTTGTTGTTTTTTAAAAACAAAAGTGTTTCTGGAGAAACAATTATGCCCATGGGAACACAGCTGAGTATTCAAGGTTAAATGGAGGCAGAATTATTTAGTCATGTAGTCATTGGTAAAGTGCTTGGCCTGGAGAAATCAAAAAAGGAGAGTTTATCTACATCTTTATCTCTGCTGTCAAATTGGTATTCATAATAACACTAACTATTCAATATTTTTTCACTATTTTACTGACAAGAAATCCAGTTAAAAATTATGTAATCAAATTTTAACAAATCAGAAGCTCATCTGCCAAATTTATGATAAGTATTTTTACTTCTCTTACAGACTTACATTACAGAAAACATAGAGATTTGCACACAGGTTCATTCTTGTTTTCCTCCAGGGACTTCTCATTCTTTATTCTCATTCCCTAATAGTGAATTATAGCATGAATAGGGAAAAAATATTTTTGGGCTTTAATATATAAATATATATGTATATTTAAATAGTACCCTCCCATGCTCTGAACAATGTTATGCAATGAATGCTAAAGAATATTATATTCTTTATATATGATATTCTAGAGAATATGATATGCTGTAAACATAGACAATTTGTGCTCCTAAAACCATTTGGGAGAGTTGATTTTCTTCTGGTGTTACACTCCTTGAGTTGAGACGTCTTAATATATATATTTTTTTCTCATAAGCATTTGTTGAATATAGTTTTATTATAAGATTTATTAGAGTGAACATGCTGACAGAAACTGACTATGATAGAAGCAGCAACATGATGATTTCATGTCCATAATGATGTATTTTGTTATCTTCTACCCGTTTTGTCAGTGTAGCATCATTTCTCTTATACCAGTCAAATTAGTAACATTTGAGCCCCAAATTCCTGAGGCTCAACTAGCTATACAGAGAAAGAAAAACAATGTAATTGATTCCACCAATGAAAACCACTTCTCTGGAAAAGATGCATGGCAGAGTAAAATAAATTAATAAAATAAAATAAAATAAAATAAAAACATAAAATAAAATAAATAAAATAAAATAACTTTCTATACTTTAGTCATTTTGTAAAAAAAAAAAAAAAAAAAAAAAATCAACTTTTTATGAAGTTAGCAAATCAAACAGACAGAAGAACAATTGAAAATCTACTGAAAAAAAAAATGCCTGTGCAAATGGAATGCAAGAATAGATCATAATTTGTCATTCAAAGTGTTGATGACAATGTGTGTATTGGAAAGCATACCTCTGACAAGAGTGGTAGTAGAAGTCACCTTGTTCTTAAAATGTATTCAGCGTGAATTTCAGACTAAAGTGTCAAAGATATTTAAGGTTAATAAAGATTTTCAAGGTACATGATGAAGAAGCTGCTAGTAGCTATAAATATATCTTGAACATTGACATTCTGGATCACTCCAATTATTGTACCAATTATAAATCATAATAATTATTTATTAAATCAAAAGGGACAAAGATTCATTTTTTCTATAAATGTTATTCATTGATGCAGGCTGTAAAAAATCTTAGCGTAGACTGTCAAGCTTCTGCTGTATCTGTAGGTTCCCTCTAACCCCCTCAGTCTTTTATTGGCTTTTCTAAGTTTTTATGTCTCCCCAACAGCAGTGTGCTCTTTTTAACATCTTCTCTTGGAAGATAAGAACTGTTTTTTTTTTATTTTTTTATTTTTTTCAATTCATCAACGCTACATTAGTAAATCTGGACATAGTGTTTGCAGGGTAGACTCCCTATGGCTCTTTTTTTATTGTTAGACACTTGTTGTTAGATGAACATTGTTCAGTTTTTATCTTAAAGGATCTATAGTTCTTGCACACTTGTTTCTTCACAGATTGAGTGGATGCTTCTTGCATGGCTAATAGCATATAGATAGGTCATTGGTGGACTATATGAATTTACATTTCCTAGACAAAGAAATAAGCTACACAGAAATCTTTCCTCTCTTTGGCACAAAGAACTGTTCTATGAGAGCTACACAGATCATTCTTCATAGGAAAAGAGAATTCAATGTGCCTGAAATATTTTAATGGGACAAAAGAAAGATCACAGAATCACAGAATCACAGAATTTCTAGGTTGGAAGAGACCTCAAGATCATCGAGTCCAACCTCTGACCCAACGCTAGCAGTCCCCACTAAACCATATCCCTAAGCTGTTCTTCCAGGATTGTTAGTCATTTTGAAACTTTGGAGCTCTTTTCCTTCTTGTCAAGATATTGCTATGAATTTCCATAGTAGTCTCCTGCTTCTTACAAGGTTTAAAACTACTTTTTTGCACTTGCTTGAGGAGGGTTTGCAACTTATGCATTCTTCTCTCTGCTTACTCACTGAATATATATATGTCTTATATATATCTTATATATCTTATATATATCTTATATATCTTATACAGTTTATGTTAGCTTAAATGAGATACTGAGAATAACTAAAATTTTACAGGGGTGCAGAACATATATACTATACATAACATATACTATATACTATATATATACTATAACATATATGCAGAACAAAATACCCAAGCTATGTCTCTTAAGAGGTTAGTTTTCTTAAATGCTAAGTTGGTGAAACAATATCTACTTTGCATCTTTTGAAGTAGAAATGATATATTCAGTCTTAAGATGAGCACAATTTGGGGTTTGTCTTGGTAAAAAAAAAAAAAAAAAAAGTTTCATTTCTTTTTATTTCAATGAAGAGAGCTAAATAACTTTGTGGTGTATTATTTTCTTTTTATCTATTTAAACTGATTTCTCCTCTTCTTCCACACTTAAGTTAGACTACTGAACTAAAAACATAATGTTCCTCCAGTCTTATTTCACTACACATCTTGCCAGTAAACGTTCATTAATACAATGTTTGTGAGATACTTATATCTCTAAGTAATTTTATTTTTGCAGACTGTCACTGAAATTAGTGTTGGTGTTAATATCTAGTTTTCAGGAAACAGTAAGAAAGAGAGAAATGAAAACTAGGAAGAGTAGATATATTACTACACCTTTGTAAATTCCCTCTTTTGGTGTCTAATACTTTGCCATTTAGTTGGTTCTAAACAATGCTGCAGCCTTGGGAAAGTCTATGAAAGGAGCCAGGTGCTTGCATATATTTGCAAATTCTATGTAAAATAAATAATTAAATTAAATTAAATTAAATTAAATTAAATTAAATTTTAAAAAAATCCAAGCAAAATATTTCTTCTAAAAGTCATCTTATCTTTGCATAAGGACTTCAGATTTGCCTTCTATAATGTCCTCTTTATTTATCAGACTAATCTCAGTGTATCTTTTGTTGCCTGTGGGTGGTGGGTTAAGCAGCAAAACGAACCACCTCGTGGAAGGGACTGCCTTTCTCATTAATTTTCACTCTGTGGTGAGAAGTGCTACCCTATGTTCACTTTACATAGAAAACTAATTAGATATTTTCCTATCATTTTGCAAATCGTACAACAGTAACTCATATGCAATGTTATTGATCAGAATTTCTCTTCTGTCCCTGCTGTTTTACAGTACATGCTTGTTCTTTTACAGAGAAATGATGCATTGCTGAAAGCAGAGTAGTTATTTATACTCATGTAAATGTAAGAAAGACACTTTTAAGACATCTCATCATTAAAAAAGTGTATGTCCTTATCTACAGCTACATGGATGAATCACTTTCTGTTACAATGAATACATATTTTCCCCACTTGTCACCTAGAAAATAATTTATTTTCATTCATTGTCAGATTTTGCATCCGTAGAGGTTGGATCTGTGTGCTGAAAATTAAATGGTGATTTATAACATAAGGGGGGAAAGTACTAGGGCATTATGACCTTGTCACAGCCTTGAATTATTCTCTTGTTTTTGAAATAGGTAATAATATTACTTTTTGCCTAAGACATTCTAGATGCTTCTGGAATCAGACCAGCAAATACTGTGGTGTTTAGCATGCTTTATTTGTGTTGAAGTCTTAAAATAAGCAAAGTGCAATAAAACTATTTCTTATTGTGTTATTAAATGTTATACCCTCTTGTATAATCATACATAACCTAATATCTCACCGTCTTGAATATATGTTCTGATTATTTTATCTAAAGTATTATGAACTGTATTTTTAAAATAGTGGCAGTATGTAAAGACGAAAAACCTACATGTAGCTTACATGAAGGTTATGAAGTAATGGAGAATTAAAGCAGCCTTTCCTAGTCTTTGGAAACAATACTTGAATGAT
The DNA here is from genome assembly GCF_009819795.1 of Aythya fuligula. NCBI lineage: Eukaryota > Metazoa > Chordata > Aves > Anseriformes > Anatidae > Aythya > Aythya fuligula. Next base: position 90,397,239 of record NC_045561.1, read on the forward strand.
CATATAAATAATGTCATATTTTGTCATGCTTTTTTTCAGCTCTGCATTTCAATTGCTTTATTTCAAGTGAATGTGAGGCTAACATAGTTGTGACCCATAGCCCGCAAGTTTTGCAAATTTAGCCCATTGTGTTAATGGATCCTACTCAATATAGCAATGACTAAACTAGTTAACATTAATGCTCACTTATGAATATTACACATCCTAAAAGCCTGTGGCTACAACATAAAGGGCATTTGATATGCCAATTAATTTTTCTAAATTGCAGAACTTCTCCAGGGTGACAAAAGACTGTTATATGTTATTCAGATAATGTTAGTCAGTTAAATTATTTAACATGTCCTTTCTTTTTCTCTTGTTTTCCAGGAAATATTTTTGTTTATTACCCCAATTGCCAGAACACCTAATTAAAACAAAAATGATTTTCAGCCTTACTTTGTTATATGCTATATATATAACATAACAACATATCAGAGAAGCCTTAACAACATATCAGAGAAGCCTTAACAACATATCAGAGAAGGCAAAGACCAGCAACATACTGGAAAAAGCAAAACATTGTTAAAAATGAGGCTGGCAGAATGGACTGAGTATCTACCCTTTTGATTCTATTACACAAATCACTTTAATCTCAACATGAAAAAAGAGGAATTTTGCCAAACATGTCAATTTGGCCAAGCTCTGCTTTTCATCCCTACTCCCTGTCTTGTTTTGCTAAATTAAAAGACTTGATTTCTTGCCTGTTAATTAATTTGCATAAGTAGCAGCTTTTATCACTCACAATAGAATCTCTGCATGATGATTCATTGTATTGAAGGAAGCACACATATCTGCTTTCTATTTTTATGACTGACAATGTCCAAGCAGCCATCTCCCTTATGGCATTTGAAGAGGACAGCAGATGACAATTTCAAGAACATTTAGAGAGTTCATTTAATTTTGTACCTCAGCAAATCCTTTCAATAATCTTTGCCACAAGAAAAGGTACATGTTGTGCAACTTCCTTTTCTCAATACACTCATTGTCATAAGAATGAGAAACAGTACATAATTGACAAGGAATAGTTTTGCCATCTAACAAACTACCAAACTGCTGTAAATTTAAAAGCATTTTTAAAGACTTTAAACATTGCCATTAATCCAACCCTTTCTAAGAGCAGAGGTTTCTAAGAGCAGGTGACTGATTAGCAGACCATAGTGAAAACTGTTGAAAGGGTTGAGATAACACTTTTGGCTGTTTCTCACCACAGCCCCCCCAAAGTCATAACATACAATTGGAAGTGCTACTGTTCTTAGCTTCCTGCCAAGAACAAATCAGTTTGACCAAGTGCTGGTCCACAGCTGGAGGGCTGCCTGAAGTAACAACACAATCATGCCATACTGAAGTGCCTCACACATTAAGTCAGACACAGTGTGATACAACGATTGCACATAAAATGCATCTTATTAAAAACAAAGACACAAACAAATCCTGTGATCAGGGCAGGACACCAGATTGCATGCATATTTTTATTGTGTTTTCTTTCATATAGAAAGTCATTTTTACACTACGAATGTCTTAATTTCATATTTATATGGTATGTTATTGATGACATCTCATGCTGAAATGAAAGCTGATAAAATAGATCAATGGCTACCCATTCCCATATCAGGTGCAAATTTACCAAAGTGGCGTTGGTGCTACTCCTACATCACGCCACTCAGTGCTGTGTTCATCTTATGGCTCTTTACTTTTATGAAATCTGCTTTTCATTGTTGTGTACATTTTTTTATGAGGCTGCTTTAAATAGGATATGTCTGCATGTAGCCCTCTAAGGACTGTAGTACTTGAGCTCAAGGTGTAAACTGATCCAGTTCATCAGCAGGATGGCAATCATTTTGTATATTTATACAAAACATTCTTACACAGAGACTGCTTTAGACACCACATTGTACTTGAAGCTGGAATAGAAGCTGGAAAACAATGCTGCTTTTCATTATCAGAAGGTCTGTTTTGTTTCTAACACTACTGCACCTAAAAGTAAATTGTGAGATTCAGTAATGAAAACCAGGGCACAGAGAAATTAGCAGTCTCTGAGATATCCTCACCAGTAGAACTGGACATCATTAGACTAATATTTTTATTAAAAAAAAAACTTTTCCATAGTTGTTAAACTGAAACAAAGCATAGTTTTTGTTTTGTTTTGTTTTGTTTTGATTTGATTTGTTTTGTTTTTCCTGTGGCAGCCAGTCCATATAATCATAAACTGTATCTCCAACTGAAAAAACCTGGACAAATAATGCTGTAGCAAAAATGCATGCTTTGTTACTTTTCTTTTTACTATATTGATTTAAATTTTCAGAAAGGAAACGTAGTAGAGGTATCGTACTGACAGATTTTTGAAAAGAACTGTTCTGAAAGAATAGAATAGAATAGAATAGAATAGAATAGAATAGAATAGAATAGAATAGAATAGAATAGAATAGAATAGAATAGAATAGAATAGAATAGAATAGATGTGTTTAATCAGACTATTCAAGAGACTTACAGATCTACCAAAATAGTCAAGTGTGTGTATATCACTATCACCTCAATTTCCTTAGAATCCAGAGGTGGTTAAACAGTTTCAGAATTTCAGGTGAACAGAGACCTAACTGCTCATCTTTCCTTCCAGTAATATTTATCATCATCATCATCATCATCATCTTTTACCCCTCTGACCAATTTCCATCAGTTTCAGCAAGTATGACAATGGAAAGTACTGCTTTCTCTCAAAAAGCACGTCCTTTTTCTTCTCTTCTTGTACTTTCTCCCTTCTTCCTGCAGAATACTGGTTTTGTGTATGTTGCACCCCTTCCATTGTTCCACTGAGACAAAGTTTATTCAGTCTGGTTTGTATATATATATATTTTTGTCAGACAAAAGACTAGTAGTTCCTGTCTTTCTAACAGAAAAATAGGTGATGTAGGAAAATGTTGACTATCAAAGGACAAGAAAACAATGCAAGGAACTCATTATATCGGAAAGCATTAGTCAGAAACACACACATACATCCAGATATGTTCCCCAAACTGCCAAAATAAACATCTGATATAGAAAATACTTTTGGATACTTATTAAGGAAGAAGCATTGCTGTGAAAGGTAATTAGTGTACTCTGTAATTCTATTTCAGTGAAACATAGTTTCTTGCCTTTCATATTCTATACAGAATGCTATTTCCCTAATTAGGATTAAGAGAGCTTGTGCTCCTGAGCTAGAGTTAATCCCATCTCTAGTTTCTTTGAAATCTCTCTCTCCCTCTTTGCCTCTCTTCCTTTCTCCCCCTCTTCCTCTCTCTCTCTCTGGTCTTTGGAAGTCTCAGAACTCAGTCCATTTCTTGCTTGGTTAACTAGCTATTTTTAATTTGCTCTTCAAATCATATCATCACAGCAAGCCTGTGTGTTTCTTGGTGAATTCTTTAGCTAAGAGCCATGTGTCTCCTGACTACCACCTAAGTGTTAAAAGGCAGAGTGAGAGTAGAAGACTGGTACTTTGTCAAATAGTTGACACAGCAACGTTTTGAAGGGCACTACAACTTAATATAACGTCTGTCCTTAGAAAAATCATTGAACCTACAAAAAGAAGTTCAGTCAGAGAATCTGGGTGTTCAGGACCAATTTTCAGATGGTCCAGGCCATTCAGCTTTTGCTCACTTCAAGTAGTTCTATTTTAACTATGCTGAGATTCAAGTGCTGTGATTCCCTGCTGTCTACACTAGAACAGCTCTCTTCAAAAAATGCCCTAGATATGACTTTCAAGAAACTATATGTGTAATTTTATAACACTAACTCTTTGTAAGAGGCTGGATCACCTTGAAGACAGTGTCTGATGTCACTGCCTGGAGAGATCATTTTGTTCATTAGGAGAATTGTATCTGCTAGATCCTATGAGGCAGCATCCTGACATCATTAAACAGATAGGTAGATAGACATGGCACAAAGACTCCATGGGTACAAAAAGAGAGACAAAAGCCAACTCAGCCAACATTTCAATGGTCTTTTTGAATAAAAAGTTTGAAATGGTCTTTATATGTAGAATTTTATAATTTGCCTGTTACAGTCATTGCAATTGAATGTGTAAACTAACGTTTTAGTTGCTCCATCTCAACTGGAGATGGAGCAACTTTCTTTTAAAGAATAGGTAATTGCTCAAATGATATAAAGCATTGAGCAGAGGTGTTGCTTAATGCAATTCTGAATCAACATACTTTATCTGCTTTCTTTTACTTTACAGTTTCAAAACTGTAGTGAGCAAAAAAGAAGAGTAATAGTGACTCTGCTTTGGAGCTTTTGGTCAATTCTGAAAGTTAGTAGGATACCAAGACCAAAGGAAGATTTAGTGTTGTAGGATAAGGCATATAAAACAAGGCAAGACTATGAGATTAATTCAAAATTAATCAATGACAAGCTCTCTATTTTTTTTTACTCATTATTTTGTAAATTAGTAATTTAAAGAGCTATGCTTTATTCTCATTAAGTGATTTGTCATGAGAACTCTGAAGAATTGTATGCCCAGTAAATTATGTGAGATCAGGTTGAGTTCTGTGTTTCTCCTTCTTTTCCATATATTGTTTCAATGCAAATGTTTCCAGCTGAAGAAGGAAAACAGCTGTTAAAAAAAATCTAAGTTATATATTTATGTATAACGCACAGAAACAATCATAAAGAAAAAAAGTTTACAGCGAGCAGGACAGACAGACATAAACTGCTGACCAGCTGCTATAGATGGCCACACTGCATTGTAGCTGGGCCTCATCTTTGAGTTCTCCAGGCTCAGGAAAGCTTTCAATAAAAAAAAAAAAAAAATAAATAAATAAATAATAATAAAAAAAAAAGCTTGCATAGCAGGTGGTTCTTGTGATCACTTTATCAATCTGTTTTGCTCATCAGATTTCTTGATGTGATGCTGGGAACTGCACAAAGAGGGTATCATAGGTCTCTACCATGTGTTTGGATGGCATTTGTCATAATTAAGCATAATCACAAAGAGGATTTTTATTTTTTGAGGTAATTGGACAGTCAGACACTTTGTCTCCTTTATATAACCAATGTCAAAGAAAGAATTTGGAAATCCTCAATTTATCTCTTAAAGACAATGTCTGCAGTAACACTATTATGATGGTAAGCAGAAGGGGAATTCTTAGATCATGGACACAAAGGAAGCCCATGCAAAAAGCCAAACACAGGAATGTGGAAGTTCCTACTGGAATACTCCAATTAGTGTGTATCTATTAACCTACTCAGCTTTTATCTGTTAAAACACTGAGCTGCATTTATGGAACATGGTTAATCCTATTCATGGTGCATCAGGTTCTCTGGTGCTTGGGAAATCAAATCACAGTGAACAGTTTAAGCTTTGCAAAAATGCAATCATAGAAGCATAGAGATGAAAACACTTTAGTTGTAGGCAGATTGGGGTCTACATACAAACTGACTTTTTTTGTTGTTGTTATATACAGCCTAAGCAATAACACTATGAATCTAAGTGGTGACAAAATAAAGTTAATATGCAGTAGTTAAAATAAGGATGTGATTCTTTGGAGATATCTTCTGAGTGATCTTTCTGGATATTAAGCCATATGTATTTAAAAAATCTATGTGAACACACAAAAAGTTAACATTTTTAGCAATGTTGATAGCAAACATTAACTTGTTTATTTGTAATCCACATGAAGCAAGGTCAATTATAACAGTAATGACAAAATATTTGTTATACTTAGGAAAAAAAATCCATATGAAGAAAACTGGAAGATTTGAAAGTGAGAAAATCACCTAATATATGTCACATTTCTTCTACCTGTGAAAGAAACTCTATTGACAATAGAGAGCTCTATTCTCTATTAAGAATTGACATTCTTAAGCCACTTGGAATCCACAAAAACTTAGACATTTCATTTTATTGGAACACGTATTCTTTTCTTAAGAGTAAGATGAATCTGAGCACAACATAGCCAGTCTATGTGTCTATATGTCTACTATATGTCTGAATTTTTACATAACTGTTTCACAGATATGGGGAGAAGGGTGCCCTTATTTTCACTACTCAGGTCAGCCATTGCAGTTTCTTCATAGCCGCATGGCTTTGTTTCTATGTGTAAAAAAGGACCAATTTATAAATATGCTGTCAAGTTTAGCTACCTGGAACTGATTTGAATGCTTTTTTAAAACAGGAATGCAAAGTATAGAATGAAATGGTGCAAAATGGCCAGGGGATGCACACCAAAGGAATTAAAAAATGTGGTTAAAATATAGATCTCTTCTCACTATCTCACTATCTGAGAGCTACAAGATTGCAATCATAACAGAGTAATGAAAATGGATTTAGCTGATGCCATTTCTCATTTTCATTACCATCATTTTCATGAGAATGGATGAATATTGTGCTATTTTGTATTCTTGTGGCAATTTTTGTCACAAATGGATTCATGCCAAGCCATCTTCTGTTCTTGTTAATCTTTGTCAAGAAGGCAGAACACCAAATTTTTCATGACCCACTGAATTCATAAGAATCTGTAAAACTTCTTCAGGCTTGCCAAATTCAAACTTCTCTTTTTGGTGGTTTGGATAGTATAACCCTCTGTGATAAAACAATACCAGTAGAAACAGAAAGCATGAGAAACACAACAAAATATTAAGATTTATTTTTCTTAATGTAGTTTATAGCTAGAACAGTAGAAAATATAAAAATGTAATACCTATGGAGACAAGTGCATAGAGGTCATAAGTGACTTAGTTAACTATTTAGGTTTTTACATTTTCATGGAAAAGTAGGGATATACATCCAAAATACTTCTAGCATACATATGTGTACTTGGTATTTAAATTATGACAATAAGACATAAAGATATTGATTGTAACCAAAATTCAAACCCACTATGTTTTCATTGTAGTGAAATATGTATGGTGGAGCTTAAAAAAGGCAGAGAAGGCACCTCAAACAACATATACAATCCTTTTTATATGTGTATACATGTATATTTGTGCATAAGCCATTTGACTATCATTTTGAGCTAGCCTGTTCGAATTAGTTTATTTTTATTTTTTTTACTTTCTCTTCAATCTACTTCTGATTCATATCAAATACATGAAATAGTAATCTGAATACTATTCATCAAACATTCATCAAATATCTGAAATAGTAATATATTTGAAATAAAACAAGTCCATACAAGCATTATATAATCATTGGCATTACATAACTTACAAATTGATGTATTTTTGCTTTACATGCTGAAAGAAGAATATAAGATAGCATGGTAATTCAAGTAGGATGGTGGAATTTATGTATGTATGAAACTCTCCTCCACATAGGGATATGTTCTTATTCCTATCTTGAACAAGACTGCATGTGATCATTAAATAGGTTGATACATTTGTGCGTGTGTGTCATGGTGTTGGCAGAAGGGGCTGCAGGGGAACACTGTGAAGAGAAGCCAGGGCTGCCCTTTGCTGGGCACAGCCAGTTCCATATGGCTCCAACTGTCCTACCATAGGGGGCACAGCTGGGCCTGGCAGCCAAGACAGCAGTGCCTTTAGGAGAGTGTTTTCAAGCATGGGGAGAAAGTGCCCAGCAGACAAAGAAAGGGGACAAAAATTCAACACATGGAACTGTTAAGTGAGGTGAAGAGCATGACTGCCTCCTCAGAGCTGCTCTGGTCTAGGACCACTCCTGCAGAGCTGCCAGGGCCCAGCCTAGTGCCATAGGACACAGGGTCTCTGGCCAGACTGGCCAGGGGTACATGGTTACTGTTTTCTCCTTTGCAGTTTCAACAGGTAGCAAAGCTAAGCACATATCCAAGATACGCACAAACGTACACAAAGAGAGACAGGATAGACATAACCGGTCGTGCAGGCTATTCCATAACTGGGTAACGTCAACAGCACTTACACACAGGACTCTTGCAAAATATAGACACAGACAGCCACAATCCCTTCTTCCTCTTCAGGTGGTACAGATAGATGGTCCCTAGAGAAAGCTCACTCATAGCACTGTCTAGGTTTACAAGCACACCTACATTTGCGAATCATTTGAGTACTGGCAAAGCTCATCTGTCTGACTAGCACCCCTGCCTGGATCCCAGATCCCTTGCCCACTTCAAAGGTTGCTTTCTCACCAGCTGGTCCATATTAAAGCTTGCTGTGCACACACATACACGCAGACCTACACATACACACACACACATGCACACACACGCAGACCTACACACACACAGACACAGACAGACCTACAGACACACACACAGACACACACACACACACTTATCCCTCAGCCACATCATGTTCTCCAGTCCCCCTGAGCTTACCAACACGGACTCTCCACCAAACTGATAGCACAGCCCAGTGCTGAGGCCCAGAGCCTTTCCATCTAGTCCAGTTTAAAGTTTGCTATCTATACACACACTCATCCCATGTGCTTTGGATTTGGACATACTCACCCCTCCCAGAAGCTGGCACCAGACACATGAGCTGTGACCCATGGCCCTGCTCCAGCGGCTGCTGCAGAGCCCTGAAGTAACCTCATTCACATTGGTCCCCCCAAGTTGCTGGTTTAGGAAAACACACTGCTCCTGTCCCATGGAGCTCCAGGAGCTGGCACCACAACCCACAGGGCTGACACCCCTGGCCTAACTCCAGCAGCTGGCATCAATTTAACTCACATACACACACAGGTCACCCTAATAACTGGAGCTGAGACCCCTGCACTCACTCCAGTAGTTAGCACTAGAGGCCAGAGGTGCCAGCTCCCCTGGTCTGACTCCAGTAGCTGGCACCACTCTTCACTCACATTCACAGTCTTCCTGTTAGCTGGCATATAGTCCCTGCAGCACACAGGAGAGAGAGAGTGAATATGAAGAGAAGTTAGAAAAGATTTAATGAGAAAATATAAGAAGATAGGAAAGACTGAGTTGATCAGGTGCAGAGCTCAGCCAGAGAAGCCCAGCCCCTGATCAGGCCTTTTATACCCCTCTTTTTTCCTCCTTCTCTCCCTTCTCTCTGCACATCCTCCCATGGGTTTGCAGAGCTTTGCCTTTTCCTGATCTCTTCCCAACCCCCCCTTATTTCACAGTCTCAACAACTGGAAAGTCCAGGCTGATCTTCCTGAAACTGGCTCCTGTAGTTTGATAGACCATCAGCTATTGTGACTGGGAGGTTTGTTCCTTGTCATCGTCTCCATGTTTGCTTTGTCAGGTCTGTATCTGAGCATTTAGACTATTGTTCCCCTTCTTTTTTCTTATCATCCCAATCCAGAAATTCTCACTCAGATAACCTTGCTTCAATCAACACTCCCACAATCTGTTCCTTTCCTTATCAATTCATACAACTGACTAGGTTTTGATTCCCATACCATCCTCCCTTTTTAATTATCCTTTGTTGCATTGGAAAAGGTCCTTGACCAGATACAATTAAAGGAGCAGACATTCCTTCATACACGTACCTAAGTCAAGTCTGAATACTGATGAAGTAGGAAAGTTCTTAGTAGTATAGGGTAGAGTACAATAAAGCCATATTTGCATTTGCAAATAAAACAGAAGCCCTGTTGATGAATTAGACATCACAAATTAATAATCATATAACAGCAAGAAGCAAAACTTAGAGCTGCTTTGTTGAATTTATAGGGCCTTACTTTCCCAAAGCAGGAAAGTGAATTTCTTAGCTTCACTTTATTTCTACTTATGCAAAGTAATCTGTAGGAACATATATATTTGAATGCCTGTAAAAAAATTAAGATATTGAACTTTGCTCTTGCACATTGACATGTGTCAATGCTCTAATAAGAAGACTATTACATCCTGAGTGGATGAGAGCAGCATTCACAAACATTGTGCTACTCCTGTGTGATAAGGATTTTGAGGTCACCCCTGCCCTCGGTGTTTCCTGTTTCCTACATATATATAGCTATAATCAATTGCTGAATGTGCTAACTTCAGATGAACTCCTGTTCAGTATTTGTAGGTTTTGTTTTCAGATCTGTGTTGCTTTTATTTATAAGGGCCTCTGTGTCTACCATTAGAAAGCCGATCATGTTCCAAGGTCCACATATTTAAAAGCTGAATACTGCTGTGATATATTCAGTTCCTTGGATATGGACTACCATTACTATATTACTATAATATTACTATATTACTATATATTACTATGTGCTGCAAAATTATTTATGAAGAAATAGATAGCAAAACCAAAGAAAGAGTTAGAGACTGTTTTACACATCTTCATTTGTTAAACAGAACAAGAACACATAAAAGCCCTATGAAACACTTCTAATAAGAAAATTCTGTAATAAGATTGCAGGACTGGTTGTCATTACAATGAACAAACCTTCAAAACCTCAGTAGACAAAGGTTACATTAAGACACCTGCTGTGTAAAGGGCAGTGACAAGTGCATATGCACAATTTTTTATCACTTTTTATTGTATGTAAAACTCTTGCTGATAAAATGCAATGTCGCTATCCTGATGCATCTTTTTCTCTTCATATACATCCTAACATTAAGCAAACACCACACAAAATAATTCAGTTTTCTCTGTTAATTTTTTTTGACTGTAGTCATATGGGAGGTAGAAAGAAATAATCTCCAATTACTCATTTTGGATAAAAACATCAAAACAGAATTCTAAGTTTGTTGTAAGTGTTCTTTCACAAATCACACAAATATTTGTTAGAAATAATTTTAAAGATTTAAAAGAAAATATAAAAGAAAAAAATTTGTTGCTTCAAAATAAAATATAGGAAAGTGGGAAAGTAGAAAGGGAGAGAGAATCAAAGTGGTTAAGTGAAATTAATACTTGCTCTTTTATTTTTTTATTTATTTTTTCCTATTTTTTTAAAACACCAGGAAAAGGTGGGTAATCACAGGAAAATCCTTAATCTTTCTTGCTTTAAATGACCAACAGATTAAACACCTTTCTTGATTTTATTGTATCAGATTTTGTGCAGTGAAACTCAAGTTTTGAGTTTGATCTAGTTTTGATATTTTGAAGTGGACAATACAGGTAGTTCTCAATAAAGCATCTACCAATTGTTATTCAATGAAAAACTGAGAAGGCTGGAAATGTAACTTCCCATGTCTTCATTATTAACACCACCTACAGTGCTATAAATGTATTAGGATACTATATTACCCCTTTCCTTTTTGTTATTGGTTGACACAAACCTGAAAAGCATCTACTAAATTGGTTTTTGCCTTCCTTTTAAATGAGAACCTACAAAGCTGAAACTAGGACTGGTCAAGTTAGGCCTTTGTGAATCTTCATGTCTTTTTCAAATGATCGCTCAGTCACTAGCTCTTTGTGGCAAAGTTTTGTTGTTGTTGCTATTTTGCGTTATTTTTTTTTCTGCTATGATGTGACCTTAGTTAATTATTGGAAGTTTTGTGTCACTATGGACATGTAAATAATAAGCAATAATTTTCCTGTAAATTATGACCTGTCTCAATCAGTTCACTACAAGACCCTGGGCAAAGTAAAATTGCAAAATGTTGACTCTGTGACTGAAGAATTGAACTAAGAACAAGAAAGACAATAATCATTGATGGCACCATTGACTAGAAAAAAGAGCAGAAACTTATAGTAGCTGCCTTACTCTGTTTTAATCCATCTCGGATTAGGTTGATTTGAGCAGGAAGTTCATTTGTTGCTTCTATTACATTGAAGGTGTTCTACTCTCAAGGAGAAAAGAAAATTAATTTATCTTAAGATAAATTAATGTATGTAACAGAATAAGTCTATTTCTATCTCAGATGGTAAAAATTATTTTAATTATGAGAAAAAAAAAAAAGATTATCTAGAAACTGCATCTGTTAAATATATTGTATTCATAATGTCTGTTAACAAAAAGCATATACATAAAAATAGAAATGGAAAAGAACTATAATGAATTCTCATTCAGGGAAAAAGATAGCTTTGTACTATTTTTGTCTTTCTATTGCATACTGGAGTACCATTGTCTGTAGTAATCTACAGTGTTTGTGTGTGTGTGTGTGTGTGTGTTGTTTTTTTTTTTAACCTTATGTTTTATTAATATAAAGCAATTAGTGTCTTCATAGCACACAGACTTTCAGGCATGTTGCTTAGTTGTTAACAAACATAGCGTGGAAGAAACTGATATAATCTTTTCCCTTGTTAACATTTCCAGAGATTCTGACTGATACATTTTTGTTGTTGCTGATGTTGGTTTTTGTTGTAGTTGTTGTTTTACTTGTATGATGGTGGTTTTCATTTGCACATAGATCTAACTTCTAAACAGGTAATAATGACTGACGTTACATTCAATGGTGTGTGATAAGCACTGTGATATAGTTCTTTCCCTGCAACTAATCATGATCAAAAAAAAAAAAATTTGATTTGATCACTTGCTTTGAAATCAGCTATGGCCGATGTAAGCCATATTGTCAACAATTCAGTAAGCTCAGAAAGCATCATCTTCCTAAATCAAAATTTAAATTCCCTGAATTCTATAACTATAGGTATGTTGAGCCAAATTAATAGTGTAGTGTCACTACACCATTACTTTGTTGGAGACTGAACTCACAGATGTGTAATAAGACGGTTGTACATTACACTATTCACTCTGACATACATAATAGAAGACTATAGATTTTGTAGTGCAGGTACATATATTAACGAGATGAAGAAATAGCTTCACTGTGCAGGTAGGTCTTGTAGAAAGTGTTCAATATTAAGCATATTTCCCAACACATACTGTGTTGGGAAAGCCTCTGAAATAAACACTAAATGCAGAGTGTTCTGCTTTTCTAATCTTCATTAGTGCATGGTTTCCAGAAAACAGAAAGTCTACAAGAAGAAAGAACAGAAAATATTGCCATTTCTGAGCATCTGCAAAAGAAGCATTTTAATAATTCTGAAGAATGGGAATTGTTCATACATTGAGTTTTTGACAGATTTATAGATAAACCAGATTATTTAAGGTTATTAACATTTTTGCCTAAACAATACAGTATGCTTGAATATATGTAATATATCCAATACAACACATTCACTGTTATATGCTTGAATATATGTAATATTTCTAATACAACACATTCTCTGTTATTTGGAGATCTCAAATTTGAAAGAGCTTCCATAAAAAATGTAGCTATCATTATTTTGCTTCTGCAAATAATGATGAAACTTGGAAACTGGTTTTTTTTTGTTTGTTTGTTTGTTTTTGTTTGTTTGTTTTTGTTTTTTGTAACTGGAATAATATAATTCAAAGTCTTAAAAGAAGATGAATGAGATTAAAGTAGACGATAGACAAAATAACTGCAATGCCTTTGGTTTATTAGAAGTGACAGAGAAATAAACAGTCACTTGTTATGAATAATCGAGGGACTTGTTAGAAAAGTTTAGTGCATAAAATGACATTTTCTACTACTTCTGCATTAGTAAATAGATCTGCTGCGTATTGCCAATAGCACTTGCATTTATCTAAAGCATTGAGAAGAAAAGCTTCCAAGGTTTTAAATGTTTCAGAAAAATTATAATTTATGTCAACATGGAGAATATTGCATTTGAAGTTCTCAAATTTTAATTTCATTGATACGATTTTTAATACCCATGTACATTTATTATTTGGTATGAATATAGTGTTCATAAGCTTTCCGTACCCGACTGTGTTAAATAACCAAAAATCAATGCATTATTAAATTAGTATTGTAAAGGTTAAGTATGACCGCAAAGAAGTCAGATAATACATGAATATCTTCAGAAGAATGGAATGAATATCTTTAGAAGAACTGATATGTTGTGTAGAGGTTGTGGTGATGTCAGTTTTTGTTGTTGGTGGTGGTGGTGTTTTTTTTTTGCTGTTGTGTGTTTTTGTGTTTGTTTGGGTTAGTCTGATTATTTGTTTTTTTTACAGAATTCAATAATTTCCACTCAAAAAAAAAAAAAAAAAAAAAAAAGGGGAAGAAAAAAAAAAAAGCTCCAGAAATATAAAATGCATTCTGGAGGACTGAATTTTGGATTATCAAATGCATTTATTTCAATTTATTTCAACTTTGCCATATAATCAAACTGTACCAATAAGTATGGCCTAAACAGCACTTGTTATGATTACAGAATTTATTTCACATTATTGAAAATAATCACATAAATGCATGAATGGTTTCACTCATAATAAATGTATTACTCATAAAATATATAAATCATTAAAAATATTTGCTAAAAATTATGGAACATGTACTTTTAGAATAGCAACCTAATCTGATTAATGTCTCATTATAATCAACTTTTTACATAAGTGAAGTGTACACTAAAATTATAGCTGGTTATGTTAATTTTCCTTGGACTATGAACTTCCCAACTATCCTAAAAATTGGAACCATTCTATTTTAATATAAACAGAAAAGATAGCATATTAAGATAACTTTAATTTAAGCATGAAGTGTTTTAATTTTTCAATATCTTAAAATAGTAAAATTCTACAGTATTTTACTTCTTAATATTTAGTTCACAAACAAACAAAAAGTTTCTAATGAGGTCTATGGACGAAATAGAGGCTTATCTGTATTCACAGGTGGGATAAGGATCTTAGTCCCGGTAGACTGGAAGCTGGCAAATGTTGTGCCGATTTTCAAGAAGGGTCAGAAAGAAGACCCTGGCAATTACAGGCCTGTCAGTCTCACGTCAGTGCCTGGTAAAATCATGGAGAAGATGGTTCTCAAACTTATTGAGGCACACCTGGGGGACAAAGCAGTCATTGGTCCCAGCCAGCATGGGTTTGTGAAGGGTAGGTCCTGCCTAACTAACCTGATTTCCTTTTATGATAAGATCACCCGTATGGTGGACCAAGGGAAACCAGCTGATGTGATTTTTCTGGACTTCAGCAAGGCTTTTGACACGGTTTCCCATAGGATCCTACTGGACAAAATGTCCACCATACAGCTAAATAAAAACATCATACGATGGGTGAGCAACTGGCTAACGGGCAGGGCCCAAAGGGTTATGGTAAATGGGGCTGTGTCAGGCTGGCGGGCGGTCACCAGTGGGGTCCCTCAAGGCTCCATTTTAGGGCCGGTACTTTTCAATATTTTTATAAACAATCTGGATGTAGGAATAGAAGGTATTTTGAGCAAGTTTGCTGATGACACCAAACTTGGAGGAGTTGTGGACTCAGATGAGGGCGTAAAGGCCTTGCAGAGGGATCTGGATAGGTTGGAGAGCTGGGCGATCACCAACCGCATGAAGTTCAATAAGAGCAAGTGCCGGGTCCTGCACCTGGGACGGGGAAACCCTGGCTGCATGTACAGACTGGGCGACGAGACGCTGGAGAGCAGCCTAGAAGAGAGGGATCTGGGGGTCGTGGTAGACAGCAAGTTGAATATGAGCCAGCAGTGTGCCCTGGCAGCCAGGAGGGCCAACCGTGTCCTGGGGTGCATCAAGCACGGCATCGCTAGTAGGTCAAGGGAGGTGATTGTCCCGCTCTACTCTGCGCTGGTGCGGCCTCACCTTGAGTACTGTGTGCAGTTCTGGGCACCACAGTATAAAAAGGACATGAAACTGTTGGAGAGTGTCCAGAGGAGGGCTACGAAGATGTTGAAAGGCCTGGAGGGGAAGACGTACGAAGAACGGCTGAGGTCACTGGGCCTGTTCAGCCTGGAGAAGAGGAGGCTGAGGGGAGACTTCATCACAGTCTACAACTTCCTCGTAAAGGGGTGTCGAAAGGCAGGAGACCTTTTCTCCATTAACACCAGTGACAGGACCCGCGGGAACGGGGTTAAGCTGAGGCAGGGGAAATTTAGGCTTGACGTCAGGAGGGGGTTCTTCACAGAGAGGGTGGTTGCACACTGGAACAGGCTCCCCAGGGAAGTGGTCACTGCACCGAGCCTGTCTGAATTTAAGAAGAGATTGGACTGTGCACTTAGGCACATGGTCTGAACTTTTGGGTAGACCTGTGCGGTGTCAAGAGTTGGACTTGATGATCCTTAAGGGTCCCTTCCAACTCAGGATATTCTATGATTCTATGATTCTATGAATATATTTTTCATCCTTTACTTCTCATCAGTCATTGCAAATAAAGAATATTTTGTGTCATCAGAAATAAAATAGAGATATTATGTGTACCTTTCCTTGCACGCTAAATTTTTTGGTTGTAGCTGTTCTTATATGTCATTAATGAATAAAACTCAGATTATTTCCTTACATACGCATCCAAGTAATAAATTTGTATATAAACCTGAGGTTTCACAAAAAATAAAAATAAAATAAAAAAAATCATAGATTAGCTGAGTTGTGGCTTTGATTTTCTTCTTTCTGTGCAGAAGGGATGCACAATGTCTAAAGTTTTCCCATTATTTCCTTGATGTGCTGCAGTTACGTACGCGTTGAACATTTGTATATCAAGCCTGTTGCTAGATACAGAAAAAAAGATAGACTTTTCTAAATGCAAAAGCTCAATGATTTTCCAAAATTCACTCACTAATGTCTAATGTCAGAAGTGTTTGGTTTTTTTTTATTTTTAATTTTTTAAATCAGTATGTATATTAGCAAAGTTTAAAGAAACTCTTCATTCTAAAGAATTAGATTCCTGCAATACTCTAAGGATGCTAGTCACAAAAATAGTTAAATAGAAGAAAAGAAAGAGTAATCTTCATGAGAAAGGTAACCAATAATAATATTTGTTGATTAAAAAAATAAAGCTATCATTTAATTTCCTAAATTAAATATGGTACCTGAATAACCAACAACTGAACAATCTTTAACTTACCTACAACACAGTTTTAATTTCTGTGATCACAGTTAAATCCAGGAACTGAGTAGCTTTCTATTGTTTACTCAAGTTTACTCAAGTTTATTTTCTTTCTTTTAACTGTTAAAACTAAATCTAGATGGTTAAAAACAAGCTCAAAGAAAGCAATTTCAATCTTAACTGTACCTATATTAACTCCACTCCTGTTACGTTGGTATTAAGACAAATGAATACACACTTTATATGTGAATCTCAGGTGTTTCATACATAAAAATTACACTAGTATTTAAGTTAGAGCAGATTCTTTCCATGTAATGATTGTTTTTGTAAATAATTGTGTAAAGATAGTTTCCAAGTTGTAGCAAGAGATTTAACTAGGTTTGCTTTTGTAATTAAAAAGGCTACACATTCACTTCAAGAATCTTTTAACCATTCCCAAAAGTAGTCCAGAATGCTCCGTGATCTAAGAAATTAATACTGAGTTTAAGAGAGAAACTACCATTTGACTGAAGTACTAGATTCCATAGTGCTTAGATGACAAAAGCTTTTAGTTATAAAGCTAAGTTTCAATGTCGTGCTATTTGTGTATAAATTAATGCAGTATACAAACAATTTGTACTCATAAGGCATTTATGACTTACTAACCAAACTAATTGTTAAGCAACAACAATCTGAAAGAGAAAAAGAGTATAGTTTTTACAATCGAAGAATTTGTATTATATCATTCTTTTGAAGATGTTCCATTCTCTGCTGTCATAAAATAATGCTAAAAAAAAAATCTTTCACAGCCTTACAATCAGTAAGTTAACAACCTATATTCATGTCAGAGTAAGAGTAGATAGAATAATAGAAATATTTAACGTGAAGTTCTTCTGTTCTTCTAAACAAGGCTTGAAAAAAAAAAAAATTTAAATGAAAAAAAAAAAAAATTGCTTAATTGGCAGTGATTTCAGATTCTCATTTCAGATGAGAAATACATATGGCTGCGTAGCCAAGGTTATCATTTTGTGCTCATGATCAATGATTCACCTTAATTCCAGAGGGGAAAGTTAGCAAAGACAGGAAATGATACTAGTCTGGAGTCCTTATCAAGTATCTGTCTTGACCACCTGTGCTAAAAACTATTCTGATTAAAAGGGTAAAAATGCTTTCAATTGAACAGACAAACCTAAAAGGATATTTTCAACTAGTTCTATCATGAAAGCCATTTAGCACCCACAAGCACACAACTTTTGTTTCTGAAATCAGTTATTACAGGTTTTTCTGCAGTAGCTGTGAAGAGATATCTTTAGAGTCAGCAGATGCTTCTTTTTTAAGAAATGAAATGGCCACTAAATATCCAGTGCTCACATGATTTATTCCAATCCAAAATTTGAAATGGACTTTAGATGCTTATATACATACACATGAAAAATTACTTAGTGTAATAATGAATTAACATTTGTGAGTGTTAATATAAATATAAAATATATGTATATACACATTGTATTGATATGAACCAACTGTGAAGCTTAGATGGTTTACATTATACTGTCTTTTATTTTTCTGTTAGCTTTTTAACTATCAGATAAAATACAATATAAACATTTTCTTCTTGTCCTCAGAGCTCCTTGCAAAATTTTCCTTAAATAGCAATGTTGATAAGGACGAAGCTTTTGGTTTAATCCTTGTCCTCAAGTTACCACAGTTCTTCATTTTCACTTGCTAACTCAGGAATTTTCTTTTTACAAATTTCAGTATGAGTTCTGAAGAGAGTCCTATGAATTTGAATATTTATAAAGATGCAATGAACACTTACCTTACAATGAAATCAAATTAAAAAAAAAAAAATCCTGGTTATATTTTGCATTTTGTACTGATCAGTGAAGACTGAATTATCATCACTTCTTCTAATGAATGATGTTACTCCAGATGCCAAGAGCATTGCTTTCCATGAGACTTCTAACGTAGCTGGACACTGTTCAAACAGCTACACACTGCACAGCTGCAACCTATACTGTTTCCCAATTCAGAATAAGAATCACAGAATCACAGAATTGTATAGGTTGGAAGAGACCTCAAGATCATCGAGTCCAACCTCTGACCTAACACTAACAAGTCCTCCACTAAACCATATTGCTAAGTTCAACATCTAGATGTCTCTTAAAGACCTCCAGGGATGGTGACTCAACCACTTCCCTGGGCAGCCCATTCCAATGCCTCAAAACCCTTTCAGTAAAGAAGTTATCCAACCTAAAACTCCCCTGGCACAACTTTAGCCCGTTCCCCCTCGTCCTGTCACCAGGCACGTGGGAGAATAGACCAACCCCCACCTTTGCTACAGCCTCCTTTAATGTACTTATAAAGAGTGATAAAGTTGCCCCTGAGCCTCCTTTTCTCCAGACTGAACAAGCCCAGGTCCCTCAGCCGCTCCTTGTAGGACTTGTTCTCCAGACCTCTCACCAGCTTGGTCACCATTCTCTGGGCTCACTCAAGCACCTCCATGTCCTTCTTGTAGCAAGGGGCCCAAAACTGAATACAGTACTTGAAGTGCGGCCTCACCAGAGCCGAGTACAGGGGGACAATCACTTCCCTAGCCCTGCTGGCCACACTGTTTCTTATACAAGCCAGGATGCTGCTGGCCTTCTTGGCCACCTGAGCACACTGCTGGCTCATATTCAGCCGACTGTCCACCAATACTCCCAGGTCCTTCTCCACCAGGCAGCTTTCCAACCACTCATCTCCCAATTGGTAGCTCTGTTATTGTGCCCCAGGTGCAGGACCCAGCACTTGGCCTTGCTGAACTTCATACAGTTGGCCTCAGCCCATCGGTGCAGACTATACAGATCCTCCTGCAGAGCCTTCCTACACTCGAGCTGATCGACACACACACCTAACTTGGTGTCATCTGAGAACTTACTGAAGGTGCACTCAATCCCCTCATCCAGATCATTGATAAAGATATTAAAGAGGACCGGCCCCAGTACTGAGCCCTGGGGAATGACACTAGTGACTGGCCTCCAGCTTGATTTGACTCCATTCACCAGAACTCTTTGGGCCCAGCTATCCAGCCAGTTTTTAACCCAACACAGCGTATGCCAGTCCAAGCCACGAGCAGACAGTTTCTTGAGGAGAATGTTGTGGGAAACAGTGCCAAAAGCCTTGCTGAAGTCAAGGTAGACCACATCCAGAGCCTTTCCCTCGTCCACCCAGCATGTCACTTTGTCATAGAAGGAGATCAGGTTCGTCAAGCAGGACGTGCCTTTCATAAAGCCATGCTGACTGGGCCTGATCACCTGGTTGCCCTGTAAGTGCTGCGTGATGACACTCAAGATAATCTGCTCCATGAGTTTCCCTGGCACTGAGGTCAAACTGACAGGCCTATAGTTCCCTGGGTCTACCCTCTGGCCCTTTTTGAAGATAGGCGTCACGTTTGCTAGCTGCCAGTCAACTGGGACCTCCCCCGATCGCCAGGACTGCTGATAAATGATGGACAGTGGCTTGGCCAGCTCCTCTGCCAGTTCTCTCAGTATTCTCGAGTGGATCCCATCTGGCCCCATTGACTTGCGTACATCCAAGTGCTGTAGCAGGTCGCCAACCATTTTCTGGTGGATTATGAGGGCCATGTTCTGCTCCCCATCCCCTTCCACCAGTTCAGGGTGCTGGGTATCCAGAGAGCAACTGGTTTTGCCGCTAAATACTGAGGCAAAGAAGGCATTAAGCACCTCAGCCTTTTCCTCATCTTTCATAACTAAGTTCCCCCCAGTATCCAATAAAGGCTGGAGATTCTCCTTAGTCCGCTGTTTTGCCTTAATATATTTGCAAAAACATTTTTTGTTGTCTTTAATGGCAGTAGCCAGATTGAGCTCCAGATGAGCTTTGGCCTTTCTAATTTTGTCCCTGCACAGCCTTGCAACATCCTTATAGTCCTCCTGAGTTTCCCGCCCTCTTTTCCAAAGATTGTAAACCCTCTTTTTTCTCCTAAGCTCAAGCCACAATCCTCTGTTGAGCCAGGCTGGTCTTCCCTGCCAGCTCGTCTTTGGGCATGTGGGGACAGACCGCTCCTGCGCCATTAAGATTTCCTTCTTGAAGAGCGCCCAGCCTTCCTGGACTCCTCTGCCCTTCAGAGCCTCCTCCCAAGGAACTCAACCAACCAGTGTCCTGAGCAGTTCAAAGTTGGCCCTCCAGAATTCAAATACAGCAGTTTTGCTGGTCCCCTTCCTGGCTTTGCCAAGAATGGAGAACTCTACTATTTCATGGTCACTCTGCCTAAGACAGTTTCCAACCACCACATCTCCCACCAGTCCTTCTCTGTTTCTGAAGAGAAGGTCTAGTGGGGCACCTCCCCTGGTAGGCTCACTAACCAGCTGCATCAGGAAGCTATCTTCCACGCTCTCCAGAAAACTCCTAGACTGCTTTCTCTGGGCTGTGTTGTGCTTCCAGGGTACATCTGGGAAGTTGAAGTCCCCCATGAGAACAAGCGCTGACAATTTTGCAACTTTTGTCAGCTGTCTGTAGAACTCCTCATCCGTCTCCTCATCCTGGTTTGGCAGTCTATAACAGACCCCCACCAGAATGCTTCCCTTGTTGGCCTTCCCACTAATCCTAACCCATAGGGACTCAACCTTATCATTCCCAGCCTCAAGTTCCACGACAACAAAACTCTCTCTGATACAGAGAGCCACATCACCACCCCTTCCATGCTGCCTGTCCCTTCTGAATAGCCTATTGCCAGACATTGCAGCACTCCAGTCATGAGAGTGGTCCTACCACGTTTCACCTACCACGTACCACGTTTCCAAGTTATAGCCTGCCTGCCGCACCATGGCTTCCAGCTCCTCCTGTTTGTTACCCATGCTGCGTGCATTAGTGTAGATGCACTTCAATTGGGCCATTGCCTTCTCTCCCAGCCTTGCCATTGTTACCCTGGCACAGCATTAACAAGCCTTGTTTCAGCCCTGTCCCCCTTCTCACCCAGTTTAAAGCCCTCTCACTGAGCCCCGCCAGCTCCTGGCCTAGGATCCATTTTCCCCTTAGAGATAGGGACCCGTCTGCAGCCATCAGGCCAAGTGCCGAGTAAAGTGCCCCATGGTCAAAAAAATAAACCAAATTTCTGCGTTGGCTCCAGCCTCTGAGCCATGTGTTTATCAGCTGGGCTTTCCATGTCCTCTCTGTACCCCTCCCTGCCACCGTAGGAATGGACAAAAAAACACCTGTACTCCTGCTCCATCCACTAACCATCCCAGTCCCCTAAAGTCTTGTTTGATGGTCTTCAGGCTTCTCTCTTCAGTGTCATCTCTGCCAGCCTGGACTATTAAAAGAGGATAATAGTCAGAGGGGCAAACCAGGCTGGGAAGCTTTCTGGCAATCTCCCTGATCCTGGCCCCAGGGAGGCAGCAGACTTCCCTACAGGTTGGGTCAGGCCGGCAAATAGGTCCCTCTGTTCCCCTGAGAAGGGAGTCACCCACAACAATCACCCTTCTTTCTGTCCTGGTGGAGGCAGTCCTGAGGCGTGGAGTCAGCTTCCTCTCCCTAAGCATCCTCCTGGGTAGACTTACTACCTCTTCCTCAGCTACGGGTCTCTCAAGCTCCAGGGCCTCAAACCTGTTGTATAAGGGCACCTGGGAAGGTGGGGCTGGTGTGGGGGGGCATCGCCTGCGATGTCAAGCAGGGACCTGTCTCCATTCCTCCTCAACTCCTAGGTCCCCTGCCTCTGCCCAACAGCAACAGAGCAGGGGGTCCACCCCTATTTGGGGTGTCTCATCCTGGTACCTGTCCTTCAGGCCGCGCACGGAGTTGCTCCACAAGTCTATCTCGCGTTCACACTCCCTGATATCCCTCAGCCTCTCAACCTTCTCCTTGAGTTCTGCCATGAGGCGGACCAGGTCGTCCACCTGCTCGCACTTCACACACATAGTCTCTTTTCCCCCCCCACAGGTGGTAGCAACAGGCTCAGGCACTCCCTGCACCCAGAGACCTGAACTGCCGCAGTTTTGAGAGGGCAGTCTGTCTGGGTGTGTACAGACTTCCTGGAGAGCGCGCTGTGCCTGGTGTACACCATTGCAGCTGAGCAAGCAGTAGACCACTGTTAGAGGAGGTGTTTGTATGGGTGGTGGGGAGCGCTCTGCCCTTCCTTCTTGCCCTGCCTGCAGGAACTGCTGTGCTAACTGCCACACCACTCCCTTCTGACACACCACGCCCTATTTGCCCATCCCTGTCGCCACGCTCCTGGTCACTTGCGCTCCCTAAGGGCAGCTTTTGAACAGCCGGGGAGGGGACGCTGCTGGCTCTGCCTATGCCTCGTTCACCTCCCTCGCGAGGGCTGCCAGGTCCTGGCGGCTCCCTCGAGTGGGCTCAGTGCCGGAAAAATTAGCCCTGCCTGTCCAATCCAGGGATGTATCTGCCCTGGAGCCAATCACCTTGGAAAGTATTATTTTCATTATCTTTCAGAATACCACTTTCCAAATACCAGGCACTATGGAAAACTATTTGTACAATGATCCTGGCTTCTGGTCTTGAAACAATGGCTGTAGACTCAATGGTAAAACTTTGTCCCAAGTATGACTTCTATTCTGACTTTAGCAGCAGTCTTGCTTTGACTGTAATTCTCAATAAGCATGAAACCTTACTAACCTGGGGAGGACAACACCCATACGTGATTTTTTTTTCTTCAGTGACAGAGAATTTAATTCTAATCTGTGACTTTCATTGTTTGTAAATCTACAAATTTGCAAGAACAAACCAAAGAACTACAACTTCTTTCCTTAAAGCCTTAGAAACTTCCTCATGAAATATCTGAGAAACTACTTTTCTTCATTCCTCCTCATTCTGCAACACTATGTCCTACATTAAATTAAAACCTTTCTTCAGAATTGCTTTCCTTTCCTTAGGAGTCTTATGTAGTCTTAATTTTGGAATCACAATGGTTTCCAAAATTTGTCAGGTACTGTACAGGGATTGGTCATTAGAGAAACCTTCCTAAGTCTTCCAGCTGTGTTAGGAGATGTAATTTCATTTATCAGATCTCTTCTATGAAACTATAAATGATGTTTTACTATTTAGAGATTCTTCTTTTATTGATGTATAAAATCACTGATTGTCATATCTGAACTGCCTAACTGAACAGATACAAATCTATGGGGCCCGATGATAACCTCATAACTTTACCTTTACTATGTCTTGGGGGACCAAGAACTTGACTCCATGGTACTCCTCACCGGAGCTGAGCAGAGGGCAAGGATCACTTCCATTGATCTGCTGGCAATACTTTGCCTAATGCAGCCCAGGATTCAATGAGCCTTCTTTGTTCAGCTGAAATTGCTGGCTCACGTTCAACTTGGTGTCTGCTGAGACTCCTAGATCCTTTTTCTGAAAAGCTGACTTCCAGCTGTGTAGCCCCCAACACAGACCGGTTGTTCTTCCTCAGGTGCAGGAATATATATTTTCCTTACATCATAATGTTCCTGTCAGACCATTTCCCTAGCCAGTCCAGGTCCCTCTATATGGCAGCATGACCCTCCTCAGACATTCTTCCCAGAATTGTGTCATCAGCAGCTTGCGGAGGGTACACTGATTCATCACCAATGTCATCAATGAAGATGTTAAACAGGACTGGACCCAGTATTGACCCTGGAGTACTCTGCTCTTTATTGGCCCCAAACTAGACCTTGCTCCAGTGATTACCACCCTCTGGGTCTGGCCATTCAGACAGTTTTTGATCTGTCTTACTGCCTGATCATCCAGCCCATACTTTATCAACTTGTCTTCAAGGATCTTTTGGGGGACAGTGTCAAAGGCCTTACTGAAGTCCAGGAGGACAATATCCACTGCTCTTCCTTCATGCACCAGGCTGGTCATTTTGTCATAGAAGCTTATCAAATTGGTCAAGCCTGACTTCTCTTTGCTGAATCCATACTGATTACTCCTGATGATTCTAGCTGAGCAGGTCTTGTTAATAGGACTTTATCTCTCTTTTATTTTCAACAAATTCTACTCTCATTTTTGGTCTCCACGTTTAGTTAAAGTGTAAAAGATTGCTACAAAGGTGATTCAGAAACCATTTGCATAATGTAATCAAAGTCTAGGAATGGCATTTTTTATATAATTATTCTTCTCTTTTTCCAAGTCAGTTTAGGCCTTGACACAGTAAGATAGTTTCCAGTAAGTACTTAGAAACATAGGTCTCACTGGGAGCTCTTGGGTTTTAGAAATAAAGCCTGTGTTATTGCAGTAATCATAGCTCAAAAATCCTTTACAATCCATTTTAAAGTCAATGGATTTTCCTTTGCATTGATTTAATTTTTGTCCTTCTCTCTTGCAGCTGACACACCTATTTATACCAGAATGCTGTTTAGGACAGGTTTAGTGACTATTAGACATTTTTCTAATTTCTGATTCAAATGTTTTCACAGCTGGTATATACCCATCCACTGTTGTGCCAATACTGACCTGTAGCTTAAACAATGCATTTTTCTTTGCTGATGATTATACCCTCGTGTCGTGGTTCCGCTCAAGTGGGCAGCCGAGCTCCACCACAGCCGCTCTCTCACTCCCCCTCCTCAAAGAGGAATGGGGAGAAAATATGTGAAAAGGGGCTCAAGGGTTGAGATAAGGACGAGAAAATCACACAATAATTATTGTAACGGGCAAAACAGACTCAGCATAAGAAGATAGTAAGATTTATTGCCTATTACTAACAAGCGAGAGAAGTGAGAAAACAAAGGAAAAGAAAAAAAAAACAAAAGCACCTTCCCCCCCATCCACCCTCTTCCACCTCCTCCCCCCGAGCGGCACAGGGGAACAGGGGAATGGGGGTTATGGTCAGTCTACAGCACTTCTTCTCTGCCGCTCCTTCTCAGTCACTCTCGTCCCCTGTGCTGTGGGGTCCCACCCACGGGATGCAGTCCTTGATGAACTGATCCAGCGTGGGCTTCCCACAGGCAGCACCTCTTCCAGAACTGCTCCAGATATGGGTCCGTACCACAGGGTCCATCCCTCAGGAGAAAACTGCTCCAACCTGGCTCCCCTACGGGCAGCAGCTCCTGCCAGGTCACCTGCTCCTGTGTGGTCTCCTCTCCACGGGCTACAGGTCCGGCCCGGAATCTGCTCCGGCAGGGGTCTTCCACAGGTGGCAGCCTCTGTCGGTGCAGGGCCACCTGCTCCACTGTGGTCTCCTCCATGGGCTGCAGCATGGAACCCTGCTCCACCGTGGTACTCCATGGGCTGCAGGGGGACATCCTGCTTCACCATGGTCCTCACCACAGGCCACAGGGGACTTCTGCTCTGGCGCCTGGAGCACCTCTCCCCCTCCCTATGGCTCCCTGCTACCAAAACCTTGCCACATAAACCCACTACACCTTGTTGCGTTTGTAAAGAGGTATCATACTCCTCAGTCTTTCTTTTGCTAGATTGCATCTGATACAGAGAATTTCACTGCCTAGATTCTAGCTAAATAACAGATCCTTGGCTTTATGATAAGCCCGTACATTTGAAATATGTAGTAAGATGTTTCTAACACTACAATTTTTAGTATTCCTCACAGTACATTAGAAATACTATGATAGAGTGCATAAACCACATATTTCCTGTTTCCTCTCCTAAGATCAGGTCCCTACTCACTTTGTCACTGCTCTTGTCATCATCGTTTGTAGTTTGATGCCATTGGTCTTGTACATGAGGAAAAAGAATGGTATTCAGCATTTGAGAAAAAAAGTGATGGTGATTGCCAGCTTTTCTAGAGAAAGTCTTAGCTGAAGTATCTTGGAGCTTATCTTTCTTCCACTGATAGCTCATTTATTCATTCCATTATGACTTTGTATACTTAGGCTTTTCTTCTCAGTTGCTTTCTGTCAATATGCTTGTGGAAAAGTTGTGTAGCTAGAAGAAATCTCCAGAAAGTAATTTGTTCTACAATAAATGTCTAAGACAGAAGGTGTACATCTTATAGAGGTTTTTCTTTCTTTCTTTCTTTCTTTCTTTCTTTCTTTCTTTCTTTCTTTCTTTCTTTCTTTCTTTCTTTCTTTCTTTCTTTCTTTCTTTCTTTCTTTCCTTCTTTCTTTCCTTCTTTCTTTCCTTCTTTCTTTCCTTCTTTCCTTCTTTCCTTCTTTCCTTCTTTCTTTCCTTTGTTGATGGAGATCCAGCCATACTAGCTTCATCCTGAGACCTGATTTTCAGCTAGCTTAAGTGGAATGCAGGACAGAAACTCGTATTTACATTTTACTTAATTTAAACCTGTAAATAATAGAAAGTTGAAAAGGAATATTTTTAAACTACAGTTCAATATTTATTTTTAAACCAGTGTCAGTAATATCTAACTAGACATTAAGTTGTCCATTTATCACTCTGATAATTTGTAAATAAAATCTTTTTTTAAAATTAAAACAAAACAAATAAACAAAACAACCAACAATAAACAAATCTAATTTCATAGTACATGTATATACCTCTAGCTAGGTAGCTAAGAATATATTCCATTATTTTGTTCAGATATCCAGTCATTCTTTTAAACTATCTTCCATTCTGCTGTGTTTCCAAGCATAACTGAATAGACACTGACAATTTAGAACTTAGACTTGTGTTCTCAAGAATTAGTGCTAATGAATGTGGTAAAACTAACTGACATCATAAAATCACTATATTGCATGGGAAATGCTCGGTTTTCATTTTACTTATTTGGCCCATTGGCCAGAATAAACTTAAATTTCACTCAAATCTAGACTATAGAATCACAGAATCACAGAATTTCTAGGTTGGAAGAGACCTCAAGATTCAAACAATGAAGTTTGTATAAAATGTCCTTTAACCAGCTTATAATTTTAAAAGAAGTTGTATCATTATTCATACATTATACCGGTAAAGCTTTATTTACACCTCTGAATGAGTAAAGGAAATCTTAACTGAATAACTTATTATGTTAATAAATATGTGTGAGCTTTTATTTTGAGAATGGTATGTTGTAGATGGTGTTGATTATCATATCGTCAAGAAACATCTGGAACACTTATGTCTCTGAAAATCTCTCCAGATGTTACTAAAATTATTAAGGTAGATCTGTGATATAGGTTGATCTAAAAAATAGAACTTGGATTGAGAAAACATGTTCTTTTTTTATATCTGACAGAGGTTTCTTGGGAGATTTCCACAGATAACTTGGGTTCTCATTGCTTGCTTCCCTCTGTGTAAAACAGTCATTCCATATCTAGGGTCTGTGTGAAAATATACACAAAGATATGCTGTTCTTGTAATACAAAAGGGAGGACAAACAATTACTGACTGTTAATCAAAACTTAGACAAAAAAAAAACATTCTAATCGGACACATTCCCACAGTGGCTTCAGGCCCTTCAGTACACAACCATTAATTTATGCCCAGTAGAATGCCACCTGTTTACCTTTCTCTTGGAAATTTATTATCCACCAATATCACTTTTCTGCCAGTCCATTATGCAGCTGTTTTAATTTGCAGCTTTCTCTGTTATAGGTAGATACCTATTAAAGTAGGAATAGACACAATCACTTTAGGCAAAACATGATTGACTTTATGGTATAATGCTGTTTAAAAGGACCACACAGATACATTATAAAGATGTTTTTGCCAAGGTAATTATGTAATTAAAGAATAGTTGGACGGAAGAGATGGTGTAATTCAAGGTTTAGATCTTTCTTCCTCCTCAAAAAACAAACAAACAAACAAACAAACCTGAACCAATTCTGTTTTGTTCTGTTCTATTCTATCTTACTCTATTAGGTGGAGAATAGATAGCTTGACATGTATATACTGTCACTTTCACTATTTCAGATTCCATTCTCCAAATCCAATTATTCAAGGAGAATTATTGTTTCAATGATATGGACACACAGTGGTTAAGACAAGCTGAAGAAATAAGATTTAATTTGTGAGCTAATGATTTGAATTTGGGTCTCCAGTGATAAAAGGGAACATGTTAGCAACCCACTTTAAATTGTGTTGGATAGAGGTATCCTGTAAGTAATGTGGTGTTCTCATACTCTATGTTGTTTCCAGTGTTGACTACAATATGTATCTTCTCAAGATGCTGGAAAATTACTAACATGCCAAATGGATGTGGCAATCACAACAAAAAATATAAATGCAACTACAGAACAATGATATATTTTTTTGAGCCTGTCACTGTTATTAACACCATTATCTTCATCTACTAGATTGTTCTTCCACATTTTTTTTCTGTAACATCTCTTGATGTTACCAATGACACCAACAGCATAGTAAGTTAATGCTGTCATTTAGAGATGCAAATGACAGGAGGTCACAGTGTTAAATAACACCAAACGTTTGGCACCCTATTTTTAAATAGCAAACTAATGTAATAGATTTCATTGTATATTTTTTATACATACTAAAAAGTTTTAAAATCCTTACAATTTATGTAAAGAAAATCTGAATTTTCAAGAACTAGAAGCTGATTTTTTTTCCCCTAGGCATCCAAGTCCTTGTTCATTAATCCTGTAAAAGTTTCAGTCAGCTAGCAGAAAGCAGACATACATGTATGTCACAGAAAGCAAGAGGCACTACATTACATCTATTTCCTAATCACAGTTGTTCCACATTTTGTCCTTTCTATAATCCAGTGTCATTTATTCTGACTTTATTGCTTTTTGACAATGTATTACACTCAAATATAGCAGGAAATCTACTAAGTCTTTATATATTACTTTTATGTCAGTAGTACATTTTGATGGTAGAATGAATCTAATTGAATGAATGAAGCAAATGAGGATTATTCCCCATTCAAGGCTTACTTCATAGCTACAACTTCAATCAAACTAAAAATTATTTTCTTCCTGCCTTTGACCATTGTCTAATGGTATCAAAGCACTGCAAAATCTCATGTCATGCACGACTCAAATTATTTGTTCAAATTTGGGGCAGGAGCAGCCCAATCATTAGAGATTTTTCAAGAATGCATTAAAAAAGGTAAGATCATAGATTATTGGTTCAGTTCTTTTCATTTTTATCTATCTTATGCATTATGTTTATGCACTGTCAGTGAAACAGCTTCTGCTATTTTAAGATAACAATTTTCTTTCTTATCTTTCAAGATTACACACATTTTGATGTTACACTTTCAAGTCTGGCAACAATATATAATTTGCTTTCTCTTGTCACCCCCATTTTACTGTAAAAGTCAATATAGTATAAGTATATGGAATGACAGAAAATAAATTGTGGCTTAATACTTTGATTTTGACAAGGTCTTAATGGTTTTTGCATCTGTTACACATTAGAAAGTGAGAGAAATAATTGATTTTCTTTTGACTTTATGCAAAATTTACAGTAGTTGGAAAAATCTTTTGTTGACGCTATATGCTTGACTGATTTAATTCAACAAATAGTGCCGTTATCTTCATCATGAAGCACTATGGTTATGAAGTAATTTGAACACATTGATAGACACAGATGAATTAATTAGACAGTAATTTCAGGTGTACATTTTGAAAAGGAGTAATCTCAAATTAGAGAAAAAAATAGAAAAATAGATTTTATATTAAAATATTAAAATATATTTATATTAAAATATAGATTTTATATTAAAATAATAGAAAATAGATTTTTAAAATCTATTACATTAAAAAAAAAACAAACTTAAAAGGCAGTGTACTACCTTAGTTTTCACATAGTTCATTATAATGTAGTGAACTATGATCACATAAGATGTCATAATATAGGTTTTTATTTTAGACTAGTAACTAGAAGATTTATACTGATATTTTCTTTTGCGTCAAAAGCTATTTAATTATGTAATAATCCCTCCAAACCTGTAATACCTATAATACCTATAATACCCTATAATACCTCCAGACCCTACCCTACCGTTTTTTTATGATGATGAAAACATTTCTCCAAAAATGTTTCTAATTTTTATTAAGACAAAAACTATATACAGAATCTATCCACTTCTTCCAAAAGGATCACTTAGTTATTAGATATGTTTCCTTCTATAAATTGTCTAAATTTAGGCTCCAGACATTGATTCTTATCATGCCTTTCTCTACATTAGAAAGTTCTTTCGATTTTTTAGTTTGTTGTTGGTGTTGTTGTTGTTTTGTTGTTTGTTTGTGCGAGGGTGAATGAAAAAACTATGATCAAGCTGGAAATTCTTCTATTGGAATATATTGTCATTTAAGTCAATGACAATAGAGTGGCTGTATATCAGTTTTGATCTCTTCTTTGTGCTTTGTGTATTTTGTTATCTATAAAATCTAGTTATAAAAACTCAATGCAAACTTTTACAAGTAGAAAATTACTTTTCTCTGTGTCTGCACTATTTTGTGCGAAATCACTTTAATTTTTTTCATTTTTATGACTTAAATCTAGAGCCACTGCAGTTTATGAATGTGTTATCTGTAGGTATGGCCTTCATTTTTTGCTCTAAACCCTTTGCTTTCTGTTTGATTGGCCACAGCTAATCAAATCATGAAGACACTTTATCACCGACCTATCCTTCTAATTCTTTAACATCCAAATAACCTTTGTGTGTCCTATAAATTTTATTCATGGTGATAATTTAAGATACATAAAAAAGAATTTCTAATTAAGTACACTTAATTTACATTTATTGGCTCACTGTTTAGTCTTACTTAGTTGTTATACCAGCTTAATAGGTGACCTTCTTAAATGATATTAGAATTACATTTCATAAGGAAATATAATATTCTTCCTTACGTCAAATAAAACTTGAAGCCATTTGGGGAGAAAACATGGGGAAAATTAGGGGGAAAAAAAAATAGCAGTCTGCATCACGAGAATCGTATTGTATTACCGTTTTGTATATTTATTCAGCTTCTTTTGAGCAATGGAGAGTAGAATCTTGCATAAAATGCAGTAACACGTTACTAGTAGGTTTATAAAAAATAGTATCCTAGTTGCTGCATGCTGTTATCTAGTTTAGCAGAGGTTTCATCTTCCACACTGTGTTAACATTTGATTTATAGTACCAGAATTCTCCACTGCATTTGAAGTCAATTTATGAAATATTACCTTTGATTTTATGGATACAATTTTTTATCTAATGGACTGTATGGAAAGTATACAATATTAATTCCATAGAGACTAAAACCTTGCTTTATGCTGAAACATGCACATATCAGCAGAAGTGGAAGCTTTGCCATGATGCTTTGTAGACATGGGCATGATCTCATCTGGAAAGCAAAGGAACTGGATGTCAATGCGCTAATTCATCAAGAAAGGTGAACAGGTAGACAGAAGTAAATAACACTTTCATCTTTTTGATGAGCAAATAACATATTGTCGTAGTGGAAAGATATTTTTAGCTGTGAAGGAAAGTAATGTATACTGTTGCACTGGTAAGTGAACTAGGTGTATTGGTTTAAATGATTTTTGTATCTCTTTTGTAACTCTAATGGATTTCAGAAAAGTTGGGGAAAAAAAAAAAAAAAAAAAATATTTTGTATTTTGTTTTGGAAATAGAGTCCTCCATAACCTAGGATCTTCTATTCATGGCTAAGGTGTATCAGTCCTAATGGTGTGACCATAGGCCAGGATAAGGAACTAATAGGATATTGATTTTGCTTTGTACAAATCCTTTCTATTTTCTCAAATGTTTAAGGAGACATGTATAGGTCACTGATAAAAAGAAGAGCCTGATGTTGTTATTCTTGTATAGAACTGTGTAGTTGAGGTTTGTGTTTATGTGAGTTTATTGGTGTTTTGTATTTGGTATTTATCATTGTAGATTCTAAAGGTATATGTAACATATACCTTAAGAACAGCCATGTTGTAATGGGAAATAAACAGAAATAAAATTAAGAATTGAATATTAAAAGAATATACTTAATACTTAAATATATTTCCTTAATATACTTAGGTGTATTTCTTCATATACTTAAGGAATTCCTTAATACTTAAGGAATGTCATATCTATAATGTGTTTCATTGATATGAAACTTGATATGGTTATGCCCAATAACTTGATATGGTTATATATGGTAAGAACTTGATATGGTTATGCCCAATTAGGGATATAGTGTCTTAGTTTCTTGTGTTGCAAGTCATTTATGCAAATATATATTTTTATATATATATATAAATAAATAAATAAATAAAAGAAAAATAAGAAAAAAAATATATTTTTATATCAATACATTATAGCAGATGTTACATTCTCTAATTGTACACAGGACTAATCAGTCGTAAAATACTGGAAAATTAATAGTGACATAAAAAAATATAGAGAGCTAATACCATCTTCTCAATCCAGTAAAAAAATAAAAATAAAATAAAATAATGTCTATATAAACTCCAATGACATATTAAAAGCTTATTGTTCTCAATGATGTTTCTGACTGCAGAAAAAACTGAAGTTTTAAATTAAAGTTTTTCCTGGAAATTTCTTTGGCAATAATGTTCTCTTATGTTCTTGCTTATAGTGAAATGAAATAATACTTAATTGCCATACATTTTTAATACAATGTAGTACATTAAAAATGTTTAAATAAAATTTATCCTTGAACTAAAAATTAAATTGTTACATTTGAATATTATAACTGATATAAGTAACACAGTTGGACATGTTAGATTTTATTTCCTAAAATAGTTTCACTATTTATTTATAAAATTTTTATTTTCACATTGATAAATGTGAAAATAAATAAATAAATAAATTTTGTCACAATTCTTCTTAATTAGCTGACATAATACATGTATAATAATAATATAATATAATAAATTACAAACTCACAAAATCTACTTTTTTCAAGAACGTTTTATCAAATTCTACTACTTTTTTTCTTGTTTAGTGATAACATGTTTTTAATCAAAACCAACAATGTTTAATGTGTTTGCCTAGAATTAGTGTTTACATACAACTTAGTAAGAATTAAATTCTTTAGTTTGTTTCAAAATAAACATTTGAGGTATTTAATGTCTTAAAAAAAAAAAAAAAAAAAAAAGGAAAGAAAAGAAAATGAGTACCTAACTTTTGTTCACTCTCTAGCTACACTCTTTTAAGCTATATAATATGAAAATCACTAATGCCCTCTATGAATTTTAAGGAAAAAAGGCTTTATGGTTAAAAGTGCCAATGATATAATGTTTATAAAAGATACAAGCTAAATTTTAGAGTGTAAACAAAACTGTAGTACTTTAGCTGGGATTAAGAGACTTCTTTAAGATTTCCTGTGGAAATCCTAAATCACTTATCCATATATTATGGACTCTGTTCTCCAAAATGGAAATAAGAATATATCCATGTTTTATCAAGGTGTGGTGAAAAAGGATGAAAAATATTTAAAAGCACTATATGTGTGTGTGTATATATATAGGTTATACAGTTCTGAAATTATGTATGCATGTCTTTACCTGCATAATATAATTGCTTATGACAAGAAGCTCTTTAAATAACATATCCAAGGCACTAAAACAACATGATAATGTGGTAGAGAGCCATAAACTTTTTAATAGCTTTAACTGACATAAAATGAGCTAACATATTATTATTTCTTGTGTCCTATTCTATGTAATAGTCATAAATTAGTTTATTCCCTGAGATTCCAATTTAAAATCATTTAGCATTCCTCCTTTAAGAATATGGTGGCAATAAAAAAAATCAATAATTCACACAGAATTTGATATGATTCTTTCTTATCTCACTGCCACAAGACTCATCAAATGATATTGTAAAACACATTTTTGGAAATATTAATTCCTTCACATATAGCCTATAGTTCAAAATAATTTGTCTGACAAGTAAGGTCTAATATTTCAGTGACAGGCATGAAACAAACTTTCTTTTCCGATAAGGCTATTTTTTTACAACACACTCCCTCTTATACCATACTACCTTTTTTTCTTGGAAGTATAAACGGCATACAATGAAACAAATTTATCTTTGAAATGAGATTTTACTGTGATCAAATGCTTATTATTTCTTGCCTATGTATACTGTACAGTTTCTTTTCTAATAAGAATATTTATTTGCTAAATGTAATAGAATATCAGAAGTAATGAGAATAAAAGACCTGCTTATAATTTGTGCATTTTCCTAGCATCATATAATTGATTTTTGAATCACTTTCACCCTGGCTTGAAGAAGTCAGTCCGAATATACATCATTTTCTGAGTTATACCATTTTAAAATACTTTATTCACTCTTATTTTCAAAAGTATGAGAAATATCCTAAAAAAATATAATCTGTCATAATTTTATATATTTTAACCTACTCAGTTGTTTTATATTCACTTTGATAATAAATTAAAAATGCAAAGTATGCTCAAAAATCCTTAACCCTAGAAGTTAAAAGCACCTTTTTTTTTTATTTCTTACAACATTACTTTCTCGTATTTCTTTATTATATTTCTATAACATGAATAATAAATGGTATCTTCTAGACTAGAAGTATACACTTTCTATTTAACCTGAGTGAGGAAAGGTTATTTATAGGCTTAATCGTTATTAACATAACATATTTAGGTTGATTGCCATATTTCTTTTCATTAGTACAAATCTTTTTTTTTTTTTTTTCATTATCAACTTTTCCGTCCTTTGATTCAATTTCCATGTATCCAAATTATTCTGTGTATCATACCTGGAATTTTGTGGAGTTATTAAGAAATGTTTATAGAATAATTTTGACTTATTTGCTTTTTTAATAATTTGAATAAATTCAACATATGGTCAAATGTCGACCATACTGTCATGATTATGAACATATAAATATATGTTCATGATTATTTTATAACACTTTCTATTTATTGGAAATCCTTTGAATTTTCAAAGTGCATCTGAGAATCTGGTGAGAAACATTGAAAACAGTCTCCTGCTTACCCTTGCTGGATGACAACAATACCGCTGACTACCAAGTACAACCTAAAGTAGAATAGTAACACTTAGCACAAAATTATTTATTAAACATAAGATAAATGTGGTAAAACAGAACAGTACATCTATAGTTAACTTTCAGAACAAAATCAGACTTTAAAAGATTATCTGCTGATTTTTTTTCTTATATTTAACTTTTCTCCATTCTCCTTTCATCATTCCAAGCTTCTGAAAGACTGATATTAAAGAAAAGCAAAGAAATCTAGCATAGCCCCTGAGACCCCGTGTGGAAAAAGAGTGTGAATCGCCATCACAGGCATTTGTCAGGAAAAAAAAAAAAAAAAAAAATGTATTTAACTACAGAAACTGAGGGGAAAAAAAAAAGGATGGAAAAGACGGACTCCAGGAATACCTTGGTTCCAACCTATTTCCTTGTTTTGATAAAAATGTTGTAGTGGAATAACTGCTCACAGAAATCGAACTTAATCGCTTTTAACCAGGCTAAAAAGTGTGAAAAGTTAGACTGTAAAAATAAAAACTGAGGTCAATAAGCCACAAAACTGAGCAAAATTGAACAAAACATAGTTTATCAGCACAAAAGCCTAGATAAACCTCCACAATTAAAAGGCAATATCAACCTTAAGTACTATGGATTTTTGAACAAATATTTCAGATAGCTTGCACATACCTGAACTTTTTCTCAGATATTGAATCCTTGTTTGTCTCTTTTTCTAAATTTGGAAAAAAAATATAAACACAACCTTAAGTATAAATAAGTTTTTCACTTTTGTGACAGTAATAAATGTATTTACCAGGATAGACTAAGGAATAATGCTAAATATAGGGTAAGAATATTTTTGCACTCAAGGTAAGCTAGAGATGTATTTACCACCACTATTGGAGGCCTGGTATACAGCAGCTTAGTGGCATAAGAATGGAGAAAAATAACTCTGCCTTTTAGACTTGACTTACTCTGGCATAAGAAAGATTAACCTTGTTCCTCTTTTGTTTGTTTTGTTAAAAAAAAAAAAAAATCAGGTGTCTCAGTAGCCAACCAGAATGACATTGTTGCTCAGAGTTGCTCAAAACTTCATTTGCATTTTATTTACCTTAGCATTACAATCACTGACAGATATGAGTTGAGTAATTCAAATTCTGTCCATTTTCTTCTCATTTATTCTGTCATTTTCTTAGTAACAAGCTGCCACCTCTTCTTATTTTCACTTCTGTCCATATTTTAAGGAGAGGTTGGCAAAAGGTTATTATAGAAGCCTTTTTGTTTTTTTTTTTTTTTTGGTTTGGTTGTTTGGTTGTTTTCATTCCCCACTGGCTGACCTGCAAACAGAGGAGAAATTTGATGAGATCGCAGGAAAGGCAGTGAATTTCTTGAAAATGAAAAATAAAGTTTCGGAAACCAAAACTGTATGTACGTGATGTACTGTTGTCTACAGACATCGCGTCTAATATAGTGTCTTTAGGGAAGTACTTTTAGGTTTTGCAACGTCAGACACTACAGTTATTATACATTTTGTGCAATTCAGAATTGCCTGTGCTGAAGTAACAAATCCCATCTAAAATCACCTTAAAAGACTTGACCAAGAGTTGAAAAGAGGAGGCCCAATAGGCTTTACAGCAATCCTTCCACATATCCAACCATATATATTTAGCTAAGTTTCCATTTTCTCCTACAGTTTTTTTCTCCTACAGTCTCTTTTTCCCCTGCCTCTAATTCCCTTTGTAATATGGTTTTCCAAATATTTATATGTATATTTTATTTTGGATCTAAACAATATATCAATATATAGAGAGAGTGGGAGATGGAGATACTTTCGAACAGAGGCAGTCAAAGAGAGAAAGGGAGACGTTCTTCCCCTATTATGGATACTTTGTCTTTTTCCTTAGTCTTACCATAGTTTAATTGTTAAGAATTAATATGCTGTAAAAAAAAGTGGGAATATTTATTCAAAATTCATTATATACAAAGGAGAGAAGAACCCTCTTACTTTCATAGACTTTTGCCCAATTCTTGGTTGCTTTTATGTTCCTAGCCCCCTCACCTCCCTCCTCTTCCCCCTCTTCCCCTCCCCTCTCCTTTTCCCCAGCCAGAGAACTTTTAATAGAAATGTGTGATAGAAGCTGGAAGCCTGGCAGAATGCAAAGATGTCCACATCAATACAGATTTCTTGTTTTGAAGTTATGATCATCCCCCAAAAGTCTGATTTGCCTTTTGATTTACCTTTACTTATCAATCTGATAATCTGAATGGAAAATATATATATATATGTATATATATATGTATATGTGTATATATATATATATATGTATATATATATATGTGAAAATTAGAAAATAATTAAATAATATCTCCTACCGGAAATGATGTGCAATGGCTAATACCATTTGGCAGGTAACACCTAGACAATTCGGTGCTTAAGTTAAATACAAAAGAAATTTGGCAGTGTCCTGAGTTTCCGTTATTTTACTTATTTCTATTTTGTGTCTCTGAACAACAGCACTCACAATGCTACTTATTTTTGGATTGTACATTCAAATGCAAAATGTACATTTCATAGTTTTTGATGCTTCATAAATAATTCTCTTTGCAATAAGAAGCAGATATTCTTCATCTGACTTTCACTCCAAGTACTAGATAAGCTCAACCTGTTTTAAAATAGGATAAAAGATAAGATATAAGATAAAGGGCTGTAGAAAAGAGTCTTGTTACAGTCATATTACAATCTTATAACATTGTAATTAAAAAAGTCATTGAAATAAATATAATATTTCTCATATAATCACTCGACATTTTATGTCTAAAAGAAAGAAGAAAAAAAAAAAAAAGAGAGAGAGAGAAAAAAAAAAAAAAAAAAAAAGCTGATCCCCAGAATTATTTTCCTTGCACAGGTAGAAATCACTATCTAAGTAGAAGCCAACATGGAGGTTCAGGTCAGCTGTCTTGCCACAGGTATTGAGCCTGATTCACAGAATCCTGTGAAGAGATTCAAACCATGGTAGCATGAAGCAAGCATGTTATTTTCCACCTTCTCCAGAAAAACTATAATGTAGCAACAAAATGGCATTAAGAAGTTAGCTGGGAACTATAAAAACGTGGAGTGCTGGCAATGATCTATTGATTTGATACATTCAACCATAGCCAAAGACATTATAAAGCATCTTCTTTGGTGTAATTGAAGCTTGTTCTAATTTGCAGGTCTCCAATGGAATGAACCGATAAGAAATAAATGTTAAGATACC